>NW_020954588.1:21034204-21112055 GCF_900497805.2 Vombatus ursinus | reverse complement strand
TTTCTTTCTTTCTTTCTTTCTTTCTTTCTTTCTTTCTTTCTTTCTTTTGTATCCCCAACTGTTAGCACAAGGTTTGGCACATGGGACTGTGGCTGGCCGTGCTTTGGAATCAAAATTAAACCTCGTGTAAAAGAAGCCTTTCCTGCTCTCTCCCTAGATTACCTTTTTATCTCTTTGGTATGTAACTATAGATGTCTTCTTCATTAGAATGGAATTTTGACTTTGTATCCCCAAGGACTAGCATTGTGGTGAGTATATTTCCACACCAGCAAAAAAAGGATTTTACATGTTTTAACAACTTCATTAAACTATACTGAAGTCTTTGTGCTTGCCTTTGTCTTAGCCATCTTGGAAATATCTTATCTTTTTCACAGTTAAAAATGGCAGAAACAACCACTTCTCCACTGAAGCACTTTGTGTTGGCTAAAAAGACCATTACCGCCATCTTTCAACAGTTACTGGAGTATGTCACCGAGGGCACAAATTTTGTTGAAGGTTAGTTGTTAGAAAGTTGCTTGTGTAGCATTGTGTTAGAAGCATTTTTATAAAGATCCTTATATATGTGAATTATATTTCCACGCTTCCAGAAAATTTTGTTAAAATGTATTTTTAATCTCCCTGACTTAATATAAATCTAAACATAAAAAATATTTGTTTTCCAAGTTTGTATTGTTTTAAGCTATATTTGGAGGAGCAAATGTGTTTTGCTGCAGGAGTTTGAGGATTACATTTTTGAAGCAGAAGAAAGTTGGATTTATAGAGACATGTCATTGAACCAATTCTGGTCTTCAGTTTCCTTATCTGTGAAATGGAGGAAGATGTGGCCGGTAAAGGTCCCTCCTAACTTTAATCTTTTACTTCAAAGTTACAAAGATTGTGCCTCTTATGATCCTGTTTATAAATAATGAAATTGAGGCTCTGAGAAGCCACGTAACTTCTACAGGGCCATACCATTATTTATTGTTGTAGTCAAGATTCAAAAACAAGTTTCTGAATCCTCTAGAAAGGTGTTCCAGATCTTAGCAGAGGAAACTGTTCAGTAGGTCCCTGTGCCTTCAAGGTTTGACTATGAAATTGACACGAAAGTGAAATGTATAACAGGTTCGTTATAGGTGGTCTTCTGGCTTGCCTCAGAGTTAATAATGTGTTCTGATTTTATATACATGCGTATATTTTTTATATATAGATATGGAATGATATATATGTTTATGTCATTTTAGATGTTATAATGAAAAGAAATCAGAAGTAACACTTTTCTCCAGTGAATTGCTTTATATTTTTTGCTTAATGGTAAAAAAGGCAAAATTAGCTTGGTCCCTATTTGGATATTTTCCAGGTCACTAATTACTTTGTGAATGAAACTTGAAGGGGGGGGCAATTAAAAGGGTTTTTTTTAATTGTTCTATTAGAAATTAAGAAAGTCAGGGTTGCAAAACAACATGGAGTATAACATAACATGACATGACACCCAATTGTGCATCTGTGATCCCTGAAGAATGAAGAACTTCCCACCCCAGCTATTTCTGAGTCTTTGACAGTGCTGGAATTTCTCAGGGACATCAGGGAGATTTTTTTGGATAGAGAGAGACTCCATAATCCCAAGATACCCAGTGCATGGGATAGGAACTTCCAGGCTATCGATGGTGTCAGAAACCACTACAGGGATAGAAGAATCCTAAATGGTGTTGGCTTTAAAAAATCATTATTTCCAGTAGGGGAAAAAATCTTGGCTGCTAGCACCTAATGGCTTCTTGTTAAAGAGGTAAGTGTAAAGCTAATGAGAAAATGGATCCAAAAAAAAGAAAGGAAGGAAGAAAGAAAGAAATTAGGAAGCTAGGGAGGAAAAACCCAAGAAAATAGGTGGAAACAATCACCCTCACTAAATTGAAACCCAGCCAGTTTTGGATTCATTATTTCTATAGCTAAGTAAAGGATGGTACGGTCTCCCATATCAGGAACTTGGCTGGCTGTCCCAGGTAAATGCCCAGTTGCCCAATATATATCATGGGAAAAAATGAGAATCTATCTTAGATCATTCAGCCCACTCAGATAAAAGGGCTAATAGTAATACAGGCATTAATAGCAGATTGCCTTTGACTTAAGGCAAAGAGTTAGAAACCAAACTCTAAAGCTTCTTGTGAGGTCTTCAGAAATTTGCTTGGAAGACTTTGCTCCTTTTTTTTCTTTTTGGGTGACACAATCAGGGTTAAGTGACTTGCCCAGGGTCACACAGCTAGTGGGTATCAGGTGTCTGAGAGGCCAAATTTGAACTCGGGTCCTCCTGACTTCAGGGCACGTGCTCCATCCACTGAGCTACCTAGCTGCCCCTAAGACTTTGAAATACACATGAGCATGCCTCATCTGGCCATTGGCAAATATATCCCATTCCTTAGATGATCAGATTTCCATATATAAGAGCTCAGTATACTCTATACATTTGAAGTCTCATTACTTTACAAATATCTTGCTGATTATCTGAGTTAAAGTAAATGTAAGTACAGGGCAGTTAGGTGGTGCCGTAGTACATAAAGTACTGGACCTAGAGTCAGGAAGACTCATCTTCCTGAGTTCAAATCTGACCTCAAACACTCACTAGCTGTGTGACCCTAGGCAAGTCACTTCGCCTTGTTTGCCTCTGTTTCCTCATCTGTAAAATGACCTGCAGGAAGAAGTGGTATACTATTACAGTATCTTTGCCAAGAAAATCCCAAATGGGGTCATTGAAGAGTCACATGACAAAAAAATGACCAAACAACAACAAATATAGATACAAACACATTTTTAGAAGCTTTTTAAAAATTTTTATTGATGTATTTTTTTCATCAGTTTCCGCTAATATCCCTCCTCTTCTCCTTCCCAGAGAGCTGTCCCATATAACAGATAGTATAAGATGAAATGTCAGCAGAACTGATCAATAAAGAGTGACAAGATATGCAGGGTACAACTCTTAATGTACATTCTCCCTCTGCAGGAGTGGGGATAGGGCTGGGTCTCTTCTCTGGAGCCATGCTTGTTCTTTAGAATGTTGCCAAATTTATTTTTGATTGTGGGTATGTATATGTTTCTGTTTACATTGTTCTTCCCAAATTCTAGTTATTGTGTATATTGTTTTCTAGCCTTGGCTTATTTCATTCTGCATCATTTCATGCTGATCTTTCCAAGCTTCTCTGAATTCATTACATTCACCATTTTGTACAGTACAGTAATGTTCCATTACATTCATGTACCATGGGTTTTTTTTTTTTTAAGCCATTTGCCAACCAATGGGCATCATTTTATCTCCAGTTCTTTCTATCACAAAAAGCTTGGCTAGAAACATTTTTTGTGTGTGTGTGGCCTTTATTTTTATCAAAGACCTCCTTAGGGTGTAAACCTTGTAATAAAATCTCTGGATCAAAAAATGTAGGTATTTTAGACATTTTATTTGCTTAATTCCAAGTTGCTTTTCAGAATAGTTGTACTGATTCATAGCTCCGCCAGCAGTATACTAGTGTGCCTGTCTTCACACCCCTCCAACATTGACCATTCCTATCTTTTGTCATCTTTTCCAATTTGCAGGGTGTGAGGTGAAATATCAGGGCTGTAATTACTATGTAAAACCCTGTCTATTGTATTATTAATCTAGAATGCAGTATATCTTATTCTGCATACTAATACCTCCTTAATTTCATAGCAACATATAAGAATCCAGAACTTGAACAGATAGCCACTGAGGATGATCTGGCAGAAATACAGGCCTATAAAAATAAGCTATCTGTCATTGGTGAGGTGCTGGCCCGGAGACACATGAAAGTGGCATTTTTTGGCAGGTAATTATATTTTTCCTAGTGTCATATAGTTTTTAAAATAAACAAGAATCCATTTCCTTTATTGAAATTTTCAACTTTGGCAAGTCAAATTCTGTTCATTTTTCTCTTAATAAGTGAATTATTTTCAGAGCACTTAAGCGTTTAGTAGATAATTTGGATTATACTATTGGAATGCCTTTCTATAAAAATGTAAATTATATTTCTTATGGCTAATTTTTGTATAAGTGAAACTTGTTTGGTTAGGGCCAGTGAGCACATTTGGACTTAATTCTTCAGCATGAAATACAGAATGGGTAATTCACAAATATATGTGAAGTAGGATTATTTTTTATCTATTAAAGACATGAAAGCTGAAATTGCTCTTAGCTTTGAGATGAAAAGAATTTAGGAGTCATCATGTGTGAAGGTCATTGTTTTTTTCTTCTGTGCTCATTAGGAAGTATCTGGCACAGTATGATGCTAGTATTTTAAGGTATTACATGGTTGGAGTGGAAAGTATGGGGGTGAGGAGACTCACAGCCCAGAGAAGATGTTGATTAACCTAGTCAACTGTATGCCATAACAAGGACAGTACTCTTGCCTGAGATATGCCTAGTGGAGTGCTATGTCCAGAATGTTAAGTTAGGCAGGGCAGGTGTTTTCTTAGACCTATTTTACTGATGAGAACAATGTGGCTCAGGAAGATGGCTTACTTTGAGTCACATAGTTAGGAAATGATAGACAAAATCAGAGCCTCCATATTTTGACTTCTAATCACTGGTCTTTCCACTGTACCACACTGTACTTAAGAATGTGATGCTGAGTGCCTGATATGTTTGGGTAACTAGTGGGCCTGGTCTGTTTCACTCACCTAGATCTTTTCCCTTCTCAAGCCTTCAGTCTTCTCTTCAACTTACCGCAGACTTTAATCTTCCCCTTGCTTTTTATTTTTTATTTTAATCTTTTTTTGGTGAGGTGGTTGAGGTTAAGTGACCTGCCCAGAGTCACACTACTAGTGAGTGTTATGTGTGTGAGGTCGTATTTGAACTCAGGTCCTCCTGACTCCAGGACTGATGCTCCATCCACTGCCCCACCTAGCTGCCCTTCCCCCTACTTTTTAGAGCTCATTATTACCACTCTTTCTCTGTCTTTTTTTTTTTTTTTCATTTTAATGAGGAAGGGGTAATACTACTCCTTGCTAAAGCTAATCTTTCTCCCTGTGCTCTTGATCCTATCATTTCTTACCCCCTCCAGGATCTTCCTATCAGCGCCTTCCCTTCTGCCTATCTCCAGTCCTGAAAAATGCTTCCCTTGACTCTTCAATCCTATCCCAACTTTCATTATCTTTCTCTTGCCCTTCACCACCACACTTCTTAGAAAACTTGTTCACAACCAGTCACTCCACTCAGTCCATTATATCATGGTTTCTGTCTCCACAATGCTACTGAAAGCTTTTTCAGAGGTCACTAGTTACATCCTCATTACCAAATTTAATAGCCTTTTTTAAAGTTTTTTTTTTTAATTCCTCCCTGATGTTTTGGTCACATTTGTAACTAGTGCCTGCACCCTTCCTTCTAGATGTTCTTTCTGGGGCTCCTGCGACACTCCGCTGTCCTGCTTCTCTTTCTCATTTTCTCTTAATGCCTACTTCTCTTTGATAATCTCATCCATTCTTACAGCTTCAGTTATGATCTCTAAGCACATGATTCCCAAATTTATATTTTTAGTCTCATCCTCTTCCCAAACTCTAGATTCACTTTTCCATCTCTGGATGTCTGCCCTGTTCTGTATGTCTAAAACTGACTTGATCTTTGCCCTCAAATCCTGATCTGTCTCATAACTACCAATCTGGCTATTCAGTTCAGCAAACATTTATGTTAATTTTTTTTATACTCCCCTCCTGTCTCTTCTCATATACCTTGGCTATACTAGAGAAGGCAGTCGCTGGGGGCATGGTGTCCCTTGGCCAACAGAAGGAAGGGATGGAGATGGAGACCTCATCCTATTTCTGAGGTCTCGTTCCTTGCTGCCTAAGGCAGGGGGCCAAGAGTAAAGCTCACCGTTGCTTGTAGCCAGGTGGGGAACTGGACCCCTTCCATAGTCCCAGATGTGAACAGGATCAGAAATGAAACTAACCTTAGCAGTTCTCTGCTTCAACTTCATTACTTTGCAGACAGGAAACTGAAGTTCAGAGATAGAGGGGAAGAGCCTGCCAAGGGTCACACGGCTGTGTTAGAGCTCATGTGCACATGGGTCTCTTGTGGCTTGAAAAGCAGTTAGGGATGTCTTAACACCAGGAAGATGAGGTGGAGGGAAGGGCGGTTGCGGGGGGAAGGTCCAACTCAAACCTTCAGGCTGCATAGTGACTGAATTTTAAAATGTATTATCTAGATTTTATTCTATTTTTATTTTTGTTAAATATTTTCCAATTATGTTTTAATCTGGTTTGAATCACTCTTAGGAGTTTCTTACCTGGCCAGGAGTTTGGCGAATAAAGACATTCAGCAGACTTTGAATGTCTACCATGTGCCAGCCATTGTGCTGTGTGCTTTCAATACAAAGACAAAATAGTCCTTTCTCTCAAGGAGTTTATATTGTGTGGTGAGCAAGGAAGGTGACTGATAATCCAGGAAAGGTGAGCTGAAGCCTTCTCATGAAGGGCTTTGTAATATTCCAGTGAGAGGGAATGAGGGCCTGAACTAGGGTAGTGGCCTTGTGAGTGAAGAGAAGGAACTAGATGTGGGATCTGTTGTGGAGGTTTAGTTGACAAGGCTTGTCCACAGATTGGATATGAGGCACGGGAGAGCTGAGGATACTTCTGATGTTAGGAACCTCATGACTAGCAGCTGACTGAAGTCAGCAAGTATTTCTTAAACAACAGGCCTTATGCTAAGGGCTGGGGTTACAAAGAGGCAAAAGACAGCCCCTGCTCTCAGGGAGCTCACAGTCCAATGGCAGAGACAATACGTACACAATCACATGCAAATGGGTCCTAGGCAGAATCAATTTGAGGTAGTCTTAGTGGGAAGGCACTACTATTCAGAGGGACTGAGAAAGACTTCATATAGAAAGTCGATGTTTAGCTGAGACCTGAAGGAGGTCAGGAGGCAGAAGGAAGGAGGACAGGCATTCCAAGTATAGGGGATGGCCAGTGAAAAGCCATAGTTAGGAGGAGTGAATTATGCCGGGAACACCCAAGAGACCAGTGTCACTGGATGGCAGAGAGTGGAGAAACCTGGAAAGGTAGGAAGGGCAAGGTTACGAAGAGCTTGAAAAGTCAGACAGGATTTTCTTTTTGGACGTATTGGGTACGGATTGACATGGATGGACCTGAGCTTTAGGAAGATCAATTTGATAGCTGAAGGGAGGATGGACTGGAGTGGGGAGAGATGTGAAGCAGGGAGACCAGCTGGAAGGTCCAGGAGTGAGGGCCTGTACCAGGGTGGTGGCAATATCAGCATTCTTTTTTTTTTTTTGAGGCAGTTGGGGGTTAAGTGATTTGCCAAGGGTCACACAGCTAGTATCAAGTGGCTGAGGCCAGATATAAACTCAGGTCCTCCTGACTCCAGGACTGGTACTCTAGCCACTGCCCCAGTGTGGTGGCAATATCAGGAGAAAAGAGTGCTGATCAAGTGATACTGTGAAGGTAGAATCAATACGACTTGGCCAAAGATTGGATGAGGAGGAGGCGGGAGTGGAAGTGAGGACACCTAGGTTTCCAAGCCTGGATGACTTGAGAGAGTGGTGGTATCTCAAGTTAGGAAGAAAGGGGGGTTTGGGGAGAAAGAACGAGTTCAGTTATGGGCAGGTTGAGTTTGAGATGTCCTGTGAACAGAAACTTGCGGATGGAGCACAGGAGAAAGTTGAGGGCTGGGTAAAGAGATCTGAGAATGATTTGCATGAAGGCTGTAATTCAAACCATGGGAGTTGATGAGATCAGCAAAGTCAGTACTGTATATAGACAGAAGAGAGTGAGAGGAAAGAAAGTGGAGGTACTGCTGGAAATAGGAGAGACTAGGATAATAGCTAGGGAGATAGATTCTGTGAAGGCTTTTTTGAGGAGGGGGGTCTTGGGAGTATTTTTAGGCAGCATGAAAGTAGCTAATAGATTGGGAGAGATTAAGATTATTGAGAGTATGAGAATGATAGACGGAACAGTCTGCTAAAGAAGACAGGGTGGCATGGGATCAAGTGTGTGTATAGGTAGGTTTGCCCTGGCAAGGAGAAGGGCTGCCACTTTGTAGGAGACGGTGAAGGGGGGCAGCTAGGTGGCACAGTGGGTAGAGCACCGGCCCTGAAGTCAGGAGGACCTGAGTTCAAATGTGGCCTCAGACCAAACACTTGGCACTTACTAGCTGTGTGACCCTGGGCAAGTCACTTAATCCCAATTGCCTAAAAAAAAAACAAAAAAACAAAAAAAAAAAAAAAGAGAGATGGTGAAGGCTGAGATAATGTGCAAAGAAATATGAGTGATTCGAGATGAGGGAGCTCAAGGTAAATGGCTTCCATTTTTTTCTATGAAATATAAGTCAGGGTTCAGAGTTTTGAGGAAAGAAGAAGGTTTGGAAAAGCCTCTGAGGAGTGGGGGAGTGAATCCCTATATAAAAGGGTTACCTGGCCGTAGTTAGCATCCAGTTAAGAACGTGTAACAGATTTGTAATGGATCCTGTGAACAGTTTCATGATTTTTTTCTCCCAGTTCAACTAGTCAGGGAACTTTATGAAAGAGGCATAATTTGATATTCATATTTTAGATTTCATCTCCTTCTCCCCCCCCTCCCCTCAAACTCACCAACCTTTAAAACTAATGTTTTTAAATTTAGAGGGTTAAGCATGAAAAGAAGGGAGAGGGGATCTATCTTCTGAGACCTTGGGCATGATCATACAGTTTGTCATTTTTAGTCCTAAAATCTCCCAGGCCCCAGATACCTTTGCAGAGGAAGAGTTTTTATTCTTAAAGTATTTTTCTGCTTCTCATCCTCTTGTGCTCTCAATTCAGGACAAGTAGTGGCAAGAGCTCCGTCATCAATGCTATGTTATGGGACAAGGTTCTTCCCAGTGGCATCGGCCACACAACAAACTGCTTCCTGAGCGTAGAAGGAACAGATGGGGATAAAGCCTATCTGATGACAGAAGGATCCGATGAGAAGAAAAGTGTCAAGGTGGGCATTGGTAGCGTAGAACTTGTTGGGAAGTGTTAGCCTTTTCAGCTCTTTGCTCTACTTTCTGCATTGTTGACAAGGACTAAGATGTTTTCTGTGGAAATGTTTATTTAGCGTTGTAATCATCGATAGTTGATATTTTGAATTCTTCTCAAATTAAGGATTTTTCATTTCAGTGCTAGGAAACCTATGCAGAAATGCAATAACACAAATATACCTATTTAAACTCCTTTTTGTTGGTTTTTTCTTTTGGTCCTGACCTTTCATCAGGAAAAGGTACAAACTTCTCCCACACAGCAGACCAGCAACTCCTCAGGTACTTAGTTACTGTAAGAGAGTTTGGTGCCAGGGTCCCTGAGAAGTAGGTGTTGCCGGTGCTTTCACAGCTGTCAGGTGTCAGAAGGTAGAATTGAACCCTTGTTTTCCTGATGCCAAGGCTGGCCCTCTGAAGTACTCCCACATATGGCCTAAAGTTATAATACTCAACACTTAATCTCAAGGAAGAAATTTACAGCCAATCTCTGCCTACTCATATATCATCATGGGATTTTTTTTAAGATATTGAAAGCTCTGCTGAGTTCTCAGGATGATGCTGAAGGCAGGAAGGCTTCAGGTTAAGCTGATGCCGAAATAGCTAGTGCAAAGTCACTAAATGGTTTTTATCCACATTATCTATCATTTTACATCCCGATCTAAATATTTCTGAAGAGTAAAGTTCAGGTACACACACTTTGCATTCCAGACAAAGAAATAACCCTGGAAAATGGATACCTTAGTGGAAAATGCATCCTACACAGTAGCATAGAGATATAGCAGAAGGAAGAGCTCACCCTGATTTCTGTAGCACTTGAAGATCTCGAAACCCTTTTGTTTTCTTTTTAGACTGTGAACCAGCTGGCCCATGCTCTTCATATGGACAAGGACCTGAAAGCTGGCTGTCTTGTACATGTATTTTGGCCTAAGGCAAAGTGTGCACTGTTGAGAGATGACTTGGTTTTAGTAGACAGGTAAGACTGTGGTTAAAATGTGTTGACTTTATCAGAGTATCATTTAATGTAGTACAGAGAAAAAGTTTTATATGATTAGAAAGCGGAAAGAATAAAGTATTCAGTTTTTTGGTTTCTTATTTCACGAATGAACTATCAGCCTTGGTTGTTCCAACCCTCTTTTTTTTTTTTAAGTAATATTTTATTTTTTCCCCAATTCAATATTAAGACAGTTTTTAACATTTCATTTAAAAAATTTTTGAGTTCTAAATTTTCTTCCTCCCTTTCTCAGGTCCATTTCTCTTGTAACAATTTCAGGGAGTTGCAAATTCTATCACTCTTGCTTTGGATTTTGTTGAAAGTATTACATGACTCTGCATTTGAATCTGATTATCTTTGAACCATAGAGCTGTACTCATGTTAGCCAGCTTTGAGTTGTTCTTTGACCTAATTTTCACTGAATACCTGTGGCTGAAAAATTAATTATATGACTTGTCTAGATGTCTATTAATTATTCCCATTCATATTTTTCTCCATTTTACAAAACATCAGCCTTTTTAAATCGTGTTGTACAATGTGTTTAAAATAGCCTCAATCAAATTCTTGTGCCCTGTACACTAGTATTGAATAATCTTAGCCATAAAAAAAAAATTGTAACATTTACTGGGTACTACCACAACCTAGTGTTCCACATATGACTGTTTGTTTTTGTTGTTTAAATAGGAATCACTTTTCAAGAAGTAGTTTACAGAACTAACTTGGTTAGAACCTTGCACCGAAGAGGCCCAGATCAGTCACAGCTTTACTTTTTTCACGTCCATAGTAATAGAAATACTGTTATACTTTTATTAAATATTTTTTTCAATTTCAAATGGCCATGGTATTTGGAAACCATGTTGAGTTGTCAGCAGTGGAGCCTGATAAGTAGAACAAACACTGTGCAGATTGCAAGTTTTCAACCTAGGAAATAAATCTCATTCTTACAGGCAAGAAAGTAATTTAAATCCTAAGCCTTGAGCTGATTACTAGAAACCAGGTCTTTATGGAAATTGTTTTGGATGACTTACCATATTGAGACTACAGACTAACTTTTACTTAGCATTTATGTCTTCAGTTTATAGTGTAAGGGTTTTTGAAAATTAATTCTTTGAATTTTCAGTCAAAAATGTATTTTGTTGTATAACCAAGTTTTTATTTTACTCCAATAGTCCAGGCACAGACGTCACTACGGAGCTGGATAGCTGGATTGATAAATTTTGTTTAGATGCTGATGTCTTCGTTTTGGTAGCAAATTCAGAATCAACATTAATGAACACGGTAGGATTTGAGCAAATTACTCTCTTTTACTGTTGGGAAACATTCTGCCAATGTTAATTTTGAAAAGTGGTAGAGTTAGGGGAAAAAAACCCAAATGACATTTTAGGGAGCTATGCGGAAGTTAGTAGCTCTCATACCATGAGGACTTGTCTCTGGGAGAATTTCCAAGGCAACAGGAGTTTTGTTCATCCCTTGCCCTCTTATGACCATGTGACTTGAGAGTGACAGAGGAGTGTTTGGCAGACAAAGAAGGTGAAGGGACCAGAACAGAAAGGTTGCCTTTGTCTTCAGAGAAGACAAATGGTCTCTGACCATCAGGGCGGTTTTGTACATGCTGGGGCATGGCTGCTTTGCCATAGGAGATCTCCAATCCTTTGCCCAGTTGTCCAACAGTGTTTGAGGCTAACTCGGGTCTTCTTTCGTTGAGACACAGATGTAGTGTTGAGTTAGGTTGGGATGGTCTTGAGGGGAATTTACCAGACAGAAGGACGTTTAATTAGAAGTCAGAGAATAAACAAACCACTGTTAAATTCATGGACAAAGATCAGTGTTAGCCTTTCCATCTTGCCTTAGCTTGCCCTTCAACTCCTTTCTAAATGGGTACAGAGACCTAGGATGATACCATAGTCCTAGGACTCATGGGATTCAGCATAAAGGCATTTAGGGTGTTCCTCAGGTCTCTCTCAGAGTATGGTAAGTTCAGTTCTTAATTTCCCCATTTATGAATTGGTTTTATTAGAATATGCATGTGAAATCATTTGATCCTTTTACTGTAGGTGTTTAGATTTTTCTGAGAGATCTAAAATGCTTGCAGCACAGTAACTAAAGTTTAGCTTTTAAATGTAAATTGACAATATGTAAATGTATTTGAAAAAGTGAGGTTTCTGTGTTTTTTGGCCTTTTTTTTTTTTAGGAAAAACACTTTTTTCACAAGGTAAATGAACGACTTTCCAAGCCTAATATCTTTATCCTGAATAACCGTTGGGATGCCTCTGCCTCAGAACCAGAATATATGGAAGATGTGAGTTATGTTTCCTTAATTTCTGAAGTGATCACAGAAGCATTGAATTATCAGCTCAGGAAATCTATCAACATTATAGAGCCAAATATTTTAAAAGCTGGGCCTTTGGTCTGTGAACACCGCTGTTGAATGAAATGAAGTGTGTGTGATTGGATCTTAACATGAACCCTTTAAAGAGAAATACAGAGCAAGAAGATTAGAAGATACTTTCCTTTTCTTTCTAAGTAGTTTTACTTCTGGAGGTTTTAAAATAATGTAGTTTTGCAAACCTAGCTGCCATGGGAGGAAAGTTTCCTGGACTTGATGAATTATGTTGAAGCAAAACCACCACCTGCTGTCCAGGAGGCTTTAGTCTAAGATTGTTCCACATGGGACTATAATATGAGGGATGTGCCAAAATGTGAATATACCTAATTTGGTGGTCTTGTGGAATGGACCTGAAGGACAGGAGATGGCTCTGGAGAAAGGCCACAGTGGATGGTGGATGTTTAAAGTAGAAAGATTCTTAACCTCTTTAGAGGAATGGTCATGAAGCCAGCAGGGGATGTTAGCGATCACCCTCGTTTTTTGCATATGATCAAACTGGATTGGCCATTGTTCTTTCTCCAAGGCGTCATGGGTTTTTCAAAGCTCTCACTTTGTGCAGGTGCGACGGCAGCACATGGAGCGCTGCTTGAATTTCTTGGTGGAGGAGCTCAAAGTGGTGGATCCCTCTGAGGCACAGAATCGCATCTTCTTTGTTTCAGCAAAGGAAGTTCTCAGTGCACGAAAGCAAAAGGCACAAGGGATGCCTGAGGGAGGTAGGCAGCACTGACCAGAAAGGGTTTGATGGGATCCCTGTTAACTGTGAGCTATTAGCATGAGCTTATTGCAGATCTTGACTTATTTAATTTTGTTATTATAGAATCTTTACCTAAATATTACAGGTGGGGCCCTTGCTGAAGGATTTCAGACAAGATTCCAGGAGTTTCAGAACTTTGAACAAATCTTTGAGGTAGGATTTGTTGGGATTTCCAACTTCTAGGTAGGTGGTAAAATAATCCAAAACCCTTGCTGTTGTTCCCATTAATTCTTTCCAACACCCTGGCGAGTCAGTCTTTGTGTATCGCAGAAAGGCTGAATAGAAGAGAGGAAGAATCTGGGACCTAGTTAACTTCTAAGCTTGGACAGTGGAGAATGCAAGGAGGGCACTTTTTTTCTTTGTGTATACTTTAGAGAAAGTTCGTGTTATGTTTTATTCCTGATCTGTGTTGAAGAAAAAACATTCTCACTGTACTCTCTGTTTTGGGGTCAAGTCTGCTGGACAGTCTTTATTAACATTCTGATATCCAAGCATTTCTAGCTTAAAGGCCTTTTACACACTTTGAAAAGTCTGGAAGGGTTTTCTAGACTAGAGAAATGCTATTTGTTGCTATTTGTGGAGAAGCTAAAAAGGAGATTTTGAATATGCTTCCTGCACAAAGCTACCAGACTACTTTGAGCATTTCCATTCACTTTTTTTCTCCTAAAAGTTTGTAAACCATGCCTTTGTCCGGTAGTTGTGGTTGATCAGAATACAAAAGTCAGGGAAAGGTCGAAGAGAAGAATCGCCCTTACTTTCCTGTTTAGCATCTTTGTGACCAAACCTAATAGTAGAGGGATCTAGAGAGCACAAGAAGACCTCTAGAAAAGCGAGGTAAAATAAGAATTTTACAGCAGCACAGGAACATAAAACCCTCCTGTGTTCTATTGGAACATGATATTTTGGCCTACAGAATTGAGATTTTTAAATTTTAGAACCGAAAGCCTCCTCTGGTTATGTTGGGGTCCTCTCTGTACTCTGGCTGCTGAGGGATGATAATACAGTTGCACAGTATAGAGTTACAGTATGTGCTCTGTGGAGAACTAGGAGAGCCCCCAGATAAGTTAAGAATTTTGATGGTCTCTCTGGGGAGGCCTACCTGAGGAGCTCTGATTGGCCTCTTGGCTCTGGGGTTAGTCATTGCTTCATTTCCCCTGCCAGCCATCAAACACTGAGGGATGTGATGGGATGGACAAAGGCTGAGGGGCAAGGGTCTGCTCTGTGTCTCTTATTACAGGGCTGTAGCCATGGAATTTGACCTGTCCACCTTAGGCTGACCATGCGTATGTGGGGTTTTCATCTGTTTCTGGTCTTCTGCCAAACCCTGAGCTGTTGTGAGTGTGTGTGGATTTTTATCCCCATATATCACTACAGTTAGAGATAGGTAGTTTGGTATGGTGGATAGAGAGCTGGCCTCAGAGTCAGAAAAAGTTGGGGTTCCAGTACTGTTTCTGAAAGATAGCATCTGAGGCCTTGGGAGGACACATAAGCTCTTCTGGCTTCTTGAGGAGGCTGCTATCCCAAGTGTGTATTGCAGAGAAGAGGCGGACATGCATTGGGTTGTGGAAGTCAGAAAGAAAGTCATTTACATCCAGAGATTCTTAATTTGTTAAGCAAGGGAGATGTATAGTATATCTGTATAGTACCAGTTCAGTTAAATTTTATTCTAAGACTTTTATACAGAAAAGCAATACAATCAAAGGAAATGCTTACTCTATTAGCACTGGCTACACTAACAAAATACATGAGAACATAAAAACCATTTAAGAAACCTCAACCATTAAAAGATGTAAAATGATATATGGTAAACATCATTAACTGTAGCTAATGAGACACATGCACAAACAGGATATAGTTGATATATGATGCAGACAATTAACTGCATCAAAGAAATATCTGTTGGAAAAGGATAAAAGGTAATGTTTCCTCCTGTATTCGTTGTTAGACTATTTTAGGTGAAAGATGAAATGATTGAGGAATGGTTCAATGCTCAGTTTATTATTATTAATCAGTTTATTAAGCAGTGTCTGCTAATTTGCATGACAGATTGGGACCAGACCTCCTCAGCTTAGGGCTAGACCCCAAATATATGGGAGACAGATTTTTGTACATTAAAAACAATCATATAAGGCCAGTTAGAAGGAAAAAAAATTTTTTTTTAATCTTAGATAACAGCTTTCAAGGTAAACTGTGACTTGAAAGCAACTTAAGCATTTAATCATGTCGTTAACAATTTTTTTTATACTTCAGAAATGCTTGGAATTATTGCTGCAAAATGAACACCTCAGATATATTATTATTTTTTTTTTTTTGCCATGGCCTTATGTGAGCAGTGTCTCTAGTGGCCCATCCCCATGAACACATCTAGCTTTTCTGTAATGATTTATGGAGAAGGTAGGGGGAAGAGTCTATAAGATTCATCATGTGGTATGATTAATACCACAGAATAGCTAATGTAGAAGGAAATGGATGTATTAAAACACGATGATTGACTTATCTTAGGAACTAGTTTGGTCCTAATTGGAGTGAGTTGAATATTAGGAAGGAAAATACCCTTGATGTTATTCCTTTCTGTTATCTCCTCAGCCCAATTCTGATTGGGGACTATTGATTATACTTTTATTGGTAATTTTATAGTTATATCTAGTAAACGTTTAGGGCAGGCACTCATGATTTAAATACAAGTTTGAAATCTGAATGGTGTTCCTTTTGTTGCTTGCAGCTGATATCGTAACTCTGGGCTGCTCAGTGAACTGTCCTTCTGCCCAATCACTACTTTAAAAGGCATTTGGCTGTTTGTAGTCAAGTAGGCCTTAATTGAGGTTATTCCACTTATATCGCTATCTCACATAGAAATGATGTATGTACTGTTTGACCTTTGCCAATATGCTTTTTGAAATGTGAAATCCCTTCGCCTTTGGAAGGTCAAAATCCAGGCATGTCACTCACTGTGTGGGGTGCTACTTTCTGCCGCCTGGGAGAGCTCAATGACTGCTCCCTGTGTTGAGGCATCTAGGTGGGCTTAGAGAGCTAAGGAAGCAGTGAGCTTGGACTCAAGAATTGGTCTGCTTATTCTTTTCGGAGACTCTTGGAAGTGCTAAGTGTTCCTAAAGAGTGTAGCTTTTAGGCCAAGAACACAAATGTACCAGAATCAGTGGATAATTTTGCTAATTTGCTGCCATTAGCCTCAACAAAAAAGTATCTTCTTGTATCGTATTTTGTTTTAGTGAATACATAAGGGGTGAGTGGAAAGTTTTATCTTTTGCAAAGATTTGTACAGAAAAGCACATGAATCAGATTGTAAAGAACCACTAGTGAATGGATCAAAAATGCTATTTTTGACAAATTTAATTAAGGGTTTTGTGTTTGAAGTGTAGTACAAAATGATTTCATTTGTTTTTAAAACTACTTTAAAAAACAATCAAATGACAATTTTGTTACAGAGAAATTTGTCTTCTCCTATTCTTGGTCTTTTGTTGTTGTTGTTTTTAAACTTAATCTGTCTCTATTTGTATCACTAGCTTTTGGAGCTCTTCTTTCCTCCCCAGTCTAGCTCTTAAATTGTGTTGTTTCTTATAAAACTGAATCTTCATCGCTGAAACCTAGATCTACTTCATCGAGGAGCACTGCCTGCCTTTTAATCATTCTTTTTGTTTTTGTTCTCTTTTTAAAATTTGTCTTTTCTGCTTTCATCATATAATTTTAAGGTAATTTTAACTTGGGAGGTGTATCCATAGGAGGTAGTTTAAAACCGATTAAAAATTAGCTGGTCAGGGGCAGCTAGGTGGCGCAGTGGGTAGAGCATTGGCCCTGGATTCAGGAGGACCTGAGTTCAAATCCAGCCTCAGACATGTAACTCTTACTAGCTGTGTGACCCTGGGCAAGTCACTTAACCACATTGCCTAGGTGGCCCCCCCTCCCCCCAAAAAATTAGCTGGTCTCATTTTTAATGTTGACATCATAAACTAATACACCCACTGCTGCCAGTTTTAAGTAAAAACGGGCAGTTGTTTAGGACAGAGGCGTCAAACACAAGACAACTTCCTAGCTTGCCCTAGATTAAAATTAATTGAAAAGTATTTAACAAAATTAATAAAAATACAGTAAAACACAGGTAAAGTTAACATAACATAATGGTTTTCTGAGTCACTAAGGCCCTCAGGGATTCTTAGCCATGTTTAGTGGCCCCGTTTCTATTTAAGTTTGACACCTCTGGTGTTCAACACCCGATTATGTCAAAAATAATAATAGTCTGTCCCACACCGTATCATCAGGCTTCCCAAGGTGATATGAGAACAGAGGCCTTGATAGCAAAGTAGGAGTGGAGTTTCAGCTTGATTTAGAGTGGGATCAGGAATTTACAGGCATTAGCTTAGAGCTCATCAGCTAATAAGCCAAGACCTAGGAAAAGGATCCATTCACGAGTCATCCTAAATTTGAAGTTTTTGATTCTAAGAACCCTTCACACCATACCCTCACGTCCTCCAATTGAGTAGTTCTTGTTATATATATAGATATAACAGACAAGACAGGTAGATACGGAGGGAGGGTAAACTAAAGTGGTTTAGGAATATTCAGTCTAAGAAAAGATAAAAGTTAAGGGAATATGGTCAAAGTTTTAGAAATAATGAAGAATGACTGGTGTAGTCACAGAGTTATTTACCAAATTGTGATACCAGGTCTAGTGGGTATCTTTCTGAAGTGTGAAACCAATTCAACAAGCATGGTTGAAAGAGAGGACTTGAAGACAAAGAAATGAGAGTGCCATTTTTACCCAGCGAGAGACAGTGGATAGAGAGAGACCTGGCCTCAAAACCCAGAAGACCTCCTTTCCGGTCCTACCTGTGACACATACTGGTTATGTGAGTGACCTTGGGCAAGTCACGAACTTTGTGTCCTATATAGCTCTCTCAGACTGAGAGTGAAGTCCTTGAACTTTTTCTTTTTTAAAGGTTGGACAAAAGATGCCAACCTTCACTGGTAGGCAGAGTGTCTCCTTCAAGCCCAGTCCTTTTCAGTCTTCATCTCCCTGGTACTCAACTTAGGGAGCTCATTTTAGCAGCGCCTCTCAAGAAGTGGTACAGGCAGAAAATTGATGTTGAAGAAGTTATGTTCATGAAAACTAAGACTCTTTAGTCCCTCCCCACCAGTTCCAAGCCAGTGTCATAGAGGGCAACAGTGTTTTTCTGCAAAACATTCCTTCATATCAGATCATTTGGCACAATGCGATGTTTCTTGCATTGTTTTGAAAACATAATAAAATTTTAGCTGTTTGAATATAAAGGTTATTAATATTAACCCCTACATTGAGTTAAAGGTAAAATGAAACCAACTGGTTTTGACCTTAGATTTAGGAGAGTAAATCATTGGAGTCATATGATGACACTATAGCTGTAGCTGTCTATAACTAGACATCTATATTCATAGTTCTGAAAATTACAAGAATTTTGTAAAAGTTTCCAAAATTTGCACTTGGTATGAATCTGTGATTCTAGAAATTTTCACACAGCAAGGGATAGAATCATGAACAAAATTGAAGGGAGCCTGCCCACCTTCCCCACCTCCCCCCAAGAAAGATTTTATTCTGCCTGGTAATATATAAAATTGGACCACATCAGGTTAAAGAGATTAAATAGGTTCACAGTATCAAGAAATCCATAGGGCAGAAATTATTGTGCTTCTTTATGTTGGAGTTTTTAGCCCCTTATGTATCCATATTTACCTGCTTTCTTTTTATAATCTTTATGTTATGCAGTTGACAATGCACATTACTGTGAAAAGATACACAAAGATCCAGGCTTGCTGTTCAAAATCTTTTTAAGTTTTGAGTTTACAAATGCTTGGTACTTTGATTTATTTGATTGTTTTTATTTTGGGGGGGGCAGAGTTATTTTGACAACAGCAAGTTTTTTGTCTTAAATTCCTGAACATATTGGGATGGAATTACAGTGATGTGTTGTGGCTTGGGCCCTCGCAGGAGTGTATCTCGCAGTCAGCAGTGAAAACAAAGTTTGAACAGCACACTATCAGAGCTAAACAGATAATAGACACTGTGAAAAACATAATGGATGCAATAAACGTGGCAGCCGCAGAAAAAAGGTACGAATTCCCTTTCTTCCAATGAAAGAATGGTAGTTTGTGGTAACCGTTTTACACTTCCCTGGTCAAAAATGTAACAATACGATCAAATATATCATTCCAAAACTGTCTTTGATTTGTGAAGTATCCTCTTGTGCCCTTTTATGAATGATCATGTTCATATATATTACAAAGGAATTATGACTCAAATGTACATTTTGGGCACACAAAATCAACTGTTATAGAGATTCCTATTTTTTATAAGGCAGAAAATAACATTTTCAGTAGCCTGCTGTATTGGACTATATTCTGGATAGGAGAGAAAGACACGAAGGGAACCAGGCCTGCCCATAGGACAGTCACAATTTCTTGTGGAAGCCCATTTCAGGGAAAGGGATCATTTTTCTTAGGTAGAAAGTATAATCTTTGATTTTTCTCAGGTTATTTTATAGTGCCATAGAATTATTAAACTAAGGAAATTTGAGCTTTATTGTAACAACTTGTACAAAAGAATTTTTGTTTGACCTAGATCAATAAATCAGATTGTTTTACCCTTTGAGGATTTCCCAGGTGCTCCTTTGAAAACAAAATATGGTTTATGTCATAAATCAGCTGATTCATCCAACATTGGAGTGCCCCCTTGGATTCTGGCATTGAAGAAGATCAGAAAGGAGGGTGGCCCTAGCATCTATGGAGCTTAGCATGTTAGTAGTAGCAGTAGTAGCAGTGACTGAGTTAGGTTTATTTTAATCATTCAACTTTCTAACATAATCTAACCTATTTCTAATGTAAATTGTTAGCTGTTAGTGTTTGTAATGCCTTAAAACTATTGGATACATTTTTGAGCAAATTTAGGCCAGCTTCGTTTCTTTTGTTCCTTTGTCTGCGCCTTAAATGTGTATTGTTGTCCCTTAATGCTACCTTAGGATTTATTCCTTGGAGGAGAGGGAGGACCAGACGGACAGATTGGACTTTATTAGAAACCAGATGAATCTTTTAACACAAGATGTTAAGAAAAAGATCAAAGAGGTTACAGCAGAGGTAGAGAACAAGGTATGTTTAAAAATAGATTTGAGGGTCTCATTTTGGGAGTGGAGGTTTTCTGTGATGGTTGAGATGTTTCTGAGTTGAATGACTCATTCTAATGCTTTCAGGTTTCGTGTGCTATGACGGATGAAATTTGTCGTCTCTCCCTTTTGGTTGATGAGTTTTGTTCTGACTTCCATCCTTCTCCAAGTGTGCTCAAAGTGTATAAAACTGTAAGTTGAATAGCCACACAGTTCTTTTGAGTGATATTTCTTTCTATTTGTTTTGTGCTGTTGGGATATAATCTTTGCTGTGTGGTGTGGTACCTCTTAGGCTCTTAGGAAAGACCAGTTTCACATTTTAGCCTCCACGTAGCCTTTATTTGCTTTTAGTCTTCATTTCTCTCTGTCAAATGTAGAAGCTACTTGTCAAGTTAGTAGTTAGAAAGGACAGAGTTCACCCACTAGGCTTACAACTATAATTGTCATTGCCTTGGTCAGTGGAATGGAGTTCATTCTTCCATACAATATCTAACTTGGCCTAAACATTAATTGGGATTTTTATTCCTTTTAATATATTTGCAATTTTAGGGCTGTCAGCACATTCAATTGAACTCACTGCCCTACACATAGGTGCATAATGTTTGCTTAATTTAATTGAAGTTAAAGCAAGAGGCTTTCTCCGTTGAAGAAGGCAGGGATGAAAAGCAGCAGAAATCATTTTAGAGGAGAGTATGTGTGTGGGTGTGTATGTGGGGGGGGTGGGAGTCTGGGTGTGTGTTAGGTACAAGATTGGGTTATGAAACTATGGAGAAACTTGGAACAATTTTTAATCTAAATAAAAAATTTTGTTAGCTTTTATCTTATAGTCGAGAGATTTATGTTGTAAAACTGTTTTATACCAGACCTGGGATTTAATTGATTATGAAAAATTATTATATAAATGTCACAACAGGAACTAAACAAGCACATAGAAGATGGTATGGGAAGAAATTTGGCTGATCGCTGTTCCACTGAAGTCAATGCCTCAATGCACCAATCGCAGCAGGAAATGATTGGTAATACTTTTGGTGTCCTGAGATGGAGACTTCTGTTTTTAAACTTGTAGGGTTTATTTTGTCATTTGCTACAAATTTTGTGCTTGTCCTTGTCCTTGAGTGTTCTGTTAAGTTTGGAAGTTATATTACTAATTATGAACTCTAGTTGCTAAGAGTTTATACATTATGGTAGTTTTTCTGCTGTCTCACATACTTCTAAGTACAAATATAATTTTACTGTATACATATTGTTGAAATTTAAAAAAAAAAATCCACACAAAGCCTGCTCGTCCTTGAAAGGAGCGTTTTTGTTTTTGTTTTTGTTTTACTTTCTAGAAAATCTGAAGCCATTGCTTCCTACCGGTATACAGAATAAGCTCCATGTATTAATCCCTTGTAAGAAATTTGATCTCAGCTACGACTTGAACTGTCACAAGTTGTGTTCTGACTTTGAAGAAGATATTGTATTTCGTTTTTCCTTGGGGTGGTCATCCCTGGTTAGCCGGTTCTTGGGGCCTACGAATGCCCAGAGGGTTCTCTTAGGATTATCAGAGCCCATCTTACAGGTAAGGTAAAACTTGTTAAAATTCTGCTACAAACTAGAAAATCAGAACTGGCACACTTATTTGTCATACCTTTAGCACATGGACCAGTTACTGTCAATCTGGCTGCTCAGTTTGATTGCCACACAGTGTCTGGTCATCAGCTGTATTTAAGAGCAAATAGGCTAGACTCGATCCTCCTTAGGCCTTGGTGGTTCTCTGTCTCTGAAGGTTTTAACGTCTGAATTTTAATCTCTGGTACATGTTTGGGGGGGGGGGAAGTTGCCTTGACTTGCACAATGGGAGTAGTTTTGACTGTGGGCACCGACCTCATCCTAGGCCCTTGGTGTTTATTTGCCTGAATTCTTGAGGACCTTGTGCCTTTGTGTGACTGTGCCACAGTCTTATAAGGTGCTGAGGAAAGAGGCAGAAGGGATGTCAGTTTGGACACTTTCTCTAACAGAGAGAGAGTACATAGCAAGGCCACAGAATAAAAGGCAGCCATTGATATCTCGCACCACCATGACTGCACTGTCTCCTGTGAGATGATTCCTTCCTGCTCCTGATTACTCACGACTGCTTGTCTTTCTTTCCATTCGACCTTTTCATATCTGCAGGGAAGATATAGCTAATCAGCTCATTTATAGGGAGGAGCTGTCTGGAGGAAGGCTGCCTTGCTGGCTCTCCCAGTCCCAAACAAGAGTTTAGACTCTTCCAGCATGTGGAGCAGGGCTTATTTCTTAAGTTCTTCACGGTTGGCTTTTTGAAAGTGGGATGGACTAGGGGGATGGGTGGCCCCCTTTTTTTGGCACTGTCGTCATGCTTCCATTTTCATTTTACTCAGAACTTCACGACCTACTCATGAAGGGGACCCATTTTTTCCTTCTAAAATTGAACAGCTTTTAGAGAACTGCAGGTCTCAGAGCTAAAGCTGGGTTCTCTGTCTACCCAGCTGTGCCACCTTGAGAGAACCAGACGGGGTTCTGTAAATGCATGACCATTCTGTTCTGTTTGTTTTCCCCACGCTGCCAGGTGCCTCGATCTATCGCTTCTACTCCCTCTGCTCCTCCTAATCCTGCAACACCAGATGTTGTGTCTCAGGAAGAACTGATGGTGACCCTCGTAACGGGCTTAGCTTCTTTAACATCGAGGACTTCTATGGGCATCATTTTCGTTGGCGGAGTGGCAAGTAACACTGTTCTGTCTTTTAACCACAGCTAACATTTTGACAGGAGTGCCTGTAGGACCAGGAAAAGGCCCAGCAATAATATTTGGAAGTTTTTAGGTTAAAAACATGCAGTTGCAATAACATTCTGTAAGCCTTATCATAAGTAGACATATCTTTATGAAAGATGTACACTGTATCAGGTAGTCTTCATACAATTTAGAAACAAGTTCTTTAATATTGAAGACTATCATGTTGGTTAGCAATATGAAAAGTCATGAGTTTTTCCAACATTTTGCTTGAAATGAGCTTTTAAAATAAAATACCTTGGATAATTTTTGTTTTTGTAGCTCCAAATCCCGTAGGTGTGTTGAAGTAAGACTCCTGCCTGTCAGATTTTAAGATAGAGAAAATGAATTTAATTTTGTTTGAGAAACAGTGAAACCTAGCTTGTCTGTGATTATCTCTAGCGTATGGGAATGTTGAATGCGTCTCAACATACTTGTGAGAGTTCTCCTTTGTCACAGAACCACAACATTTGGGAGTTGGGAAGGTACTTCAGTGGCCAATAAGTTCCCCCCATGTGTGAAAGGCATCTTTAGCTCTGACATATTTAACAAGGGGTCAACCAGCCTTGGCTTGGAGGAAGACCTCTACGAATTGGGGAGCCCCTCCCCCCCAGGAGGTAGCTCCTTCCCCTTGGGGATGCTCTTGTCTTTAGGAAGCTTTTCTTGGTTTCTTCCATTCACTGCTGCTTCTGCCCACTAGGGCCGAGCAGAACAGGCCTTATCCCTTCTCTGTGTGATGGCTCTTCAACCTCTTGTTGGCCTCATCGTTGTCATCTCACCCACCCCCTCCTCCCAACCCCCCATTCTTCTCAAGAATAAACATTTTCATTTCTTTCCGTTGATCTTTATGTAATATGGAATCTAGACTCTCACCATCCCGGGGTCCCTCCTTGAACATTATTCAGCTTGTTAATTGATCCTTCTTAAATCCCGTAAAACTTTAAACGAAACCCAGAACTTAAGATGAGTTCTGAGGAGGGTGGAGTCCACTGGGCCTCTAATTCCTTATTCCATAAGCTTCATTTTCTGTGTCATTGAGTTGCCATATCACACTGCAGACTCACTGAACTTGGAACCCATTAACCCCCCTTCTATGTCTTTGTCAAATTCATTGATAAAAATGTTATTAAATATCTCAGGGCCAAGCATAGATTCCTGAGCCATCCCACTAGAGACCTTCTGCCACACTGATATTGAATGGTTAACAGATACCCTTCTGAATCATATCCTTCTATGTTCTCTGTAAGAATTGTGTGAGTTCCAGGATCAGTAGTGATCCATAGCACTTCCCAGGAGATCGTGATGAACAATGCTATCTACCTCTAGAAAGAGAGTTGATTGGACTCAGAGTGTAAAGTGAAGGGTATATTTTCTACTTTATTTTTCTTGCCTTTTTTTTTTGTTGGGGGAGGGAAGTGGGGACAACATGGTTACTATGGAAATGTTTTGCCATTGCCTTCTCAGTGAGTGGGGAAGAGGCTAAAGAGAGAGAGAGAGAGAAAATACGGAAATAGAAAAGTGAAAAAGTGAATGTTAAGAAAAAATAAATGGTGCAGGATTGAGAGTCAGGAAGATTTCATTTTCCATCCTACCACAGACACAGTAGTTGTAGGGCTCTGAAGAAATTATTTAGCTTCTTGGCCTCAATGCTCTGTCCTGTAAAATGGGATGATATTTGTATCCACTTATCATACTTAGATGAATCAAATGAGATAAGGCAGATAACACACTTTAAAAACCCTATATTAAAAAAAATGTGAATTAACCTTATCAAAAAGCTTTGCTAAAGTCTAGGTAAGCTCTATCCTCAGCATTCTGAGTTAGTAGTGCTGTCAAAAAAAGGGAATGAGCTTAGTCTGGCATGACCTGGTCTTGATGAGGTCATGCTGGCTTTTTATAGTCTGTTTCCACTTTTAGATGTTTGCCAGTCATCTCATTAATGATTCCCAGGAATTGAAGCTGTTGTTACTGACCTGGAAGCGTGGTGATGTGGTCAGTAGAACACTGGACCCAGCATCAGAAAGACCTGGCTTAGACACTTAGGAGCTGTGTGCCCATGGGCAAGTCACTTAATCTCAGTTTCCTTATCTGTAAAAGGAGAATATTGAATTTGATAGCTTCTAAAGCCATGATCCTTTTATAATTGGGACATTTGCACTTCCCTAGTTTTGTGTTACTTCTCTGAAATGATCTTAAAAATATCACTGATAATGCTTAGATGTCACATCTATAAGTTCTTTCAGAAACCAAGTTCATGTGGGCTCAGTGATTAAAATTTTTTTTTCAATTAAAATCAATTTTCTCTCTATCTTACTGCCTCTCTCCTGTCTTGTAAAATATGCATAGTCAAAAACAAATATCCATGTTGGCCATATTAAAAAAAGTCTTATTCCTATGTCACAACAGTATTCTATTACATACATGTACCATCCTTTGCTAAGCTAGTCTTCAGGTGATGGGTACTTCCTTAGTTTCCAGGGGTTTTTTTGCTACTACTAAAAGAGCTGCTATAAACATTTTGTACACATAGGTTCTTTCTCTCTTAATCTCTTTGGTGTATAGGCCTAGTAATGGCATTGCTGGGTCAATGATATGCACGGTTTAATGAATTTGGGGACATGGTTCCAGATTGCTCATTTCACAGCTCCACCAGTAGTGCCTTCATGGTCCTGTTTTCTTGAAGGTGACTTGAATTTATCAAGGACAACTAGGTGTTCTTCTCTTGATGTCATCTACCTGTTAAGTCATTTTAGTTCTGTTCAGACACTTGGTAGCTGTGTGACCCTGGGCAAATCATTTAACCTCTGCTTGCCTCAGTTTCCTCAACTGTAAAATGAGAATCACAGTAGCACCTTCCTCCCATAGTAAGCACTATGGAAATGTTATCTTTTACAAAGGTCATTTTCCTTAGTAGCAAAAGCAAAATCAGAACTATGCGATAGGACCATCTCCCTTTTGATCTTTATCATTATCCCATCCAAGCTAAGACTGTTTTTATTATCTTTAGCTTCCCTGTCCAGCTTCAACTCACTCTATGCTTTAGTATTCTTGACTGACTACTCTGTCCCTTGGCCTCCCTCCCATCTTCTTTATGTGTTTTGAAAATCTGAAAAGCTGCTTGGTGAGTTCCCTGTGCATCCACGTTGGCCATTGTTCGTTTTGGAATGGCTTCCCTTTGCGGCTTCAGAGTTTCATTCTTTAGTATCTCCTGTGCCTCCTGGGATGCCGTGCCTCGGAGCACCCATCAACATGATAGATGACCTCTGAGGAAACAGCTAGGTAACAGACGCCGTATAGTAGGATCAAAGCTGGATTTGGAGCTGGAAAGGACTCTTGTAGCACATTTGACCGATGAACCCAAGGCTGAGAAAACAGCGGCAGGTGACTTAACTTCCAGGAAGGCCAGGGAGCTTGTTGGAACACTGGCCTCAGAGGTGTCCCAGACCTTCTGTAGAAATGATAGCATGTGTAATTCTTTCTGTAATTTTGAAATCAAAAGGAAAAAGTCTGTTTCTCCGTGCTGCTACATAAGTCCCCACTGATTCCAGAATTGGATCTAGGTGACTACAGAGGAGAGAGGATCGCAGTGAAATATTTGTAGCCCTCTAAATTTAGCAGTTAGCTGACAGGCTGGGTGTAATGCAGATGAGAAGTTAACCTTGGCTCTTCCCCTGAGTTAATCCTTTATGCAGAGAGGAAAGTGACTTGGATTTCACCTATAGATTCCCTAGTTGGTTTTTTTTTAATTGATTTTTTAAAAAAACTTTGGAATTTGCAAAGATAGCCATGCAATTAAAATGGCCCCATGGAGTACCTCCATTTCTGTCCTTTGTTTGCTCCAAGCTCAGTTGACAGTAACGGATAATTGTTTCCCTTGCAGATTTGGAAAACAGTGGGCTGGAAACTTATAACAATTTCCCTAAGTATGTATGGAGCTTTGTATCTCTATGAATGGCTGAGTTGGACCACTCGAGCAAAGGAGAAGGCCTTCAAGCAGCAGTTTGTAAACTATGCAACTGAAAAACTGCAGATGATCGTCAGCTTCACGAGTGCTAACTGCAGCCATCAAGTACAGCAGTAAGTCACAAAGTGTGTGTTCTAGTAAAAGTATTGGGGTGACGGTCTGTACCCCGAGGAAACCTCAAGCTCCAGTGCCATCACTGCAGTTCACAGATGAGGAAACTGTCTCAAGTTCAGGCACATGTCCAGAGTCACTGAGGGCAGACAGAACCAGGATACGAATCCAGGACTAGAACATTGAAACAAGCACTCTCTGTTCTTAGCAAGGCTTAGGTCTGATGCCACTTCTTCCATGGAGCATGATGTGAACAACTCCTGGGTGAAAAGAATCTTTCTGTCTCCATATTTTCCTAAGTCCTGTTGCCTGGATCTCATTGTTGTCCCTTTCATAGCATCTATGAGTGAGAGGTTTAGGAAGCATCTGACCAGGTGAAACCCATGTAGGTTGAAAATGCCTCCAGTTAAGATTTTCTGGTGACAGACAGCCTTCTGCAGTTGTGCATTGGTAGAGAAGAAAACAGAACAAGTCACATCTTCTGGTTTCACATTTTATTGTTGATGTATGAGTATTTGTCATCCATAGTATCTAACAGTTGGGCTTAGGCAACCAGTCCTTGTATTAGACTATAAGCTCCTTGAGGGCAGGGACTGTCTTTTGTCTCTTTGTATTCCCAGCACTTAGCACAGTGCCTGCCACATAGTAGGAGCTTACTAATGTTTGTTGACTGAATGCTTGGAGGAGTGAGTGGATTCAGAAGCCATCTCTCCTGCCAGAGGGCCCCTAGGTATAGGGGTGGAGTGGGGTGGGGGTGAGGGCAGTTAGGTACTTGAGATGTTTTTGTCTAAGTAGAGTTCCCAGGTAGAGCACTGGCCAATCATACTTGATAGTTGCAGTGAAAAGAAAGTTGGGTCACGGCTTCCTTGGGGGTTTGAGTGGACCTGAGTCACTTCTGGCTTGACAAATTGACAAGTAATACACTGGAGCACATCAGTGTGATAGAGGGGCTCTTTTCTTTGAAGAAGGTAAAGTCATCAGCAGACCGTGTGGTGGGGGGAGCAGGAGTTAGCTTCAGACCTGCACACCACCAGTGGGGGCTGCTTGTCTTTGGGTAGCGGTGCTACTCAGGTGCTTAGACCTGAGAAGGCAGCACACCCTCACGACCAGGGCAACCTGGCACCGAACATCAGTGGCTTTTGAGTGGGAACGGGAGAGAAGGAACTCCCGCTAGCCATACCTTTGGGTCCCCAATGCCTGTGAGACTTGTTATCATCTCTGTTTTACAGATCC
The DNA here is from genome assembly GCF_900497805.2 of Vombatus ursinus. Taxonomy (NCBI): domain Eukaryota; kingdom Metazoa; phylum Chordata; class Mammalia; order Diprotodontia; family Vombatidae; genus Vombatus; species Vombatus ursinus. The sequence continues at coordinate 21,083,718 of NW_020954588.1, read as the reverse complement.
TGTGAATCCAGTGAATATCCTTCCCCAAAGAGCTAGTCAGGGTCAGAGCAGAGACATGGAAAGCTAGGTTTCTTGACCGCAGGGTCAATGAGTGCTGCCTCCTCTGGACAGCATGCCCATCTTTTGTGTTAACCTGGGTGGTTCTAGGACTCTGTTCTTCATGTTTGTGGTGAACAATCCAAGTTGTTTGTTCTGCAAAGCTGCGTTTAGTTTTAAACTTTGTCGCCTTTGATAGAGGAGTGTTGCTCCATCGTGTGGCATTGAAGAATACTGGTTTTTCAAGACAATGTTGCTAGAAGTATCTGTAAGCAACGTAAAAATAAGCCAAGGGGATGAGTTTGGCTTGTACATTCAAGGCTTGACTCAGTGTCTTTTCTTTAGCTGTGTGGTTTTATCTCACAATTTTCCCATGATTGGCTGTCTTTAATATAAACAATTTTAAATCTCATCTTGGTGCTATCCCCTCAGTAAAGCAGGCTGACGACCTAAAGTATTTTCTCCCTAATCTTTCTTTAAAAGGGAAATGGCTACGACTTTTGCTCGTCTGTGTCAGCAAGTTGATGTTACCCAGAAACAGCTGGAAGAAGAAATTTCTAGGCTGTCCAAAGAAATAGACCAGTTGGAGAAAATACAAAACAATTCAAAACTTTTAAGGTATGAGTCATAGGAAAAGGTTTTGTAACAAAATGCATTAATTTTTATGCTGATTGATCTTAATGCAGAAGGCCTCTTAGTTGTTTCAGTAGGAGGGTTATGTTAACATTCACTAGATAATTGGTGGTACAATATTTAATTTTTTATGCTGCTATCAGAGTTGGGGTGAGATAATTTATTTTATCAATAGGAAAAAAGTTGTTAGCAATGTTATCAATACGTAGAATAAAGTATCTTCTTAGCCCACTATTTTGCCTAGGCAGTTAAAATCAGTTTTCTGTGGTCCATCTTCTGGGCCCTTGAACAGGATGATAAAACTAATATAAGTAGGAAGTACTGCCAGCAGTATTAAAAATGAGCTATTTCTTAGGACTGTAGCAGGATTAAAATGTCACTTCGGAGTCCAGTGCTGAGTGAAGCCTTTCCTAGTTTTATAATCCAGCTGTTTGTGTGTACTGATACACCCACATGTACACGTAGAGTACACTTGAGGACGTTGTTGATAAGGAAAATCGTTACGGTTGTGTACATTGTTTTCCGATTGAGTTTATGTAATTACACAAATGATTTCCCAGACAGGCAGAAACGAACTTGGAATCTGTATGATCTTGAAGGGTAAAGCTGTGATTCTATTACTCAAATGTCCAATAAATCACATTTATCTCTTTGAAACCATTGGAGAAATCCCACAATTAGAATTGTTAGTAGTTGCACATTGAATTAGACTATCATTTGAATAGCCTTGTATGCAAGACTTTGGAACATGCAATACTTCATTCTGATGGCAGTCATAAGTAGCCAGAAATGTATTTTGCCAATTTTTGTCCAGTTTGATTAAGACTTTGTATCTTAGCCACCCGCAGAGCAGCTACATTTTAGGATGATGAAATACTCTGAAAGGGTTTGCTAACTGTTGAATCTCTTCTGAGTGGCAAGAATTCTAGCAACAGCAGAATTTTTTCTAAATTATTGGATGGAATGCATTTTCATGGATCCATATGCTAATTTTTGATAACCTTTTGTGTACTTTTAAAAACAGAAATAAAGCAATTCGACTTGAAAACGACCTGGAGAATTTTACCAGGCAGTTCCTTCACCCAAGCAAATAGAAGAATCTCAGCAGACTCTGGTGGCCCCAGAGGAGAAGCAGGACTCTTGACTCTTGTGTTGATTTACATGAAGGATGACTCGAAATAGGGATTGTCTGGGTTTAGATTCTGGCAGTGATCTCTCTTGAGGTCTTTGTTTCTTAACAGTGGTTACGTGGTATGTTTGGATCCTTAGTTGTAATGGGGGCGGGGGAGAGGTTAAAGAACCAAATCTTTTGTGATTTAAAATAATGAATTTGTGAAGGGAAGTACAACTGATTGTGAGACCTATGGTTGGGGAATGGGTTTTTGAGCTCCTAGATAGGGTTTTGTTTGATTCTGAAAAACCCTGCTTCCTGGCATCCAGGAATTAGAAAGACTATTATAGCCCCGTTTTTTCCAGAATAACTTTTTCTGTGTCCTCTTTTATTGGGAGTAACCAGTCTTTTATTTTTTTAAAATACTCACTTATCTATTAGCCAAGAAGAGGAGGATGTCTTAAAGTGTTATTATTTATGCAGATAACATCATTTTTGTTAATACATTCATAAATTTTTAACTTGCCCATTACAACTACCTAATTGGGCCTTGTCATCAAATTGTCATTCACTTAAAACAGGATTTGTGGGTAATAATCCTCTTTCCCAAGCAAAAAAGGAACACCATCTATGAAACTCCTGAAATGAAGTTGAAAGTGCCAGATTGATTAAAAATAGTTCAGCCATATAGAGCAGTTAGAATCCAAAGTGTCAGGAATACTTTCATGTACAGAAGTAAGAAGGGAGTGCTTGCCTGTGTGGGCTCGGGCTTTCATGTGGAACATTGGCCAAGTAGGGTTCCCCGGTGTCCTTTTCATTGTGTGAATGTGCCAGCTTGTGTTTCATCTTACCAAGGTTTTCATGTGCTTGAGTATATGGTGAATCGTCCAGTTTGCTTTTATATCCAAAATGGGGTTGAAGAAAAATTCTGTTGCTCTCGGGGGAAAATGTATTGGCCAGGTTTGACATTTTGCTGGGGAAAGAAGAGAATTTCATACTCCCTTATTTTAGGTACCAGAGCTGAGCTCCTTCCCAGGGCTGCCTGAGCAGTTTTCTGTTGAGAACATTTTACTGTAAATAGTGATTTTGGGGGGTGATTCATCCACTGCTTCCCTTTTTTGTGCCTTTAAGGCTTCTGAATGCTATTTATTATTTGACCTTCTCCAGGCAGGTGTGCCTGTATTTTTAAAGAATAAATAGCATTGTTTTTGGCCATTAAAAGCCTTTCAAATTATTTATATATATTTTTATGCAGATTAAATGTTTAACAGGATAAAATATTCAGGTCCAGAATTGAAAAAAAAGTTGTTGAGACTGCTAATAACCCTGACAGGGCCCACAAGGAAGAATGGGAAAAGTGGCAACACTGGGTGGTCTTGGATTAGAGTTCACACTCAGGCCACAAACTGGCCCCTAGTATGAGCCAGCTCCTTACGTGCATGTGGGCAGCGCAGTGGCTTGGTTCCATCGATCTGACTAGTACAGCAGTCATCAGTTTCCTTCAGTACTTTGAAATAAAGACTTGCTACCTGATTGTTTGGAAATCTGTTGTATGCATGTTGGAAATAGGAAAGATGGCTTAAGGAACCAAAACCAACCCTCTTGGTCCCCCACCCCCCATCCTAAAGCCAACCCAAGCCTACGACTTGCACAGAAATTATGTGATTTTAGTACTAATGTGGTTCAGACTTTTACAAAATACTTGATGTTTATTTTCTATGTCTGCAAGATCATTTATAAACTTTGTATAATCCTAAACTTTTTACAAACATAGTTATTTTATAGTGGTTCAAACTTCCAAGGGAAAAATAAAAGCTATACCCATTGTTTGCCTGATGATATAGAGAACATTTATATTGACACCACATTTGTAAGAGGTACAGCAAGCCTCTTGGGAAAGCCGTTCATCTTGGAGACAACATGTTCACTTTTTCCCCTTGTGTAGTTTTGCTGCTTTCCTCATGGTGATCTTGGCAAGGTCTCTGACCTCCTGCCACTTAGTACGGCATATGCGGCTTAGTTTTGAAGAGTACTCTTGGATAAAAGGACTCTGGCATTTGGCAGAATTAACTAACCTCTATGGCAGTTGAGCCTGATTGGTAATACTCAGACTTACTGAGTAGTAATTAATTGAACACATGTTACATTTGAGCCTTCAGTGACATAGAGCTACCACACATTTTGATTGAAGCAGTTGCTAATTTAGGGGAGGTGGGGTATACTTAAAACAAGTCTAAATACCACATTTAACTACTTTACTAGAAAGGGTCTCTTAACCTTCACCTCCTTTCTTTGCCTAGAAAGAAGATGGGTGTCCCATCTCTTGGGAAGTTAAATGACTCCTGTATTCACTGGTACTCATGTGGTACTGTCTTTTCTAAAAATTACCAATAACTAGCCTAGAATACTGGTGGCATAAAATAAGCTAAAAGACAGAAATTCTTCAGATATTCATTCAGCTTAATTTACTGTTGGGAAATGTTAGCTCCCAAGACTGCCCAGGTAGTACAAAGGCAACGTGTCTGCCCTTTGGATGCTAAGGTGTACACTTGAGATGAAAGAACAATACACTCCAGTCCTATCAAGTAGGACAATTATCAATTACTATTGCTTGGCTATACAGGAAGCTGTGGGGGGAAAAATATCTCTGCTACAAAGAGTCTGGTTAAAAGCACTTGTTTATTGGTTACAATATCAACTCATGGCAACATGTTTCACTGAGCCACTGTACAAATACAAAGATCAAATCCATTGGAAAAAGCTATGAACAGAAGTTCATAGCAAGTGACCATTTCACAGGGAAGTCATTGATGCAAAAGCACTATTGGAGAATGCACGGCACAAGTCCCTGGTTTTTATTAGCTTAAATTAAAGCTGTTAAGACTTTATCTGGATACAGACACACTCCAAAGGCAGTGTGGAATCGATTATCTTTTGTAATGTTTACTGACTTTTATCTGGTCCAAGTCAGCGCAGAGTGTGCAAAACAAATATATTCTAAGATGAGAATATATTGGAAATTTGACTATCATACAGTGACTGCAAAACAAAAGTTTTTAAAAACCAATTACATTTGGACTCCTTTGGATGTAATATGTATACAAGTGTTCGAATGCCTCTTTGAAAGGAGAAAAAACACAGAATAGAGCACCATTGTGTAAGTAAAACAAAGGCTTGAAATATCTAAAGACTATTCCACTGAAGTCCATATTAGTCAAAAACCTAACATACTGTGTGTGGTACAAGATTTTGTCAGGCACATTTAATCTGTTATCAGTTATATCAATTAGTAACACTTTACACATTTTTACCATTACAACACTGCATTAACATTCTGCATGTATTTTACATAACCAGCAACTGGATAAAAAGGCCTGTGGTGCCTCCAAAGTGTAGGAAGAAATTTTACCAGCATGCATGCCAGATTACTGAATACAAGGTGCACCACCAGCCCATGCTTGCTTAATTTATACATGAAATGCGATCTTAAAATCAGTCATTCTGCTATAGAATACAGCAGATAATGCATTTGTTTTCACTAATTCATACCTATTCTAACCAGTATTTTAAAGTATAGCACTAAAATCTAGTGGCATTGACTGTCCTTTGAATAAAGGGAGAAAAATAATAATGGAATGTTTTTCATGCTTTTCTTATAAACATAAAACATGATGTCACAATGGGACAAGTGGTACATTTATTGAATTTTAAAGGTTATAATGTATTATAGGATCTGCTAAGTTCATACAGCATTGCTAATCCAAACTGACAGAAGGCTCTGCTAACTCCATGATTTTATTTATCTTAATGGGATGTTAGAAATATCCTAAGTTTCAGACATTACTCTTGTACCATTCATGCTTACACTCAGTCTTCTAAAAGATCGGTCAGGAAAATTCTAGAAAGAAGCCCTTCACAGTCCACCAGCATCAGGCTTACAACTTCACTGTTTTAGTCCAATCCATTTTCTTCCAATTCATGTAAAGATGAATTTTGAGCGTACAGAGTACTTGAAACTTAACCATGAGGCACACAATCAAAAAGCAGAAAGGGTTCCCTTCAAACATCACAAGGAAGCAAGTCAAGTTTATTTTGCGTTACTGTGGCACAATATTCCATGACTACCAATGATGAAAGTGACACCATCTTAAATTCCTCCTATCATCATGGATGGAGCAGCTCTTCTGGAGGCAGCAGATGTTGCAGGCTGCTCATCCTAACTCAACAGTTCTGAAAATCTCTGTAGACAAATTTATCTTCATATGACACAGATTACCAGGCCAAGTCACCTGAGCCCTTTGCTAAACAGCTCCAGTGAAATCTCTTGGAGATGGAAGAAACAAAGGAGACTTCTTTAAAAAGATTTTTAGGAACCTCATTACGCCAGAAGTATTATAAAGTGCACTATGCTCAAATGTCAATCATTGATAAGGTACAGTCAGAAACAGCTGAATAAATTTTAGGATTGGGGAAAATTGTTATTTTCACTAACAGGCATCAGAAATTGCTATTTTTGATACAAATCATAAGTGGAATTCTAATGGCACTGTTTTGATTTGTGACATTCAAAGATCTACAACAGTAGATTTCCTGTGTGTGCCCTTCCTGCTGATCTTAGGAATACTAACAGAATATCAGAAACAAGTGGTGGGCAACCATGCTGGACATCCCAATCTGCAGATAAATTTAGCACCTGGCAAGTTATGCTGTTCGGTGCTTAGAAACAAGGGACCTGACAATCTGTCTGTTTTAGATTTACTGAAACACAGCCTCAGACGCAACTGGCAGTCACTCAACACAGCACAAAGGTGACTTTTTGACATCAATCATATGCATAGACTTTTCAAATACCTCTTAATCACTCAAATCATCAGAGTAATTTTAAACTGGTCTACTCAAATTGTTTAGATATTAAAATGAACACTTAAGGAAAAATCTGTTGGTGACTTTATAACACTTGTGGCTTGTCCAAGTGCCAAAGCAATTATGGCTATTGGCATGAGGCTTCAGTAGCACTTCTTTCATTTGTTTGTAAGGACATTTGGTAAGGAGAAATGCTTTTTAGCCATTTTTCATAATGACGTTGAACTAAATGACACTTTTATTTCTCCAGAGTTACTGTATGCACCTTTAAAATCCACATTCTGCCTGACCTCAAAGAGCTGCTCTTTATGAAGATACACATAGACATTACATAATTAGTACAGCATAAAAGTCATCACACAAAAATGCAAACGTAGGAATTCTTATAATTGACAGTATAGAATAATTTTGGTCCTATACCTCCCCAGTTGGCCTTAAGTATATTCTCTTTCTAGCACATGATATAGAACTGATACTGAATTCACTGTGGTTGGCACACTTTAAGTATTTGTAAATAAGACAGACTTACAGGCACAGTTTGGAAGTGCTGACATTAGGAGTGACAAGTGATCACAATTTCATGTTGGTCTCAGCAATAATCTGTGGTCTAGCACACTTACAGAATCTTGGGCTCTTAAGTTCACAAAAATGACTCAACAGGATATTTCCCAACACTTAATGCACCGTCACCAATTAAATGACTTTAAGAGGAATCCAAGATGGAAAGCACATTTTTTTCCCCAAAAGATTACTGGTCTTTAGAGTCCACTTTTTGTGGCATATCCAATTTTAGGAAAATAAAATCACTCTGGTAAGGAAATTTAGCCATTGCATGAGCATACTTAAAACTTTGCTGAGATTGGTTCCCTTAAGGTTCCTTGGCTTAGATGCAATCTTTTATTAGCAAAACAGTTTAAGAAATGTACACTTGGCACTAGAGGGAATATTTAGACAAAATAAGTGATTAATGTTTCAATTTCATAGACCACTGGTATCTACTAAAATGTGAAGGCACAGGCTATTTTTACTAAGCTAAAGTTTAAATTAAGAGGTCATAAAATTTGTAGAAACATGGTTTTAAATAAGGTTATTGACCTATAGACAAGGGATAATGCTCTTCATTCAAAACATAGTGCTATCTTACTGCACTAACTATACATAAAACAGGCATATATACTCAGGTGAAATATTGGGAAATATCCTCATGTTTACAGGAAAAACAACTCATCTTAATCTCTGAGGCAAAGAAAAAAAAAATCCAACCTGAAAAATTTCCAAATATCCTAAAAACTCAGTGTAATGAAATTCAATTCTCTAAGTTCACAGTGGGACATGTCACTCATAGTGTCATTGTATTATTGAATGCCTTGAAGTATGTGCAAAAAATCTTTGTTGCCCATTTACCTACTACCTACTTTTTGAATACAGAGTCAATTCTAAAATTTCCTGTATAGTCCTAGAAAAGAAAATGGCTATTTGGCAAGTGTAGAGCACGTCTTCCAGGATTCTACATAGTTCATCTGTCCCAAATGAATGTGGGCATGTAATTAATTCTGGGGAGTAATGTTCATTGGTGTTAAACGATGCACCAGAAACCACAAGGGGAAAAAGATTATCCTCAATGTTTAAGAGGAAGGGGCTGAAGAAGTAAGGCTCTAGGTAACAGAATGGAATCACTGGGCCCATTTCACAAGACAAAAGGAGGTCATCCTTCCACAGCGCCCACACATAGGCACAACCACATATCAAAGACATGGCATCTCTTCCCACATAGAGCAATTTCACAAAGACCCTAGCTTCTTCAAAACTATCATTTGATTCATCCTCCAAAAAACTCAGAAATATGACATTTCAGAAAGACGCAAAGCTATAAGTGTAGTTCTTTTAAAAAAAAACACAAACATATTTTACAGACTGACAAATGTTACAGGAGAGGCTGCAATAGTGTGTGCATTCTGTTTCATACCAGGAAGATACAGAATTAGCAGACTTTGAGCACAAGCAGAAATTCCTCAGATCAAGTTAACCAAATTTCCCAAAACAAAACTGGATCTGTATTTACTTTTCTGTCACCATGATGTTATACACTGGTCCCCCCTCCCCCCCTCCTTCACTTTATTTTCTTCTAGTTTACAGAAAGCCTTTGTGTGTGTGTGTGTGTGTGTGTGTGTGTGTGTGTAATAGTGACTAGGAAAAAAACCAAACTTCACCTGCAAATACAAGGTAGAAATGTTATTTCACAGCTACAGGCTGCAGCATTGATCTCTCCAGATCTCAACGGAGAATGTAAAACATTACAACCCAGTTAATTCCAGATTCTAAGAAAACTGTCCCAAGATCCTGTTGCTACAGCCATGCCATCATCAGTAACACCTAGACAGCTGACACGGTTGTCATGGCCAGCAAGGACACCTAAAAGAATAAGGAAGGGAAAAAGAATTAGAAGCTATACCTAAAAAAGCTTAAAATTGAAAAATATGGAGAATTTCAACATATCTCCATCATAAAAAAAGTATTACATACTATTTCCATAAAAATGACAGCCCTGTGAATTTACTGTAATAGTATCTACCACCTTGTGAACAAAAACAAACTATAAATGGAAAAAGTCCTTCCCTTTTGGTATGAATAATCAAACACTGATGGGAGCATCCTGGGTACTGCCCTGCTGGAAGCCACAGAGACAAGAGATGCCCAGGGCTTCCCTTCACTCTTTGAATGTTGCTGCCATTGACCCTCCTCCTGTATCCTGGCAAACACCATGGAACCTTCCTACAAGGATACTAATGAGAACCCCTTGGTCAGTTTAATCCGCCATACTTGGCATTTAGCTGGTTCTGTTTCAGCTCCTGTTTTACGTGCTGTCTTCCCCCATCAGAATGGAAGGGACTGTTTTTGCTTCTCTTTGCATTCCCAGCAATCGGCACAGGGCCCGATCGATCCACAGCAAGCAGTCAAGAAGTAAATTCCATCCCTCCTTACATTGTTTCTCTCATCCCTAAATTGAGACTATCCCCCCGCAGAAGTTCCTGTCCCCCGCTACTTTTGCCCATATTGTCATCTTTCCCCTTGGGGCTCTGCCACCTTGGCCCCTCACCTTTGGTCTCCCCTCTTCTTCTGGGTCTTTCTCTTAGACCTGTGGCCTAGAGGAGGGGGTCAGGTCAGGAGGCTCTGGGCTCCCCACAGATACTTAAAGGATCCTCTGTCACCATCTCGCAGCACCCTCCCCCTTGGAAATCCATGCCAATGCTCTGTCACCCATCTAGATCCCTGGGACAGGGAAGCCCTGCAGAAGGCAGGATGAGCTGAGATTTGAAGGAAGCCAGGAGGCAAAGGTGAGAGAGGACAGCATCTCTGGCACGGAGTCAAGAGATGGAGCATCTTGGCTGAGAAACAGAAAGTAGATCAGTAGAACTGGCCTGTGGACTATGTGAAGGAAAGGCAAGAGTAGAAGGAGCCAGGCAGGGGAGTTGTCTGAATGTCAAAGAGAAGATTTTGCATTTAATTCTCATGAGAAGACCCATGCTTTAAGAAAATCCCTGGCAGATGATGAGATGGGGCAGAGTGAGGAGAAGCCTGACGAAGGGAGCTTAGTTAGGTTATTATAATAGCTCAGGTGAGAGGGGACAAGAGCCTGGATTAGAATGGTGTCTGTGACAACACACTGGACATGTGGAATGAAGAGTGGGTAGTGACAGATGAAGGATGGCACAGAGGTTTTGAGCCTGGCTGAGTGGGAGGAGGGTAACTGGAAATGGAGAAATGGGAAAGTTTGGGAGGGGGAGTAAAAGTAATGAATAGTTCTGGACATGTTGAATTTGAGATACCTATAGGACAAATCGTTTAAGATGTCCAACAGGCAACTGGTGACATGGGATTATAGAACTCAGGAGAGATCAGGGCTGGGTATACAGATCTTGGAATCACCTGCACAGAGATAACTGACCCCATGAGAGTTGATGAGATCACTAAGATTCTAGTGAAAAAGGCCTAAGACAAAGTGCTTGGAGGAGACAGGAGGGGATGGGATCAAGAGGACATAGAGACGGACCTGTTTTGGCAAAAAAGACCACCTCATCAGGGTCACACTGAGGGCCCCATTATTCAATTCAATTAAAAATTTATTAAACACCTACCATGTGCACAGCCCTGTGCAAAGTGCTGGGGATAAAAAGATTACAGGATGTACATTTAGAGTTGGAAAGAATTTTAGAAGTTGATGTACCTCATCCAACTCACTTGTTCACAGAAAAGGAAAACTTACTCTAAAAATATTTACGAACCTGCACGTTCTCCTTTCAACGTGTCCCATACATTACAGTTAAAATCATCATAACCAGCTAGCAAGAGGCGCCCACTTTTTGAGAAGGCGACAGAAGTGATTCCACAGATGATATTATCGTGAGAATACATCATCAACTCTTGGTCTGCACGAAGGTCAAAGAGTCGGCAAGTGGCATCATCAGAGCCAGTGGCAAAAGCATGCCCATTAGGAAAGAACTGAAAAGAGAATCCAGAAATAATTATTAGGGAGAAGGAGAAATCTCATGGCTTTTATTAAACACTTCAATCCAAGAAATTCAAGATAAATATTTTAAAATCTTAAATTCGTAAACCTGCAGAAAGGCCTCAAAGAGTTATCATAGAAAACAATCATAAAGCTTTAACAAAAACAAATGCAAAGCCCTCCCCTTAGGGCAGATGACAAAGACGGTGAATCCAATTTTGTATGTGATTAGGCTTGGCTAGCAATAATTCCCGGAAATGAACAGCTATTACACAGCTTCAATGTAAACCCTGCTGCTTTTTAGAAAGGTAAACCAAATAATGCTTGCATATTTATAAAGTTAATTAATGATGGTCAGAGATGAAAGCTAAGGGAGAATATTGGGCCTGGATTCAAGAGTATTTCAACAGTATTTCTTTTACTTCCAGGTGAAAGTGGCCAGTATTGGCCAGTATCTACAACTCACCTATTACTGTATAGGTTCTCATTATTAATAAAACTTGAGGAGTTTGTCAGATTTAGATAAAAATTTAGACATTAACAAAACAAATCTCTTTTATAATTGGTTCCTGCCTATCTGCCATAAAGTGATTTAATGGAATAGAGTATTTATAAGCAGCAGACTTCATTTATTCACATACGAATAAGATAGCAGCAAAGAGAAGGAAGAAAATAAAGGGTAGGGCTTTCTAAATAAACTGGAAAGAAAGGCAACTTCGATTCTTCCCCCAGGAGATGGTTTTTATGAGCCCATAATGGTTACTGCACTAGGCTACTTACTTTTAAAGTGCCATATGCAGACCTGGACATGAAAGCAGACTTTAGTTTGAGAATGCATTTGAGAATTTGCTGTTTCATATTAAAAATACCACACAGTCTAATGAAGATAATCTACTTGCTAGGGATAATACTAAAAACAAGTTCAAGATTTAATCTTATGAAACAAAAATGAATGTTTAGTTTGGTTTAAAGCACATTACTTTATATGCTTTTTAGGTGTCAAGAAGACAGGCTAACATTTCTAGATCATCTTTTTTTTTTTTCAATTAACAAAAATTTATTCTCTCTCTCTCCACCCCCTAACTCCTGAAGGGCAAAAAGAATATGCAGAGTCAAACAAAACAAATTTCCATATAGCATATGCCCAAAAACATATCACATTCTGCACTTCGAATCTATCACCTCTGTTAGGAAATGGGTAGCATGCTTCATCATTGAACCTCTAGAATTTAGGTTGGTAACTACAAGGATCAGGTTCTTAAAGAGCTTTCAAAGATGTTCATTATTACAATATTGTGGTTACTGTATAAATTGCCCTGGTTTTGCTCAATTCTTAGGAGTCTTCGCAGAGTCATCTGAAAATGTCCCTTTAATCATTTTCTTTGACTAGATAGTACTTTTCTAGGTTCTTTCTACTAATCATATATTTGGATACATAAACATCTGAACATAAAAAAAAACCTTCATATTTTCCTCCATGTTTACTACCAAAACCTGAATTTTCTATATGTAGTACAAACTGTCTTAAAGACAGTATGCCTTTTCTTATCAATGTCATCCTACTATTGTTGGAGGATTAACAATGTTACTGCAAGTGCTGATTGGTTCAAGGACCTTAATAAACAAATAAAAACTTATTAAAATTTTTTTTTCATTGCATTTACACTGGGCTGGGACCCGTTGCCATATTTAACACAATTTTAACTCTGAACAGTGTGAATTGAGATACATATGATCACTTCATGGGATTCATTATTCACACCAATCAGGACATAGCTGTAGCTGTAAGGAGACAGCTATCTGTTGACCAGAAAACAGTAATAGATATGTCTGTTGCTTCTCAGGGCATGTATCAAAGACCTAAAAGAGAATCTCCCAAGACTTGTCAAAACAGATGATTATCACACAGGTACAAATGACATCAATTGAGCATTAAGACCCAATACTATATGCTAGATACTCTTCTAGGTGGTGAGACAAAAATGAAAGTCTCTTCACTCATTTCCATTATCCTGGGAGAAAAAACATATAAATAAATATGTACAAACAGAATAAGTACACAATGAATACAAGGCAGTTTCGGGAAGGAAGGCACAAGCAGCTAGAAGGATCAGAACAGGCTTCATGTAGAAGGCAGCACTTGACTTAAGTCTTGAAGGCAGTAAGAAATTCCATGTGGCAAAGAGGAGAAAGGAGTGCATTCCAGGCACAGGGAAACAGGAAGGACCATTTGGCTAGACCACAGAGGTCAAGAAGTAAAGTGATGTATAATGAGGATAGAAAGGTAGGTAGGTTGTGTAGGGTTGTAAAAGCCAAAAGAGGAACTAATGGGGAGCTATTGGAGTATATTAATTGGGGGCATAACAGTCAGATCCATGCTTAAGCAAAAACCCCTCTGTCATCTATGTGGAGGATGAACTGGGGTGGGGAGAAACTGAAGGCAGGGAGACCAATTAGGAGGGCACTGTCTGTCATCCTCCAAGCAAGAGGCAATGACAGCAGAATGAAGGCGGTGGCCCTGTGAGTAGGAAGGAGGGGTCAGATGTGAAGATGATGTCAAGGGAGAACTGGCAAGGTGTCGCAAATGGCCAACATGTGGGACAAAGGAGAGAATAACTAACCAAACAACAAGCAATAGGAGAATTTGGAAAAGGGCTCGGTTTTGTTTTGTTTTTTTTTTTTTTTTGGTTAGGCAGTGGGGTTAAGTGACTTGCCTAGGGTCACACAGCTAGTAAGTGTTATGTGTCTGAAGCTGTTTTTGAACTCAGGTCCTCCTGAATCCAGGGCTAGTGCTCTATCCACTGCACCACCTAGCTGCCCAGGGCTCGGTTTTGGAGGGAGAGACAATGAATTCTGCTTTGAGCGTGCTTTTTGAAATATCAAGTAGGAAGTTAGTGATGCCTGATGACCACTCAGGCCAGACTGGCCGAAGGAGAGCTGCTCTTTTTGTGTTTTCAGGGCACTTCTGCTGTCTCACGGTTCCCCTGCCACCTCTCGGATCACTCTTTGCTGGGTCTTCATCCATTCCAGGTTCCTTGGCAGGGTTCAATAAGGTTCTGTCATAGGTACTTTTCTCACTTCAGCCCCTGACTTGATAATCTGCTCAGTCTTATAAGCTCAATGTTCCCTATGCACAATCTGAAAATGAAAGTGTGTGTGACTGAGACAATCTGGTGGAGGAAATGGCAGAGAGAAAAGGATCCAGTGTGCATGGAGGAAGATGGGCTTTGGTGGGGGAAAAGGCCATCTACTTTAGATAAAGGAGGAAAGAGTAGGGAATGATGTCAAGGGGTTTTGAGACACAGTGAAGGGGTAAATAAGTTCACAGCAAAGAATTTCTATTTTTTCTATGATACTGATATGGAACCTAGAAAGCACTGACAGATTACAAAAGCTTGAGCAAGTAACTGGAGATCTCAGAAGCACAAAGGGTAATTTTATCAAGGAAAAGCAATCTGTGAACATATGAGACAGTAAGAAGATAGTTAAGAGTACATAAGACAGATAGATAGTAGATAAGAAGAGATAGTATAATGAGAATTAAGATCTGGATTTCTGAACCACAGGTTAGAAAACAGGAATGACAGGCACTTGTCCAGGGATGAAGTACATCTAACAAGGTCTGGTTAAGAATGCATATGCCTAGTCATTACACTCCCCTCTGGCTCAGTTTCCACTTCTGTAAAATGAGAATGACACCTCCCCTCCCTGCTTCACAAGAATGTTGTAAGAAAAGCACTGAGTAAAGAGTAAGATACTCTTTAAAAAGGTATTTGCAAATCTAATCAAAAGAGTTTTACATTGAAAGGGAAAGGAAAAGGGAACTGCCCACAATCACCAGGCTACTTATCATAAACAGTAAGTACAATGAAGGTAGAAGAATGGCAGTGGAGACACTCAAGAAACACAGTAGACAAATTCCAAGAAAGAAATCATTCATCCAGTTTAGAATCCAGTTTAGAAAAGTAAGATTTACCAGAAATTCTAAAGCAAGGAGGCAAATTTAACCTCATAGGCCTCATAGTGTCAATGGGGGCTTCAATTATTCAGACATCTGGGTTATCTCTGCCAAAAGCAGAGCAGCAAATACCTTCCTAATTTGCATTAACGGCAGTTTTTTTTTTCTTCAAAGGTACACTAATAAGTGTAAATTCTATCCTAGATCTGATTTTTGCCAAGGACAAGCTGATTGCTCTGTTAGAACTGATAGGAACCTAAAGACAAGTATGCACTCCCTCCTAGAGTATGTATGTACATAGTTATTTGCATCTTGTCTCTTCCATTAGAATGTGAACTCCTTGAAAGTAGAGACTGTGTTTTTGCTGGGGTTTTTTTGAATCCCCATTACTTAGCACAGTGCCTAGCAAACAGCAAATGCTTAATAAATATTTGCTGACTTACTGTAGTCTGTTTACTTTTCATGCAAACATATTTCCATGTTAACCATGTTACCAAAAAGAAAAAAAAAGCCAAAATAAAAAAAAGCACCCACAATAATAAAAAGCAAGAAACATAGAGAAAGTTTTAAAAAAAAGTATGCTTCAATCTGTACTCAGAAGAGTTCATCAGTTTTCTCTCTGAAGTTGAACAGCATTTTTCATCACGGGTCCTTTGGAAACTGTCTTGGATCATTGTCTTGATCAAAGTAGCTACGTCTTTCACAAATGATGATCAACACAACATTGCTTTTACTGTGGACAATGTTCTCCTGGTTCTGATCACTTCACTCCGCATCACCTCCCCAGGTTTTTCTGAAACCATCTTGCTTGTCATTTCTTATGGCACAATAGTGTTCTATCACAATCATAAACTACAAATTATGCTGACTAGAGTTTGTAGAGAAGAAAAGGAAGGAAGTGAACAGAAGAGAAGGAAAGCTAGACACAAACTGACATAAATCCTGGATTTAGTGAGAAAAGATTTCAAATAGCTCAGAGGATAGAGAATCAGGCTTCCAAAGAGTTCAGTTCTACAGGGGAAGTCTACTCATAAGGAATGGGGAAATCTCAAGATGAAGTAAATACTGAAGATATAAGAGAAATATCTGATGATGAGAAAAAACATGCATTATCTGAAGAAACGGATTGTGGAGATATAGAAACCTCACCCATCAACTTAGATTTGAAATATAAAGAGTATGGAAGCAAGGACAGTGACAGATACAAAAATGTGGAAGAGTAGCAGAACTAAAGCTTATAATGAGCTGGTGCTGGGAGAGAAGCTAAGGACAGTTTTTTCAGGAGTCCTTGTTGAACAGAGAACCCTTCTCTCTACAGCTCACACTGTTGGGTTCACTGAACACGGTGTTTACGCGTACAATTTTTTTTCTTAGTTTTGTTTTTCTACACTGTTTAATTGATTTATTCTTTTTTTCAAAAAGCTAAAACAAAAGAGTTTGGATGATTACTGTTTTACAATATAGTTTGAGATCTAGAAGTGCTATGCTTTCCTTCAGTCCTATGTCTTACCATTATTTCCCTTCAGATTCTAGACCTTTCATTCTTCCGAAGGAATTGTGTTATTATTTTGTCCAGCTTTGTGAAATAGCTCCTTGGTGGTCTGACTGGCGTAGAATCAAGTCAGCTGATTAACTTACTCATAGTTTTTATTATACTGAGGTGTATACTGAGGTGGCCCAAACATGAGTAATAACTTCAATTATTCAAATCTTTTATGTCTAATGAGAGTTTTAAAATTGTATTTATACATATTTTAAGTGTCTTGGTAGGTTAACTCTCAGATACTTTATATATTTTGTTAGTATAAATGAGATTCCTCTGTTTCTTTCTTTTTATTGTCATGCCTCTACAGAAATGCTCTCAATTTCTGCGAAATTATTTTGTATCCTGCTACTTTACTAAAACCACTAATCAATTCTACCAGTTTCTTTAGTTACCCTCAAGTTTTCTAAGTAAAGCATCATGTCCACTAATAAATACCAAAAATTCTGTCTCCTCTTTGCTCATGTTCATGTCTTTTAATTTGTTTTACTGCTGTGAGAATTTCTAAAACTACATCAAATGATAGGGGGAAGATGGGCATTTTTGTTTCTATATTTGCTGGGAAAGCTTCTAATATCTTCCACTGAAAATCATGCTAGTGGAATAATATGCAAAGAAGGAATTGTACCAAACTCCTTTTATGAAACAAATATGGGCTGATACCTAAACTAGGAAGAGCAAAAATAGAAAAAGAAAATTATAAACCAATTTCATTAATGAATATGGACACAAAAACTCTGAATAAAATACTAGCCAGGATACTACACAACAATATGTCACACAGATTATACATGATGACCAAGTTGGTTTTATACCAAGAATGCAGAGATGGTTTAACATAAGGAAAACTATTAATGTAATTGATTATATCAATAACAAAAGTAATAAAAATCATGATTGTATCAATAGATGCAGAAAAAGCTTTTGACAAAATACAACACTCACTCCCATTAAAA
Source organism: Vombatus ursinus (assembly GCF_900497805.2). Taxonomy (NCBI): domain Eukaryota; kingdom Metazoa; phylum Chordata; class Mammalia; order Diprotodontia; family Vombatidae; genus Vombatus; species Vombatus ursinus. Next base: position 21,066,111 of record NW_020954588.1, on the reverse strand, counting down.
ACACTTGAAAGCATAGACATAAATGGATTTTTCCTTAAAATGGTGAGGAGCATCTACCTAAAACTATTAGTAAGCATTACCTGTGATAGGGATAAGCTAGAAGCCTTCCCAGTAAGCTGAGGAGTGAAACAAAGATGCCCATTATCACCAATATTATTCAATATTGTATTAGAAATGCTAGTAATATCAGTAATGGAAGAAAAAGAAATTGAAGGAATCAAAATGGGCAAATGAGGTAATAAAACTATCTCTCTTGGCAGACAAGCCATTATCCAACTGATGGGCATCCCCTCAATTTCCAGTTTTTGCCACCACAAAGAGAACTGCTATAAATATTTTAGAAATTACCTAATAGTGCTATTGCTAGGTCAAAGGGAAATACCATTAGAAAACTAGAAGAACATGGAACACAAGACCCTATCAGACTTATGAAAAGGAGAAGGATTTATGAATAAATAAGAGATAGAAAACATTGTGAGATGTAAAATAGATAATTTTTAAATTAAAAAGGTTTTGTACAAATAAAAACAACACAGCCAAGATTAGAAGGAAAGCAGAAAATTGGGGGGAAAATTTATTCTCAGATAAAGGTCTTAAATCTCAAATATATAGAGAACTTTTTGTCAAATTTATAAGAATATGGGTCATTCCCCAATTGATAAACGGTCAAAAGATACAGGCAGTTTTTTGATGAAAAAATCAAAGGTATATATAGTTGTGAAAAAAAAAATGCTCTAAATCATTATTGATTAGAGAAATGCAAATTAAAACAACTTTGAAATATCATCTCTCACCCATAAGATTGGCTAAAATGATAGAAGGGGAAAATGACAAATATTGGAGGGGATGTGGAAAAACTGGGACACTAATATAAACTACTATTGGTGAAACTGTGAGCTGATTCTAATGTTATAAGAAGGCAAATTTATTCTCAATGCAAAGAAACACTATCAAATGAGAGCTTTCTAACAGTGGAATGGGCCACCTTTTTGGCTGGACTAAATGGCCCAACAGTTCATTTCTAACTGTGAAATTCTGTGATTCTTTGATAATGGATCATTAGTCATAGGCATAACACATAATCAATCCTGGTAGATTAGATTACTAGGAATTTTTAATCTAGGCTAATTTTTTTCTATTTGAGATTTTTCTTTTCTAAATAAAAGAGAACTTTTTTTTTCCCGTTAGGATTTTTATTGCTGTTCTTCCTTTTGAAGCATCCTTATATGTCTTTCTGCTTGGCCTATTTATTTCTCAAGTTTCAAAGAGATAGTATTGATTCTTCTCATATAATAATATAGTTGGGAAATACCTCAAAGGACTACTTGTTTTTCCAAACCAATATATTCCGCTAGACTGTTTAAGATAAAAACATGGTTTATCTGCAGGTAAGCCAATGTCTGTGATAATGAACCATGGTTCCACCTTGAGGACTTAGATCTTAAGAATACTGTATTACAACATTTTGTAAATATAATTTAAAGCAGATGACTTTGAAAATTAGAATGCAAGACTATTTATACACAGTATGGTAAATTCTCTGTAGTGACACCATTCACTTACACAGACAGCATTAATATCTGACACATGCCCAATGAAAGACTGCCTACACATTCCATCTCGGATATCCCAGAGTTTAGAAGAGGCATCACAAGCACCAGAAACGAAAGTTTTCATGTCAGGACTTAGAGAGAGACTCATCACATCTCCAGTATGTCCAGTGAATGTGGTGGTCTGCTGGCCAGTTTCAATGTCCCATAAAGCACTGTAGAAAAACAAATGAAAATACCTATACATTATCCATCTTTAAATGTATAATTTTTCTTCTTTAATCAGTTTTCTTCTTACACAGACTTACCAGGTTGTATCTCCTGAACTTGTAACAATTTGGTTGTCATCTAAGAAACGGCAGCAGGACAAATAGCCTGCAATATGCAAAGTTGAAAATGTTATCATTCTTTCAGAAATTGAGTGCATATACAATGGTAACAAATACAAAAGGGTTACAGCCTGCTACAGCAGTGTTCAATGGTAAACATTCTTTTAATATCAAAGTATCTGGAAAAATCTATACCGTTTGCAAATGAATGAAGATGGTTAAATATACCTAGTAAATATTGCTAACCAAAAATTATTTATAATCATTATAGTACTCCTATTAAAAATTAGAACCAAGTTAACAAGGACCTATCTCATTACAAAGAATCCTTAATTTGGATAACCACTATGAATTTCTGATTTAGTAGCTGTACACAGTTGCTAATGGCCTGAAAGTGCTACATGACAGTAGAAAATTCAGAAATCAAATTTGAACACCAAAGGTCCTATTTTTCCAATTATCAGAAAGCTAAAGGTTCCCACAATACCAAACAATTTCTGCTTCCTCACCCAGTTAGCACTAATGCTGCAGCCAGCTAAGTCCAAATTTTGCTTACACCTGTGCTCACCAAAGCAGTTCAGTCATTTTCAGTTGTGTCTGACTCTCTGTGAACCCATTTGGGGTTTTCTTGGCAAAGACCCTGAAGTGGTTTGCCATTTCCTTCTCCAGTTCTTTTTAAAGATGAGGGAATGAGGCAAACAGGGTTAAGTGACTTGCCTGGGATCACACAGCTAGTCTGTTGAATTCAAGAAGATGAATCTTCCTAACTTCATGCCCAACACTATCCACCGTGCCACTTAATTGCTGGCTATACGACAGCTCATAACAATGACAGAATAGGCCCAAGGCCAGGAAAAGGGTCACACTGGACAAGCATAGGTATAATGCATGTAGCTCACCTGTGTGGCCTGGCAACTCCCGGCTCACTCTCACATTGCCTTCTCTGGTTTTCAGGTTGTAGATGGAACAGATGTTGTCCAAACCACCACAAGCAACATAATTCCCAGAGGGAGCGTAAGCACAGGTCATCACCCAGGAGGATCTCAAAGGAATGGCATGCATCTTGAGAAGATATATCAAAGCATCAATAACACATTCATTTTTTAAAAACAGTTATCATTGTTTTTAGATCTGCTCAACTCTTAAGCAAATATTATTAACATCAAAATTAAATATAACCCAAGACTCAAACTGCTAAAGTGAAAATATTTGAGGGAAAAGTGAACAAAAAAGGAAAGAAAAGCAGCCACTATAAATTGTTATTATTTTCTCATGATCAAAGATCTTTGAAACAAGGCTCCCATTTTTCCCTCTACTTAGATGATTCTCTACACCCCTTTTACATAAAGCCTGCAAAGTCTGCTAGAAAACTGAGTACTAACATAAACACTTAAAAATGCAATAAAATAAAGCTATTTCTCTAGGAAAATCATGGGTAGGTGGGTGTGTGTGTTTGCAAAACCCCAGTGGTGGTATTTTAGAAATAGCAAATGTTAAATTTTGATTTGTTCTGTAAGAACTAAAAGTCAAAACAAAACTAGATCATTTAAAGAATAAAGAACAAAGCATGCATAGGGCTGTAGATGAAAGAAATATTACATATAAGGGAAGGAATTATTTCCTCAGCCACAACATTAGGCAACAGGGAAAGGAAATATTCTATAGCTATTAGTTTCATACAATTTTAATAATAATCCTTTAAATGTAAAAAAAAAAAAAATGATGCTACTCCTCACTAGCCACAGTCACAGATTTATGTTAATCCATCCTCGTGCCCAAACATGAAGTAACATGCAAGACAGCTGACTTGGGCTGAAACAATGTGATCCTAACTGAGCCGCAGGGGGTTCAAAATCCATTAATCTTGGTGTTATTAGTGTTATACCCTTATACCAGCTATAGCTATTTACTACATATAATTTCTACAATATCTGTATCTTGGCCCTGAGAAGACCCCGCATCAGATGTTTGCAAGTTAGCCTGCAAGTGCAGGTCACTTCCTTCTGAGGCTGAAGTGAAACCAAGGAGAAGTCATTTGCCTCTCCACAGGATGTCCAGAATGGAGTTCATTTTCTAGGATTTCAGATTTGTGCATTTTCCAAAGTCAATCTAAACCTCTATAAAGAAGTTCTGGCATAACATGGTATCTTGAAAGCTATTCTCAAAGAACACACGTTATATAACTGTACGTGATATTTAAGAAATCAGTGTTTTCCACATCAATGTTTAATGCCTCAAATTTAGATAGAGATGTCAAAATATGCCTACAAATTTATTTGTAAAGTAAAACCCAGATAAAACAAAATCAAGAAAACCAGGGTTGTCAAACTATTGGAAGGGCCTTTAAAAAGCTAAATTTTATATTAAATGGTCTATTCCTAAGTTTAAATTTGAAATCTGAACATCATTTGCAAAAGTAATCATGCTGAAATAATTTCCATGATTGCAGAAGAAAAGAAGAGGCAAAACATTCACAAATTTAAGCCAAGTCTTAAGGAGTACATTAATTAATATTCCAAATTGCTCTCAGAAGTAAATTAAATTCATTGGAAGCAAATTAAAATAATATTTAAAGCTGAAAAGTAAAATGGAAGAAACAACTAGTAGAAGGCAAATCAAACCCAAGAACAAAACAAAAGAACCTGGAGAAGCAACCCTACCTTATTTGTTGTATAGCTATCCCAAATGATTAGTTTTCCATCTTGGGAAGCACTGACTAGTAGCCTAAAAGAAACCATACATTTAGGGGAAAGTTTCACATTAGTTACATAGCATATGTTAATATAAAGAACTATTCAAAAATATAGGCTATTCTTGTTTCTAGTGAAAAATAAATTTGATACAAATTGTAAGTAAAATGGCAAGCCTAAAAATCTTACATACATACCAGGAAATAAGAATGACATCTAATTAATACCTTGTTTTATTCTTTTTTAACTTTATGGTAACAGCAGCTATGGATTCCTGAAAACAAAAAAACCCAGCCAGTGCTCGGATATAATTAAAATAATGTAATTTGTTGAGAATTAAGTTTACTAGATCAGCCAAAGCTTTTCAAAACATCAATGAAGATTTTCAGGGAAGGGGAAATTAATTTGCACAGTGTATGTGTTATCTTCCAATTGTTCTAAACACCACTTGAATATATTCAAATTTTTATTATCAAAAAAGAAATCAGAACAATGATTCTCAACTTCATTCTGTCAGTAACATTGAAAACTGCAAGTGTACAAACCTTGAGTCATATCCCCAGTGCATGGCATAAATCTTAGCTAAGTGACCCCGAAGTGTACGCCTTGTTCTCATCTGGATTCTTCCCACAGAATCTAGACTTGTTGTCATCTTGAGAAAGAAAAAAAGAAAATTATTATTTATCTTAAAAGTAATTCTAAGTGCTAACAACAAACTTTTCCACATATGTCCCTCTTTTCTCCCTACCCAGCAAAGATTTTAAACAAAGATTTTAAAAGGATAGTTTGAACTTAAATTAAATCAGGAACACTTAAATATCTTAATCCTACAACCGTACGGACTTTATGGGAAATTATTCCACAGAGAAGGCTTCTATCAACAATATCCAAAGAAAGATCACAGAAATTTTTTAAAAGCTGGAATTGATTTCAAGATCTTCTGGTCCAGACCATTCATTTTAGAAATAAAGCACAGAAGGTGTAACTCATTGAGCCAAGGTCACAGAGCTAGTTACTGGCAGAGTTAATAATGACCAATACAACGCTCAGTACATTACCCTATATTGTTTCTACTCAAAAAACATGATAAACTGTGACTGATTCAACTCCTTTTGCAGAATATTAACCTAAATTAATACTCACCAATCTTAATCTTGAATCATTAACAAAAATTTAGAAGTAGGTGATCAGAGGATAAAACCAGGTTTCACATAGAATTATAGTCCATAATATAATGCCAATGTTATAAAGCTTTATAAACAACTAATCATAACTTTTTTTTACTAAACTGAAGTGACAGAAAATGGCCTAAAAGAATAATTTTTTGTCTTACCAAGAAAATATTTTAATATTAACAAAATAATAGGACCTTAGGATTAGAAAGAACCTTAAGAGTTCATCATTTTATCCATCCTCATGATTTTACAGATGAAGTTCTGTTAAAGCTTTAATGCTTTATGCAAAGGAAACCACAAATCTAATGTACCAGGTCTCTAAAAGGAATATAGAACTACTTAAGGAGAGATCTATATAGTCGTATCCTACATTAACATCACCCACATAAAATTTAATTTCATACTACCATCATTAATATATCACCATCAAACCTTACTGTAATAACTGAAGCCCTGCTCTGAAGCCATTGGTCTGCTCACTAAAGATTTAAATTGAATGGCAGAATCTTATGTCAGTGGAGCTTTAAGAAACCTAAAAAAAAAAAAAACCAAAAACATCTAGTCCAAGGTTCACTATTTTGGTGTCATGGATCCTGCTTTGGAAGGCTGGTTAAGCTTTTGGACCCCTCCTCGAAATAATCTTTTGTTACCTTTTTCATTTAATAATTGAAAGATATACTAAATTTGCCTTGCACTTCAGAGGCACATTTCATGTCCAGCAGCAGCAGCAGCAGCAGCAGCAGCAGCAGCCTCTCTCTGAACCCCTTATAATATCATTGCATTTTACATCCTATTTCTCTGAAACAATTAAGGATGTTAGGCAGAGTATGCCTTTATTGCATTTACATTTTCTATAACTTTATGTAGCATCTATTAGTCTTTTAGCACGCATGCAATTTGACCTACATGGTGTTTAAAGTAAGGATGACTTTTTTCTTTCAATGCCAACTTGTCACACATAATTAAGGGAATATTAAGAAATAATATTTTACCTGACTGAGTGTTGTGTCACCACATGCTTTCCTAGCATCCTAAGAGAAAAACACATATTTAAAATTAATTTAGACCACATTTTTAATTGTTTTGAAAAAGGTCAATTTTACTGAACAGAATTAAAATTTACACTTTGTATAATACTGTTGTTTAACAATGAACTAAAATAAGAGATTGTTCTTAATTTGTTTTTCCTGAAACTTAAGTGAATGGCACCAAATAAATACATCGTATTCAGGCTTATTCTTACTGATAAGCCTCAATTGTAGATTACTGTATTGAGATCTCTTCTGTTTGTTTCTTCCTAGAAGCAGTTAAGATCGTTGAGCAGTTCAAACATCAAAGAAAAAAGGTTCTCATTAATATCCTTTATAAATATGAAGATAATTTTAAAAGTCAAGAAAATAACTTTGTTTTCACACTTTGTAAAGCCACTTGGCTCCATACAATTATATCACAAAACCTCAGGGTAATCAGAAACCTCTAATATGGGGTTTTGGTGGCCCCAGGAGCAAAGACCAGCTACCACAGCACATGGACAAGGCCTCCCTAGGCCCAATGGCTCCAAGGTCCAGAGAGAGCCTGGAAGATGTAGTTCTCTGAACCTCAAAGATCCAAGGGAGCCTAATCCTGGTAAACAGAAGTCAGAGAAGTCAGCACAAGGATTCAGGTCAGGACCACTCAGGGCCAATAACCCTTCCCAAATGTGCAGCAGGGTACAAAGCCTGACCTAGCACAAATCCCTCCATTCAGCACCTAAAGTTGAATGCATCAAAGAAATTACCAAAAGAGATTTAAAAAAATTATTGTAACTCTAACTCCATATCAACTGTAAACAAAGACTCAAAGGAAAAAAATGAATTTTCCACAGGAGTTACATAAATACCTGAAGAAATGAAGTAAGAGATTTAAAAAATTAAATAAAATCTCTAGAATAGAACTGGAAGGGGAATAAGTAGTTTCGAAGAGAGAGTCACAAACTTTATCCAAGAAATGGGCTCCTTGAAAACTAGAACAGACCAAAAAGAAATGAATGACTCCCCAAGACAGCAAAAAAAAAAAAAAATTAGAACAAAATAAAAAGAATGAAGAAATAGAAGAAAATGTAAGATATCTGATATAAAAAACAAGCGATCTGGCAAATTGTTCAAGAGATAACTTAAGAATTAATTATTGGACTCTCTGAAAACCATGACTTTAAAACTGCCCAGATTTATCAGAGCCAAAGAGCAAACAAACAAGAACAGAATAAATGTATCTATCATTCTCTTAAAGGAACTCCAAAAGGAAAAGTTCCAGGAATTTCAACTCTAGAGCTCTCACATCAAAGAAAAAAAAAATACTACAAACATCCAGAAAGAAGCAGTTCAAGTACCAAGGAACCATACATAGTCCAGAACACACAAAACCTAGGTAAACTTCTACTATAAATGAGAGGAGTTCTTAGAACAGAATATTCCAAAAAGGCAAAAGAGATAAACTTATAACCAAGAATAACTTACTTGTAAAGTTGAGTCTACTCCCACAAGGGGAAAGAATGGACCTTTAATAAAACAGAGGACTTTCAAGTATTTCTTATCAAAAGACCACAGCTGAATAGGATCTCTGAAATACAAACACAAAAGTCCAGAGAAACCTAGACAGGTATATTTATGGGCAACATATTTATGGGCAATATATTTATGGTGTTGTACTAACATTTTAATGGAGGGAGACGAAATAAGTGTCCCTTCATAACCTTGATGTCTTTAAAGAGCATTGGGAGTGTTAAATAAGAAAAGCAGAGGTCCTGGGGATGAACTGGTACTGTTTTTGAGGGTTTTAAAAAGGAAAGTAGGAAGAGGAATATACTAGTGTTAAAACAAGGAAGAAAGGGGTAAAACTTGCTATTTCTCGTCATTAGGTTATGTTAGAAGAAAAGGATACAAACATAAAGGAAAGAATAAAAGTGAATGGGCATCAGATGAACCACTCTCCTATCTAAATAAACCCACACAGCTGCTGTAGAAATACATGAAAGGAAACAGGGAAACCAGTGAAGATGGAGAGGCAGGGGTTAAGACAGAGGAAGATACTGGGAAAGGAAGGGTCACAAGCAAAACAACTTCCTGATCTTGAAGGGTGGACTAAGGAAAAGAGAAAAGAACTAGCTTCTAAGAGGGTGCCTTCGACTTAGCTGAGGAATGGTTACACAAAGTGTGTTTGGGTACACATTTGTGTATTCCTATGTGTAGGAATGTAATGGAATATTATTGTACTGTAAGATGGCAAAGGAGATATTTAGTGAATCCCTGGGTAGCATAAACTGACTCACAGTGGAATGAGCAGAACAATTTATACAACGAGAGCAATGCCTTGAAACATTCAAGAACTCTGATAAGTGTAATGACCAACCGTGTCACCAGAGGACCTCGGATGAAACCCGCTTCCACATCCTGACAGAGAGAGGAAGGATTCCAGGTACAAAGAGATACATTTTGGGGCATGGCCATTCTGTGAGTCCATTTAGCTTGATTTTGCTGGTTTTACATGTTCTCCTTCTCCCACCCCGGCTATCTTTCCCTCAGGTTTTACTTGGGGGGCAGGGAGAAACTAGTAATAGTAATGCCAAAAAAAAAAAAGAAAGCTATTATAATATTTTTTTAAATGTACAGATGAGAAAAGAAGGAAGTTAAGAATGAAACAGACAAGAAAGGCAGTTTTGAAAGTAATATGAAAGATACACTTTTTAAAAAATCAGGTGGTGTGAAAAGGAAATTCAGTTTCATACAGAACTCTCTGTGTTCTGCTCTGGGTAGAAATGTTCTAGAGTTAGAATAAAAAAAATTTTTTTTAATGCAGCTCAGAATTAGAAATAACACAGTTAATTGAGAGTAGGAGGGTGAATCTTTGCAGTAAATGTGAGGTCACAGGATTGTAGTATCATAGCTTTAGAATTGGAGAAGACTTTAGAGGTAAAATGCCTTATATGTGGTCATACACCTAATAAAAAGCAATCAGAATGTGGTCCTTATACTTTGATATATTGATATATACTTTGATAATAAATTTTGAGCAAAGCACTTCAAGGACAGTTAGTAACCATTAATCGGAGGAATGGTTAAACCAACTATGGTATACAAAAATATACCAGAATAGAATTTCACTATTAAGAAATGGAAAGGGGGCAGCTAGGTGGCACAATGGATAGAGCACTGGCCCTGAAGTCAAGAGGACCTGAGTTCAAATCTGGCCTCAGACCAAACACTTGACACATACTAGCTGTGTGACCTTGGGCAAGTCACTTAACCCCAATTGCCTCACTTTAAAAAAAAAAAAAAGAAAAAAGAAATTAAAAAAAAAAGAAATGGAAAATATGAAGAATTCAGAAAAAAAAAAAAAAACCTGGCTACTTGCATGAACTAATGCAAAGTAAAGAGACCAGAATAATTTACATGATGATCCCAGTAATGTAAATAAAACCGACACTGAAAGACTTCAGAACTCTGACTTATGCAGTGACCAGCTGTGGCCTAAGAGGTCGGATGTGCATGTTTCCAGCTTTTTGGCCAGAAAGGTGGAAGACTATAGGTGCTTAAAAAAAAAAAAGACACACATTTTTCAGACATGGCCAGTATGGTAAATCTGCTATGCTTCACTGTTTTTGTTACAAAAAAGGACTAGGGGGTGGAGTGAAGAAGAGTTATTGGGAAATGACAGTAACATAAAGCAAAGCTTTTCATAACTTTTAATAAAAGTTGGAGTTTTTTTTCTTTAAAAAAAAAAAAAAGATAGGGAGAGCAGGAGAGGTACCAAAGATCTGGAGAAAGGCAATCATTCCAGTTTAAAAAAAAAAAAAAAAAAGGAGAGACTAGAGTCTAGTTCAGTGAGCTAGGCTTTAATTCCTAGCAATTACGTAACATATTATTAAAAGGACAGTTAGTAAGCAACTAGGAAGCATCAATCACAAAAAGCCAACATGGCTAGGTTGTACAGAGGATAGAGTACTGTACTTGGGAGTCAGGAAAACTTGAGATCAAATCCTGTTCCAGACACTTACATGCTATGTGACTCTGGGCAAGTCACTCGGCCTCAGTTTCTTTATATGTAAAATGAGAGAACTGAACTTGATGGCCTCTAAGGTCTCCTCCAGATCTAATTTTATGATCCTATCACTTCTCAATAATTAGGTGATATATATAGATATAGATATAGATATATCTATATATACACACACACAAAACATTTTATAACACATTTTCTTTTCTTTTTTGTTTGTTAATTATTTTATTTTGATTTATCAACAATCATTTCCATAAGCTTTTGAGTTTTAAATTTTTCTCCCCCTCCCTCCCCACCTCCTTTCCCAAGACAGTGTGCAATCTGATATAGGCTATACATACACATTCCTATTAAACATATTTTCACAATTAGTCATGTTGTAAAGAAGAATTAGAACCAACAGAAGGAACCACAAGAAAGAAGAAACAAAAGAAAAAAGAAAGAAGAAGAAGAAAAAAGAGCAAATCATATGCTTTGATCTGCATTCAAACTCCATAGTTCTTTCTTTGGATGTGGATAGCATTTTCCACCATGAGACATTTGGAGATATCTTAGATCCTTACATTGCTGAGAAGGGAACAACACTTTCTCTGACAGCAAAGATATGACAAATGAGTACCTATCAATTGAGGAATGATTTAACAAATTGTGGTGGAATTGAATATTATTGTTTCATAAGAAATAACAAATATGATGAATTCAGAGCAATTTATATAATAATCACAATAAAGTAAACAAAAACAATGAAAGGGCACACTTATTAAATATGCATATGGCACAAACCCAAGAGTGAGAGTTAACACACTGGAAGGCAGAGTCAGGACACCAAGCCAAATTTAGTAAGATGGAATATAATAGGCAAAAATGTAAAGTCCTGCATTTGGGTTCCAAAAATATCAAGTTGAAAAGATGGTTGTGGAAAAGCTAGGCAGCCATTCATTTGAAAAAGATCTGGGGACCTTCCTCCTGGTGACATGGTGCTGAAAAAATGAGGCTGGAAAAAATAGGCCAAGTTCACTAAAATTTATGACACATAATCTCAACTAGGCCCTCACTGTGACAAAGCAAACTTCTTACACCTCCTTAATCAACTCACTATCCCACTCACCAGTGACTATTCCAAACCTTTTTTTTTCTTTCAAGTCTCCTATGATACTCCTTCCCCAACCTGAAGAAAATGCATCATAATACACACATACACACACACACACATACACTTCTAAGTCCATTTGCACAAAACTCTCCCTCTTTCCCCTCATCACATCACTCATATATAGCTTCCCCTACATTTTCCTCCTTCACCTTTGTCTTACCCAAAGAGGTGGCCTTTCTCTTTGCCAAGGCAGACCCATTTAGTGTCATAACGCTGAAAAATTCAATCTCCGCATCTACTGATTGCTTCTATGCTGCCTACAAACATGGCCATGTATCCCTCATTCTTAAAAAATACCTTTACTTGATCCAATTATCCCATTAAGTTATCATCCTATATTTCTATTTCCTTTCATGGCTAAACTCAAAAAAATTAATCTACACGAGGTGCTTTTACTTGCTTCTGGCTTCTAACCTGAAATCATTCAACTGAAAGAGTCTCATTTTCTTTATTTTTTTTTTAGCTTTTTAAAAAAAAGTTTATTTATCTTTAGTTTTCAACATTCACTTTCAGTTCCAAATTTTCTCCCCATCTCATCCATCCCCTCACCCTCAGACAGTGTGCATTCTGAATACCCCTTCCCCTAATCTGCCCTCCCTTCTATCTCCCCCACCTTCTCTTATCCCTATTTTCCTGCAGAGTAGGATAAGAAATCTCATTTTCTTTCTTTCTTTCTTTCCTTTTTTTTTTTTTTTTTTTTTAGTGTGAGGCAATCGGGGTTAAATGACTTGCCCAGGGTGACACAGCTAATTAAGTATCAAGTGTCTGAGATCAAATTTGAACTCAGGTCCTCTTGACTCCAAGGCCAGAGCTTTATCCACTGCGCCACCTAGCTGCCCTAGAAATCTCATTTTCTAAAGTTATCCATGCTGTCTTCCTCCTCCCTCTTCTCTCTGTCAATTATCAAGCTTTTCTCTCTCCTACTGGGGAAAAAAAAACAAAACAAACAAAAAAAAACTCTTGTAACATATAAGCAAAACAAACTCCCATATAAATTATCATATTGGCCATGCCCCAAAACATGTCTTAGTCTGCACATTTGTGCATCACTTCTCTGTCAAGAGGTGGGCAGGATTCATCATTAGTCCTCCGGAATCATTTTGATCAATGTGTTGATCAGAGTTCAGTCTTTCAGAATTATTCATTTTTATAATACTGATGCTATAAGAGAAACTTTCCTGGTTTTGCTCCCTTCATATTGCATCAATTCATTCAAGTCTTCCCAGGTTTCTCTTAAATCATCTCCTCCTTCATTCTTTACAGTACAATAGTATTCTATTACAATTCATACACCATAATTTGTTCAGCCATTCCTCAGATGATGGGCACCCCTTAGTTTCCAGTAATTTGCTACTACAAAAAAAGTTTCTATAAATATTTTTGTTCAAATAGGACCTTGTCTTCCTGTGTTTCTGTTTTCTTTTTTCTTTCTTTCTTTTTTTTGGCTTTTTTGGTGAGGCAATCGGGGTTAAGTGACTTGCCCAGGTCACACAGCTTGTAAGTGTCAAGTGGCTGAGCCCAGATTTGAACTCAGGTCCTCCTGACTACTAGGCTCGAGCTCTATCCACTGTATCACCTAGCTGCCCCTCCTCCTGTGTTTCTGACTTTTCAGTCTTCCAGTCTTCATGCCTCAGCTAGAGTCTCACTGTGTAACATCCACCAGCCCCTATGGTCTTCTTACTCTGGAACAGCTTTCTGCCAGTCCTCTTCTTCTACTGATAAGTTCCTTTCGGATTACTTTCACATACACACCCCTGCCCCCAAACCAAACTCTCCAGTGTCTTTTTGTATGATGTTTTCCTCCATTAGACTCTAAGATCCTTGGGGACAGAGACTGTCTTTTTGCTTGTATTTATATCCCTGGTGCTTAGCACAGTGCCTGCTTGTTAACCTTATTGCCTTTTTTTTGCTCTCTTTGGAGTATAGGCCCTGGTAGAGCTATCACTCAGTCAAAAGGCATGGACAATTTGGTAAATACAGGGGCATAGTTCCAGATTACTTTCCAGAGTGGCTGTACCAATGGTGGTATCATAATTCAATCAACAGTGCATCAGTAACTGTTTTCCTGTAGCCATTTCAACATTTGTCACTTTTGCCAACCTAAGGGGTATGAGGTAGAACCTCAGAATTACTTTAAATTGCATTTCTCTTATTATTAGTGATTTGGAACATTTAAAAAAATATGAGTATTGACACATTAGGTTTCTTCCTTTGAGAAGTACCTGTTAATAAATATCCTCTGAGCACCTGTCAACTAGGGAAGGCTCTTATTTTTATAAATTTGAGTCAGTTTCTTATATATCTTGAAACTTATGCCTTTATCAGAGAAACTTGGTAAAAGATTTTTTTTTCCCCCAGTTAAGTGCTTTCCTTCTAATGTCAGCTACACTGGATTTGTTTGTGCAAAAACTTTTTAATTTTATGTAAACAAAGATGTCTGTTTTGTCTTCTCTAATCTTTGGACATAAACTATCCCCTCATCCACAAAACAGAAAGATCATTCCTTCCTTTTTCTCCTAATTGGTTTATGATACAACCTTTTTTACCTAGGACATGTACCCATTTTGAGCTTATCCCGGCACATGACATAAGGTCTTTGTCTAATCCTAATTTTGCCAGACTGCTGTCCAGTGTTTCCTGCAGTTTTTGTCCCACAGTAAGAACATGGCTCTGTAGCTTCAGTCTTCATGTGTAGGCCACCACTCAGTCCATTTCTTTCGGCATGCTGTTATCTATTCTGCTCCACTGATCAACCTCTCTACTTTTTAACTGGTACCCAGTTGTTTTAATGATTACTGCTGTCATATAGTTTGGTTTTTTTTTTCCCTAGGCAATAGGGTTACACAATTAAGTGTCTGAGGCTAGATTTAAACTCAGGTCCTCCTGACTCCAGGGCCAGGGTTCTATCCACTGTGCCACCAAGCTGTTCCCCTGGTGTCATACAGTTTTGAAAGCTGCTACTGTGAGGTGCTCCCTTTCTTCCCCCTTTGTCTTTCATTATGTCCCGAGATTTTTGACCTTTTATTCTTCTAGATGAATTTCATTATTATTCAGATGTATTTTAGAGCCTAAACTTTGCTGAAGTTATTACTCACTTCAATTATTTTTAGTTCTTTATACCCCATCATATGAAAAAAGTGATAATTTTAAACAAATGGGTGTTGTGCTTTGCCAAAAGTCTTTTCTGTTTTAACTGATATAATCACATGATTTTTGTTGTTTTTGGTATTAATGTGAATTATGTTTATAGATTTCCTAATTTTATACAACTAAGTGGTGTAGTGGATAGAGTACCAGGTCTGAAGTCAGGCAGCCTCATCTTCCTCAGTTCAAATATGGCCTCAGACACTTAAAAGCTATGTGACCCTGGGCAAGACCTTGTTTTTCTGAGTTTCCTCATCAGTAAAATGAGCTGTAGAAGGAAATGGCAAACCACTGCCAAGAAAGCCCAAAACGGGGTCACAAAGGGTTGGATATGACTGAACAACAATATTTTAGCAACCCTGTATCTCTGGTATAAATCCTATCTGATCACAGTTTAATCTTTGTGATATGCTGCTGTAGTCTCTTTGATAACATTTTATTTAAAACTTTTGCATCAATGATTACTGAGGATCTTGGTCTATAGTATTCTTTCTCCAGTTTGATTCTCCAGAGTAGTCAGTATCAAGACTATTTGCAAACCATCTGTAAAACACTAAAATTAATTATTCTTTGAACATTTGATAGAATTTGTTCATCACTGAATGTGGACCCAAGGATTTTTCCTTTGGCAGTTTATTTAAAACTTTTCTAACACTGGGGCTATTTACATTCCTTATTTCTTGTTCTGTTAACCTGGGTATTTATATTTTTGTAACCATTCATCCATTTCCTAGTTGCCAGCTTAACTGGTATATGATATGGCAAAATGGTTTCTAATAATACTCTTTATTTCTTCTTCATTTGTTAAAAATTCTTCTTTTCCATTCTTGATATTTTAATTTGGTTTTCCTCTTTCTTCTTTAAAAACCGGTAATGATTTATCTATTTTATTGGTTATTTTTAAACATCTGAAGATAGCATATGTTCTCCATACTAACTACCCCTCATTTCTTCACCTGTTCCTCATGATACAGTTTTGAGTCCTTTTAACATCTTAGCTACCCATCACTGAACAGATGAATTTGCTGATACTCTTCTTAAAATGCAGGACCCAATATATCAAACATTATTAAGCATCTACTATGTTCGAAGTGAGGAGCAGCATGGCACAGTGGACAGAGAGTTGACCTCAAAGTCACGAAGACTCAAGTTCAAATCCCCTCTCTGCCCTATACTTGCCTCATGACTGTAGCAATTACTTAGCCTTTCAGTGCTCCAGGCAGCTCCCAAAGATAATAAGTGACAGAGACCCTGAATTGGTAGAGGGAGCTTCCTCACCAAGAGTTCCCTAAGTCAATGAAATCATGTCCAGTTCCCTTTCCCACTAATATGTTAGGTATGGGTGATACAAAGAGGGAAATGAAAACATCCCCTGTCCTCAAGGAGCTAAATTCAATCAGGGAAATAACATGTAAGGACTTACAAAACAAATACAAAGCAATTTTGAGGGAGAAGTACTAACAGCTGAGGGGATTCAGAAAGGCCTCTTGTAGCTAAATTTTGAAGGAAACTAGGGATCCTAAGGGGTAGAGATAAGGACAAAGTGCATGTCAGGCATGGGAGACTGGTCAATGGCTAAAGGCATGGAAACAGAAGATGGAAAGCCCTATGTGTTGTACAGGAAGGCCAGATTGCCTGGAACACAGAGTGCATGAAGGGAAATAATGTATGACAAGGTTGAAAAGATAGGCTGCAGCCAGTTTGTGAAAGGCTTTACCAGTCACACAGAGGTCTCAGAATTGAAGACAACATTCCAAATGTAGTATTCAAATGATCAGTATTCTAAACACAATACTTCTCTTAGTAAGTAGAGGATGGCACTAACTTTTCTGGAAGTCAAAGCAAAATGCTGACTAATGAGAATTTATAGCCAACAAAAATCTCAAAGTGTCTTTTACTCCTATAGTGACTACTGAAGAAGTAGAGAGGTCAGTCAAGAGCTTTCTGAACTTGACCTCTGATGAGGACACCTGGCTTTGTGTAGAGGAGCACTCTTTAAAATTTTTATAGAAGGCACTCTAAATGAATGTTTTTTCCCTTGGCATCTTTTTCCCTCAACATAAATGAACAATGTCAGGCATACCATTTCAAAAAGAAATAGAACAGTATGTCAGAAGTGTTGTTGATAGCCAAGGGAATTCTGCCAGTTGCTGGTGAGCTCCCTGGCCAGGATTTCACTGTGTTGATTTTGAGTTAATGTAATGAACCTCTCCTCCTAACTCAGTCATGGAATGACAGGCCAAGCTGCCAGCAGTGGGCAGAGAAGAAGGCTCTCTGTTCTTCTGATACAGGAAGGTGTGCAGCATTCTGCTGGATGGGAGGAGAATGGTATTTAGTGTCCCTTATACACATCTAAGGTTTCCAAAGGTGCCACAGCAATCTCACTTAGTAGTGCATTTGTTTCACAGGTGAAAGCTGATTAGTGACTTCAGATGATGACCAGTTTTCTCCCAAGATCATTCCTTAACTCTTAACAATCACTTGTGTGCCTACTTAAACATGTCCTTTGAGGCTCAGACATTTGATGAGGCTTACATTAAGATGACGAATGTGTAAGGGTTTCTTACAGAATCAAAATTACACTTTAACAGGTTTGTTTCAGGTTTTTTGTTGGGCCTCAAGCCCAGAGTAGTCAGTCAGTCAAAAAGCATTTATGTCCGACTCTCTGTGACCCCATTTGCAGTTTTACTGGCAGAGATGCTGGAGTGGTTTGCTATTTCCTTCTCCAGCTCATTTTACAGATGAGAAAACTGAGGCAAATAAGGTTAAATGACTGGCTCAGGTTCACACAGCTAATAAGTGTCTGAGGATGGATTTGAACTCACAAAGAGGAATCTTCTTGACTACAGGCTTGGCACTCTCTCCACTGTGCCATCTAGCTGCCCCATCAACAAGCATTTATTAAGCCCCTGTCGTGTGCTAACAACTGCCTTAAGTGTTAGGGATTCAAATAAAGGCAAAAAAAAAAAAAGTCCTGCCTTCAAGCAGCTTACATCCCAATGAGGGAGACAAGATGGAAATAACAAGTATATACACAATGTATATAGAGAGTAAATGGAAGGTAGGCAGGTGCTACTATTATACCCATTTTCTAGATGAGGAAACTAAGGCAGACACAGATCAGTTAACTCCTTGAGGTCACAGATGAGGAGATGTCTGACGTGGGCTTTGACTCTGCTCTACCCATTGTCTTGTGGCACTACCAAGCTAGCTGCCTGAGAAGATGCACATTCTGTGCCTAGAACTGTCCTAAGTGAACTTAACTGGTTAAATTGCAGTACAATGATTTGCACTCTGCTTTTTTTTTTTAAAGGAAAAGTGTTAAGCAGAACTAAAGCATCAAGACAAGGGAAGCATCAGGTCTTACCTTGATCTGACCCCGAAGCTGCTCCGCTTCCTGCCGTAACTGCTCCAGCTCACTCATCCTCCAAGCCTCTGTTTGCTTTGAGCTTAGTAACAGACAATACTGCTGAAGATGACTGTCAAAAAAGAGATTTATTTTCCTATTAATCTATTTAAATATGCATATGCAACTCTGTATTATGAAATTTAACTAAGATAGCTATTACTGGAATACAGTTATATAATACACATAAACACATTTAATACCTTAGTCTTTTAAAAAGGAACGTAATCAAAATGGTAAATGGAGAGGGGGAAAAAAGTTTTTAGCTCAAGTATTCAGCACTGAAGACAGGTGAATAGTACGACTAGAAGGGGATCAGTAAGAAATAAATTTAAATCATCTCGAAGGCAAGAAGAGGATTAGTGATTTGGTTTTAGGAGTGAAGGGGGTAAGTATGAATAATTTAAAAAGAAACAGCAAGTTTTAACAACAAACTATATACGAAAATCATAATGGAAAAGCCAAAGACCACTTTCTAAAACTTACCTGCCTGACAAGTATCTCAAAAAGTAATGTGTTATATGTGACAAGTCAATCAATAAGTAATTATTGTGTTCTCCTATATACAAAGCACTGGGAACAAAAAATTGGCCTAACAACAGACATTCAGATGCTTCTATTAAAGAAGTGTCTCCTGGCCCCACGGAATATATCACAGTGAATCAGTTACCCAAGCTTTTTTTGAGTGCATCCTACATGCTAGGCACTGTGCAAAGTGCTGAGAATAAAAAGAAAGGCAAAAGACAGTATCTGCTCTCAAAGAGCTTACAGTCCAGTGGGGGAGTCAACATGCAAATAACTATGAACAAATAAGTTATGTACAGGATAAACTGGAAATAATCAAAAGAGTCACTCCCATTAAGGGGAATGAGAAAAGACTTATTACAGAAGGTGGGACTTAAGATCTGAAGGAAGCCAGGGAAACCATGAGGAAGGAGATCTCCACGCCTGGAGGACAGCCAGAGTCACTAGATCTCAAGTCCGTAAGGATGGTGTAAGGTGTAAATCCAAAGTGACTGTTAAGGAAGGAAGGGGCTAGTCAGGGGTAGGAAACCTGTGGCCTCAAGGCCACATGTGGTCCTCTAGGTCCTCAAGCACAGCCCTTTGACTAGATCCAAACTTGGGACTCAGTCAAAAGCCTGCACCCAAGGACCTAGAAGGCCACAGGTTTCCCACCCCTGGAGCCGCTAGGTTATGCAGAGCTTTAAAAGCTAAACAGAGGATGTGATGTTCGATCACAGACACAATATGGAGCCAACAAAGCTGACTGAACAGAGCGTCAGACTTGCGCTTTGGGAAGATCAACTTGACAGCTGAATGAAATACGGACTCAAGTCGGGGAAGATGAAGCAGGAAGACCAACCGACGAACTACTGGGATAGTCTAGGTCCGAAGCAATAAGAGTTACGTACCGGGATGGTGGCAGTGTCAGAGGAGAGAAACAGGTGTACACAAGAGCCGTACAAACTACAGCACTTGGCAGCTGACTGGCTATGAGTGCTGAGAGAGAGGGAGGAGCTGAGGATGAAGCCCAGGCTGGGAGCCAATCTCCCGTGTTTGCTTAGGTGCTTGGCAATATGCAAAGGGGCTGATTAATTTCCAAAACAAGCCATTTTCTGCTTATGGATTTAACATGAAAAACAGCATGCAAATTTAGGTAACAGCCCTATTAGTGGCACCCTCTGCAGTAATAGGGTAGTTAGGAAAAGAGAAAGTAGTCTGGGAAAGATTTACAATCAGTGAAGGGGGCAATCTGCTGGAGAAGGTGGGATGGGATCGCTTGTACATGGAGGGGAGAGTGCCTTGGCAAGGAGAAGGGCCACTTCATTATGAGAGACCAGGGTGAAAGAAAAAGTGGCGAAAAGCATCTGGAGCTATGCAAGATGAAGAGGGGGACAGAAGGAGCCCTTAAGGAACAGCCTCCACTCTCTTCATCCAACTCTGGGGCACTGCTCAGCTAAGCGGGAGGGGAACAGCCATGGGAAACTTGAGGGGGGATGAAAAGGTTTGGAAAAGCTGATGTGGTTAGTGAGACAGTGAGCAAATTAGTGAGGTGGGAAAGGACTGCCTTTCTGCAGTGAGGTCCCAGTTGAAACTCTGTAACACAAATTAGTAGCGGACCCAGTCAGTAGTTTCATGATTTTCTCCATCATTCGGCGGCACTTATGTAGGAGTGAAGGGAGGGAGTGGTGGGAATAATTAATCAGGCTGGGGTTTGGAAGGGGAAAATCTTCTATAGGATAAAGGGGCAGGGAAATGACAAGAAGACAGTGTGGAATTGAACTGGTTCACGAAGGGGTCAAATCTGGGAAGGGAGCAGAGTATGGACAGTGCAGAGTTGATGGCCTGGGAAACAACTGAGGGGTTAAGGGATTGGAGGTAACAGTGAGGATAAAGAACAGGTCTTGGGGGCTGCAAGGCAGAGGGAGAGGTGGAATTCCAACAGATCATGATGAGCTAAAGGAATTTCAGAGTTCATGGAAATGGAACTCTTGTGGATGATTGCAAGACCAAGGATATGTCCATCTTTGTACACCTGCAGCGGGGCAGAACAGTAGGTCATGGGAAATCAGTAAACTGAGAAACTAGGAGGGTAAGGTATTTGAGGAAGTGTCATATGCATGTTGAAGTTCCCGAGTATGAGGACAGGAGCTGGGGAGCAGAGTAAGACTGTGAGCCAGGCACTGAACTCACTGAGAAGGAAAGAGTGTCCCAGAGGTCTACAGACAATAGCCATTAGAATTTTGATTGGGTGACAAATATGGATTAAATGAACCTCTAAGGAAGAATGGTAATGGTGGTAGAGGGAGAGCCTGGAAATGGCAATGGGGAGCAATTAAGTATTCCAATTGTCCCGCCAGAACCAGTGAGTCATAGGCATGCGTTTAAAGTGTGACCGGTGCTAGAGAAGGTGGCCGGGGAAGCCGTCATCAGGAGGAAGCCAACTCTTGGTAAGTGCAATGGAAAAGAAAATGGTTTACAATGAACACTAGTCTGTTAATGATGGAACAGGCATTCCAGGGAGCAAGTGGAAGAGGAAGCTTCAGAGTAGGGTCTTGGAGGAAGAGTTGGGTTGAGGGGGATGGAAAAAGGAAGTTATCAGTTGGGAACCAAAAACAAGGTTTGAACAAAAGCAGCAAAGAGATCAAAATTACTAGGTGAGAATGAAACTTTCTTGTCCAGGGTCCATTCTAATATCTAAAAACACTGCTCAACTGGGTGAATTCATTAAGTTTTCATTCATAGTAACTGCAACATTGGAAAAGGGCCTCTCAGTTCTCTTTTGCCCTTGGAGCACCCCAATAACAATATTCCCTCTCTGAACTGGGTCTGAGAATACGATAGCATCAAGAACAAACATCTGGAGAACAGCAGCCACCAACACTACTTTGGAAATAAAGGTAGGAAAACGGTGTTTGTACTGATCCCTGTCTCTCCACCCACCCCTCCTATACATTCCATTTACCCTTAACCTCCTCTCAGACTGAGTTGATCTGGAATAGATTGTGTGTCTGTGTGTTGCATACTAATTTGTATAATGCTTTAAAGTTCACAAAGCACTTCCTTTACAACAAATCTATATGTCAAGTAGTACAAATAGTAATGTTCTCATTTTAACAATGAGAAAACTAAGGCCCTGATAGGTTAAGTGATTTATAGTCACAGTCAGTCACTCAATCAGTCAACAAACCTATTATGTGTAAGGCTGGATAGAAAGCTGGGCTTGAAGTTAGGAAGACCTGTGTTCAAATCTGGCCTCAGACACTTACTAGCTCTGTGACACTGGGCAAGTCATTTAACTTCTCTTTGCCTTTATCCACTAAAGAAGGAATTGGCAAACCACGTCAGTATCTTTGCCAAGAAAACCTCACGGACAGCAGTGGCATGCTACAGTCCATGGAGTCACAAAGAACTGGACACAACTGACTGACTCAACAACATGTCAGGTACTGTGCTAAGCACTGGGGGTACAAAGAAAGACAAAAAAAAAAAAATCCCTTGCTCTCAAGAAGCTTAAATCTAACGGTGGAGACAACATGCAAACAGCTATGCACAAACAAGATTTAACCCAGGTCTGCTGACTCCAAGTCCATAGTCCGGTCTTCCTGACTCCTATCTACTATGGTACCATCCCTTTCAAAACTAAGATTCGGTAAAAACATATTTTTAAAAGCAGAAAAGTAATAGGAAAGGGAGGAGAGAGAAATTATTCTTGTCCCTGATAAATGATATCAAAGATCCACACTTGAAAGTTTCTTTTTGTAATTGCATTATCATGCTCAAAGTAAAACATTTAAAACACTCCTGCCTTTAAGAAGCTTATATTTTATCAAGGAAGACAACATATAAGCATATAAAATATTCACAAATCTATCTAAATCTATTATACACACACATATATTTTTAAAAGACTAAGAAATCTACATTTTATCAAGGAAGACAACATATAAGCATATAAAATATTCACAAATCTATCTAAGTCCATTATACACACATAGATATTTTTAAAAGACTAGGTTCAGATGGATACTTCAGGAACATCACTTTGGAATGCAAAGACTCAAATGGGGATGGAGGGCTAGACTAATGAGGAAGCTATTAAAATAGTCTACATGATAGTGATGTGGGCTAGAAATAGAGCAAAGGCTGCAGTAGACAGAATCAATAGGACCTGGCATCTGATTGAGCACAGGGGGTGAGAGGGTGCGGAATCAAAGATGACTCCAAGGTTGTGAACCTGAGTGACCAGAAGGATAATGGTGCTCTCAAAAGAAATAGTGAAGTTCACTGGAAGGAAGGAAGACTACGAATTGTTTCAGGCATGCTGAGCATGGGATACCTAATCTGAAATATGTAATAGTCAGTTAATGACAAAAGACTAGTTCTCAGGAGAGAAATTTAGGGCTGGATACAGTGTTCCAAAAATCTTAGTGCAGCTTTAAGCTTTAATAGCTTAAGTAATTATTAAAGCTATTACTAAAAATTAAGGACATTAGTAATAGTTTTAATAGCTGAAAACTGCACTAAGGCTTTGGGGCCATATCTGAAGGTTGCATGTGTATAGATAACAGGATCCATGGAAAGCTAACAAGGCCACTAAGAGAACATGTAGAGTGAGGAAAGACAAGGACAGAGACCTGAGGTACAGCCACAATTAGGGAGTCTGCATTAGGTTTTTCCTGCTCCCCTCAAACTGCCAGTACCTCTCCCTCCATGGGCAGGGAGTTGTGTTCTGCATACACACATACGTATGTGTTTCTATGTGTTTTGCATACACACATATGTATGTGTTTCTATGTGCATGCTCACCATTTCTGTTAGAATACAAGCTCCTTGAGGGCAGGGATAGTTTCACTTTTGTCTTTGTATCCCCAGCATCAGGAACATAGTAAACACTGAATAAATGCTTGTTGATTCATATAGATCATCATCACTCCAATCAATCAACAAAGTTTATAAAGCTCCTAGTACGTGTGAGGCACCATGCTGAGCATATAAATGATATTAATACGATGAATGAAACTATCACAACTTTCAAAGAGTAGGTCTTTTCTAATTGTTTACCTTTTTAAAAATTTGGCATTTTTTGAGTGAATTTAACTCTAGAATTAATATAAATTTAAATGCAACTTATCCCCTTCACAAGTTCTTTGGCTTTATTCAGTCGGGGTGACCGTGGCAATGACATCACAATAAATTTTTCAGTATCGAGTATAAAATTTCTGAAATTATTTGCTTTGACTCTGGTGCCACTTGTCAAGTAATGATATTTCTGATGGACAGCTCTAACTACTGCCAACTAGAAACACAATTATTATAATCAGTCTAATGGCATCAGACTGATAATTAAAGTTTTTTAAAACTGTCTTTTAAAAATCCAACAACAGCGCTTTTAAAAAGAATTTCTTTCTTTTAAAAATAAAATTACAATAAAACCAATCTCCCATGTTTGGTTAGATCCTTGACAATATGCAAAGGGGTTGATTAATTTTCAAAACAAGCCATTTTCTGCTTATGGGATTTAATGTGAAAAATACATGCAAGTTTAGGTAATAGCACTATAACTATTCTTATTCATTATTGATAATAATAACTGTAAGCATACATATTTGTTATGGGAGAAGCACAGAAGACACCATAATTTCTCGCTTGAGTGAGAAAAAATGGCACGTGAAAAAATAGTGCTTGAGGGTTTGGACCATCATAGCAACATGATATCTAAATTTTACATTATTTACCAAACAATATATAATATTGCTATTTATCAGAATACAAAACCAAGAATTTTGAAAAAAAAACCAAGCTATTTTTGAACTGAAATAGGGTTATTTTTCTTCCTTTTTTGGGGGGGGGGTGAGGTAATTGGGGTTAAGTGACTTGCCCAGAGTCACACAGCTAATCAGTGTTATGTGTCTGAAGCCGGATTTGAACTCAGATCCTTCTGACTCCAGAGCCGGTGCTCTATCCACTGTGCCACCTAACTGCTCCCTTTCTTTCTTATTTTTCTATAAAAAAGGAGGGCATTGGCTCAGTTTATGAAGCATAACTACCATACCAATAACTCTTGTCTCCTGAAGGAATACCTGAATATAATGGGTTGGGTGGGGTTTTCTATGAGGGGAGAAACTATATTGAGGCAGAAGAAAAAATTATTTAGGATGGACATTTAAATGCAGAAAGGGTTAATTTTACTTGGAGTAGAACAGCTGTTTGTGATGTTTGTATTTATTTGACAGCCATTTAATTTGTATAGGGTATTATTTCATTTTTTTCCCCTATTTTTTTCAGTGTCACTATCCTTTTGTCACTTTAATATTAAAATACATTATTAATCATTTTTACTTGTCTCTGGAATCATAACACTTTGTTGCTGTTTACTTCAACAGAAACAACATGCTTTTTTTCTAGGTCTAAAAAAGATAATCATTAACTTACAGCATAATATGTGAATTTAGTGTAATTACTATATTGCTTTTTAAAAATCTGATCACACACTCATACCCTCTGAAACTCAAAGGGAAGGGAAGAGAGCCTACACTGGTAGTCTCATTCTTAAAAGAAAAAGAAATGTTTTAAAATATATGACCTAAAATCTGCCCATACAATCAAAAGATCTTTCAAAAAAGAAAGTGGCTCAATTCCAAATATGTGCTCAAACATATTAAAATTACTTTATTAATATTATGAAATGTCAAGCACACAGTAAACACTAAATACATGAACAGAATTGAGAGTCAAAAGCTTGAGATTTCTTTTTCCACCCTAACAAAAGAAACTACTTAACACTTTTCTTGCATAAAGAACTCTGAAAATCAGCAGAACTGGCCACAAGAGTTATTGGTAATAACAACAAAGTTCACTTCCCAGATGGGCCTTTCATTTCTGAAGGCATCCCTTGCTTTGTTGCAGTAACGAAAAGAGAAAGTATCACAGAACTGGAGAAGAATAAATATTATTTCAATTTCACGCCACAAAAAAAGGCAAGGAGGGGAAGAAAGTAGTCTACAAAGTAAGTCCAAATTAATTCACTTCTTGGCAAAATTCTAGCATTACTAAAGGAATAATTTGGTGAACATCTACAAAAAGAAGCATGATCACAAAGATGGAGCATAGCTTCATTGGGAGCATCCCAGAACAAATCACCACAAACAAATCTTATTTTCCTTTTTTTTTTTTTTAAAAAATAGTTTACTGGATTGGTGAAGGTGCTACAGAAACATTTTACATAGATTTTAGCAAGACTGTCAAAGTTCCTCAAGCTCTCTTTGGGGGTCAGTCAGAAATCTGGGCATCATGATGGCAGGCACTGGTGGGCTCGGAAATGGCTAAATGCTCAGGCCCAAAGAATAGTCATGAAATCACTCAGTATCAGCTTGGAAGGAGACCTCTAGTGAAGTGCCCCAGGAATAGGTACAACATTTTTATCAATTATCAGGATGAAGGCACAGAAGACATATTTATCAAATTTTCAGATAATATCAGTCACAACAAAAACACTAAAAATAAGCCAGACTGATTCATTGTAATGGCCAATCTTGATCCTAACTTGATAGTATTTGAAACATTATCTTCTCTTCTAAGTAGAGAGAGCCGGACAACGTGTCCATAAGTTGTCAGAGGTGGCTGCTGTCTCACAGGTGGTTGCTATATGTGTTTTGTTGTTGTTGGGAAAAGGGAGAATAAAATGAAAAAAAGATTCAAGTGTAATATGATAACTATCTCAAGTATATGAAGGGTTCATGTAGGAGGCTTGGCCCCAGAAGGCAAAGCAAAAGGTGTTAAGATGTAAAGAAACAATCAGAACTGTTCCAAAATGAACCGGAGTCATGGGCTTCTCCTAACTTGTCTCCCAAAAAGGTGAGATGACTTCTTGTAATGCAGCGTGTCACAGTCAAGCTGGTTCTTCCCCATCACTGCTCTGGCAGGAAGAATTCCTGTTAAGATGCAGGCTGTACTCAATGGCTTCAGAGGTCCCCTCCAACCCAGACTCTAGGATTCCAAAACTGCAGTTCTTTATTTGGGCTTTAAAATACTCAGAGGGCTCAAAGCAATGCTTGTTTTACCGAATCCTTTGCTGGTGGGGAGATGATCATGCACATCTTGCTTTCTGACAGACTAAATAAAGGGGCAACAGGATTAAGGGTAGAATAATCTAAGCCATTTTAAAAAGTAATTCTCCCCATACGTTGTACCACTTGTGGATTCATTTGGGTTAATAAGTTCTTCCTAAAATAGAAATGAACCAGGGGCCCGCTAGGTGGCACAGTGGATACAGTACCGGCTCTTAAGTCAGGAGGACCCGAGTTCAAATCCAGTCTCAGACACATGACACTAGCTGTGTGACCCTGGGCCAGTCACTTAACCCCTACTGCCTAAGGTGGGGAAAAATACAAACGAACCCCAGGAGAGTTAAGCCTAATTCACATCTTTATGTGAATAAATTTTGATGAGTAAAAGTTACTAATAATACCACAAAAGCTCCTCAAGGGCAGGCACTGTGTTTTGTTTTGTTTTTTTAATCTTTCTATCTTCCACACTAGTACAGCAGCCTGGTAAATAAATCTTTGTTGAACTAAGTTGTTTGGGAGAGGAGAAAAGGGAAATTTTGCAGTTAAAATCTTTTAGAAGTTGGGGTGGACAGCTGAAAAACTTAATATCCAGGTAGGCTCTGTATGTATGAAGGAGAGAGAAAAAGCAGCAAGCTGTAGGGTAACAAAGACACAGTCCTGCCAGAGCAGCTGGGGTGCCACTGACAGCAAGGTTATGAACCTCAGTTTCTCCTAGTTTCTATAGTAATAAGTACAAACCAGTCCAGCTTGTCCAATTCAACCCAGTGTTTTCTCATCCAAACCTTGCTATTCACTCCAGAGACAAAGGAAATAAAAGGAAATGTACTTATCTATTCCCTACTTCTTTTATCAATCAATCAAGAAGCATTTTTTAAGTGCCTACTATGTGCTTGGGCCCTGTGCTAGGTGCTGCAGACATAAAGACAAAACAGAACAGCCTGTGACTTTAAGGTGCTTACAAGAGGGTACATTATATACAAATATAAATATACATGTAAAAATATACACAAAATGAAGAGTAATAAGGAGGGAAACAGGACAGGAAGCACATCCCTAGCAGCTAGGTTGGAGGGGGGAGGGAGAGAATCAGGAAAGGCCTCATATGGAGGAACTGGTATTTGAGCTAAGCTTTGAAAGAAACTAGGAATTTTACATCGTAGGAAGCGATAAGAGGGCATTCAAAGCACAGGGGGACAAAATGTCTTGTGTGAGGAACAGAAAGGCCAGTTTAGCTAAACTGTAGATTATGTGTGTGAACTGATGAAAAAGCAGTTATTTATGCTTACCATGTGCCAAGCACCATTCTATATACTGGGGATAGAAACAGGCAGCTAGGTGGCAAGGGTCAGTATTGAATTTGTTGTTAGGAAGACTTGAGTTCAAATCCTACTTCAGACACTGCGTGACCTTAGGCAAGTCACTTAACCACTGTCTCAATTTCCCCATATGTAAAATGGGGATAATCCTTCACAGAGCTGTTGTGAGGAACAAATAAGATACTGCATGTAAAACACTTTGCAACTTTAAGGAATTTTATAAATGCTAGTTATTATTTAGAAATGTGAAAGTTCCTTTTCTCAAGAAGCTCACATTCTAATAGAAGAAAGCAGCACATTTAGGAAGGTTCAGCTAGGGTGGACAGAAAGGACTAAAAGTCCTATTGGTGCAACAGTGGGGCCTGTGGCAAGGCCTAGGGTATATCTATAGAGCAGACAGCAGTGCACAGAGGTCTGGAAGGCATAGCAGCAGGCAGACAACATCTGACGGTCCTCCATCTTAGCATGACTTGCTGCTCATCCAAACAGTTTGAGCAGCCTTATCTACTGTGAAGAGTTGAGAGGGCCTAAGGTCTAAGAGTGTTCCATTAGAATGGGGAAAAGAGAGGGACACTGGCAGAAAAGGTGGAAAAGAAGGGTAGCTCTCCACACTTGTGGTGCCCAGATAAAGGCTGGGCAGTCTGTGCAGGAGATGGGGGAAAGGCTCCCCACATCCACTGGGATGACATTTGGAAAGCCTGGGCAGCACAGGTTTTAAATGTCAGAGAAATTTGTACTTGATTCTTCTCTTTTCTTTTCTTTTTTTTTTGGGGGGGCAATCGGGGTTAAGTGACTTACCCAGGGTTACATAGCTAGTAAGTGTTATATGTCTGAGGCTGGATTTGAACTCAGGTCAGCCTGACTTCAAGGCTGGAGCTCTCTCCACTGTGCCACGTAGCTGCCCCAAAATCTGCACTTGATTCTAAAGGCAATAGGGAGCCACTGAAGTTTATCAAGGAAGGGAGTGACCTAGTTAGATCTAATAACCCTTTGGTAGTTACAGGGAAGATGAACTGGAAAAGGGAGTTACTTGAAGCAGAGAGACCAGTTAGGAGGCACAACAGACCAAGTGAGAGGTGAGGTCCTGAGCTGAGGTGACGGCTCTGAGTGGAGAATTACAGAATCTGAGAATAGGAAGGACTGGCCATAACACCCCCCCCCCCCCAAAAAAAGGAATCTCCCTTATGGAACACCCAAAAACGTTCATCCAGCCACCGCCACAGAGAACTAAGGCGCTGCCTCCAGGGATGGCGACTCGCCTCTGTCCCACTTTCGGACAGTTTTAACACTCAGCAAGCTTTCTGGACGTCAAGCCTGAATTTGCCGCCGTGCCACCACCACACAGTCCAGCCTCTCTTCCACATGACAGCCCTTCAGACACCCGGAAAACAGCCCTCACTCTCCGATCAAGTCTTCTCTTCTCCATTTTCTTCAATCGCTCCTCCAAGGACATGGGCTCAGGGTGCCCTCCCTGGGAGCCTCTCCAGCTTATCCATAGAGTCCTTAATCTAAGCAGACACATGAATAATGCTGCAGAGATGGCCTCTCCCTTTTGTTATTAGGACAGTAAAATAGATAAAGAATTCCTTATCCAAGAGAATTAGCTCCTAAAAATACTGAATTTAAGTAAAATACTTTGCTAATTGATATAAATCTGAATAACATTTCATTACATGAAAATTATAGAATCCACTAACAAATTCACTTGGACATTCACACATTCAAAAAGTGAGTACAGTAGGACTATAGGATTTTAGAGTTGGAAGATGAAGGTTCACAGTAAAACTGAGAGCATCAAATAACATGGTTCCTAAAATAAAGATAAAGATAAAGTAAGAGATATGAAAATTATGGCATATGTTTTCTAGACAAGAGCGAATAAAGGGAGTTCAGTAGACTGATCAACTGTTAAAATTAAAAAACAAATACAAATTCTTAAAGACACTTTAAGATATTAATTTCCTCTTGCCTAATAAAATTTATATTTTTCTTTTGCATGGAAAAATTTTCCAACGAATTTTGTGTTTCATACACTTTAAATATCAACATGTAGTTAGATCATTATGAAGTTGGGAAGAAAGCAGTAAATCCAGACATTTTATAAAAACAGCTGAGCAGTACCAGTTACGATAATTTGAATGATACCAATGAACCATTGTATCCAAGCCAATTTGTTAAATGAATTTTAAAAACACACACACGCACAGATGTGTAATTCAGAGTTTTCCTTTGCTCTCTCTCTCTCTCTCTCTTAAAATTCTCACAGAACCAGTACTAAAATGAAACAGTTTATGGCACATACATTATGCAACTGCGTCAGTCAATATATAGCTATATCAATCCATAATCAAACAAGCTTTTTTTTTTACCTACTTGTAATTTTCATGCTAATGGTTACCAAAGTTAAATCAAGTAATACATAAAAGCCATATCTTAAGTTGTTCTCAACATTTGAAACATACACTTCTTTTTGCTTCTTAAAAGCTGAAATCTATAAGACAGTAGTAAAAGGTTTGCTGGAAGGAGAATTATTTCAAATTTGTGATTATTAGAAAAACTTAAAGTTCACATATATTCTACTAGTCCATTTGCTTTTTATTTTAGTCAGACCTGTGCTTTCATTGATTTCAAGAACTGCTGGTGAGGAAACAACCTCTATCAACGCTGACAGACGCATTCTTTGCAACTTAGAATATTAAAAGAGTTGCCTAGAGTACTGAGGAGTTTGATGACTTGCCTGGGGTCACCTGGGCAGTGTCAGATTTGGGACTTGAATCAGGTCTTCTATCGAAAGGCAATAGAAAGCTCCAGGATTTGGTTGGGTTGAGGAGTCACATGATTTGCAATGATCTGGCAGAGTATGGAGGATGCCCAGAGTGGAAAGAAACTTGGAAGCACAAAGAGCAACTGGAAGGCTGCCGCAATAATCTAGGCAGAGGTAAAAAGGCGTGAGCTAAGGTGGCAGCTGTGTGACCAGAGAGAAGGGGTCTTACTGTGAGATGTTGAGGAGCTAAAAATGCTAAGATTCACTAACTGACTGGATATTGGACGCAGGGAAAACGAGAAGTCCAGGAAAATGCTGAAATTACAAACCCTAAGCACTGGATGAATGGTGGGGCACATGACAGAAGCAGGTCTGGAAGAGGGGAGCATTTAGGGGAAAAGATGAGTTCATTTTTAGATATATTGAGTTTTTAGATGTCTCTAGGGTATCCACTGGACATAAAATGTCCAATAGGCAATTGGTGAAGCTCAGGTCAAAGACAAAAAGAAAGCCCCCCTGCCATGTACCAAAATATTCGTAATAGCATATATAGTAGTAAAGAACTGGAAAAAAATGTCAATCAACTAAGGAATGGCTAAACAAATCATGGTTTGTTCATGAACACAGTGGAATATTACGATACTGTAAGAAATGATGAATATGAAGAGTTAGTATGAGAAATATATGAACTGATGCAGAATGAAATAAACAGAACCAGGAAAACTATACATACAATGACAACAACAATGTAAAGCAAAAGAACAAAAAAAAAAAAA
>NW_020954588.1:20998995-21034194 GCF_900497805.2 Vombatus ursinus | reverse complement strand
TTTTTTTTTTTTTTTTTTTACTTATTTAGAAAGCTGGAAGACCTAGATCTTCCTAGGGTTGGCAGCTAGGTCATGCAGTAGATACAGAAATGGATCTGGAGTCAGTAAGACCTGAGTTCACATGTGACCTCAGTTGTTTACTTATGTGATCCTAAACAAGTCATTTAATCTTTCTGCCTAAACATCCTCGTCTGTAAAATGTAGCTAATGATAGCTCCTACCTCCTAGGGATGTTACAAGAATAAAATGAGATAATATTTGTAAAGCCTTTTGCAAACATTAAAGCACTCTATAAATGCTAGTTATTATTCTAATTACCCCAGTAGGGGTGAAAAAAAACCCAAGAACTTTACATGTCAATAGCTTTTTTTTTCTTTTTCATGAGGTAATTGGGGTTAAATGCCCTGCCCAGGGTCACACAGCTAGTAAGTGTCAAGTGTCTAAGAAGGATTTGAATTCAGATCCTCCAGACTCCAGGGTCGATGTTCTACCTACTCCACCACCTAGCTGCCCCCATGTCAATAGCTTTTTGTCTTGGATGGCTATTTGGCCAGCTGGGGAAAGAGGTACCCATTTTCAAGTTTTTGAGGAAGTCTGCTAGCAAAGTGACATGTCCCTTTGTCTCAGGTGGCTTTGCTGGGTCAGTGTAGTTAGGGACCAAACTTGCATATAAATGCACATCTGAAAAGGTAAGTGGTACCATCACTTGACCAATTATTTGGAGTAATGTTCCAGACTACACTCTATGGACAGTTAATAAGCATAGGGTCTAACTTAACAGGACTAGGATAATATTGGACCCAATTTTGTGATCTCAGAGTAACTAATTATTGTGTAATGAGTGTTATCCTCTTCATTAACTTCCCAACTAGTGAGCAGTGAAAAGTATTAGTTGTATATAGTCTGGGGTTGAGTTAAAAAATAATCCATTAACACATTAAACTGGGATGTTCAAAGAAGCTAAGTTGTTCTTTATCATCATAAACTTCTGTGATATAATCCTGAGTCAAATCAAATAAATAAGCATTTATTAAGTACTTACCATGTGCTAGATACTGTGCAAAGCCCTGGGAATACTATGAGCAAAAATAAAATAATTCTTGCCTTCCAGGAGCTTACAAATAAATAAGAACAAAATTACTATATGGGAAAAAGGATTCTCACCAAGGATATATATATGTATATATATACACACATATATATATAATAAGCCAAATGGATCTGTGTTGTCATCAATTTCAATGTTCTTTCTAGTGATGCAGAATGCAACCCATCCATACCTGGCCATCCTGTGTGACTCTTGTTCATATCTTCCTATTGTTCACCAAAAGGGGTCTACCCAATGAATTCCTCACCTTCCCCTTATGTTTTGAGGATGCCACTCAAGAACTGAGGATGCCACTTATTAGCTCTTTTGTCATCTGATCAGCTTATATCCCTTTTCTATCACACATTTCCTTGAATTATTTTTTTCTTTGACCTGGAAGTTCTAGATTTTGGCTGTGACGTTCCTAGGAATCTTTATTTTTGAGGTTTCTTTCAGTAGGTGACTAGTGAATTCTTTCTATTTTCATTCTGGTCTCTGGTTCTAATAAAGCTGAGCAGTTATCCTTTATGATTTCTTGGGTGTTCCAATGAGTGATCATGGTTTTTAGGTGGCCCGGTGATTCTTAAATTATACCTCCTTGTTCTGTTCTCCAGGTTTGTTGTTTTTGTTATGAAATACCATGCTTTTTCGTCTTTTTAAAAATCTTTTGATTTTATGTTAATATCTGTTGTTATCTTATGAAGCCATTAACTTTTAATTTTAATTTTCAAGGACTCTGTTACTGATTATCACACATTCTGCTGAAGACATCAGTTCTTCAAAGTTCCTCATTTGTCATATGTTGTAGCCTGTTCACACCCACTGTGGCCTCTGCATTGCTCTCTGGGTAATTTCATTTTCAGTTCTTCAAAGACTGTTGTGCACGTTGTCTCAAAGGCATACTACCCTGGTAGAAAACTCATGTTAAAAAGATAGGCCTTCATTTCTTGGAGAAGTTGAGAGTCATTAAAAGAGCTTCGCAATATGTTGAAGGCTATGAACCCAATTTCCTTCTCCCATCCAACCCTTCATCCCCTATGCCACTGGACAAATTAATAATGATGAGGATGATGTATAGAGGTAATGTATTGTCATGCTTAAAGAGCTGGCCTTGAGGCCAGGAAGATCAGAGTTCAAGTCCTACCTCTGACAGGTGCTAACTGTGTACTTCTGGGTGAAACTTAACCTCAGTGATCTAGAAAACTCTCAAAGATACTCTATTGTAGATAAGGTGCTGGTCTACATTGGTAGAGAGAATTTCTTCATCTGAGAGTTCTCTATACTAATGAAATCACACGTTCCATCTTCATCCCTATCCCTCCCTAATAATAATAGCTTGTTTAATGCCCTCATGCCCACCTCTTACTCTCTAGTTGATAGTACAGTACCTTGTACATAGTAGGCACTTAATAAATGTTTATTGATTGATATGATTGATTGATATTCCAGCCAAGTACATAGAAGCTTGGGATGGGCCTGCTTTTGGGCAAAGATGATGGAAAGGCCATTTCTACCTCCTTCCCCTCTTCCCAGTCCTTTAGAGTAGGCACATATATCCTTTGACTTCTTCCTACCCATAGAGATGACTTGGGTTCATACTAAGTGATGAAAAGTCTTTCAATGGGCTCCTAAGCCAGAACTCTATGGACATGTTAATGGAATGATCACTCCCAGCTTGAAAGTACAAAGAAGACTTTCTGTAGCCAGGATTGGGCCACCCCCAACCAGCCATGAGCTATGAATTCATGGCTTCTTTTTTTTTTGCTTAGGCAGTTGGGGTTAAGTGACTTGCCCAGGGTCACATAGCTAGTAAGTGTCAAGTGTTTGGTCTGAGGCTGGATTTGAACTCAGGTCCTCCTGACTTCAGGGCTGGTGCTCTATCCACTGCGCCACCTAGCTGCCCCGGATTCATGGCTTTTTGGTCAAGCCTGTGCCTGTGATTGGGCTGCCTTCTGTATGGGTCTTCTTTCCTTTGGTATGGAGCCTGGAGAAATCTCACCAGACAATTGATATCTTCCCCTCACCAAGTATGGCAGGAGCAGGGTGGGACCTACTGGAGTAGATGGGTGGCAACAAAAGTAGAGGAAGATACAAAAAAAGAAGAGTTGTTCAGTTTGAAAGAGCATGGAAAGAGCCCACTTTGTATTGATCAGGCCACATTCATTAGACGTGGAACATGAAGCCAGTCATTAGCAGCCCTTACAAAGAAACTGTGCAAATATCCCAAGAAAACTTGACTCTTAGACTTTCAACTGACTGTACTAATAGTGATAAGTTACTGGATTCTGTTCTGATCATTCTATGATTCTTCATGGCTTAATATTCCCAGTGTGTGTGTGTGTGTGTGCGTGTGTGTGTGTGTGTGCGTGTGTGCATGTGTGTGCGTGTGTGCATGTGTGTGTGTGTGAATGAATCAAACTACCTGTTCAATACCTGATTCATGTTTATATTTGATTTCTTTATTTTCCTCTCTTTTTCTATGGAGAGTGCATAAACTCGAGCCAAAAATAGAATTGTTCCTCTCAGGAATCTGAGTGGCATTGGAATCGAATCACTAGGAAGCCTAATTCCCTGGGAACACAGGCAACCCAGATCAATCAACCCAGGGCAAACCACCAGGGCAGTAGAGGACAGGGACTGGCAAAGGCTACCAGTCCCTGTGGCCTCAGCCTGGCAGTATCTGGCTAGTCATTATGATAGACTAGCATTTATAGATTGTGTTGACATTTGCAAGGCACTTTGAACATGTGATCTCATCTGATCCTTACAACAACCTTGTGAGGTAGGTGCTGTTATTATTATTCCCATTTTACAGATGAGGGACCTGAGGCTCAGAGAGATGAAACAAGGTATAATCTTAATTTTCCACCAAAACAACCTTTCCTCCTCTTTAGTTCTGTCTCCTGAAAGTCCCACCTTGTGCCATTGCAACTTCCTAACAGCTTGTTGAGTCCCTACCACGTTCCAAAAAGTTGTGATATCACAGCTATTTTCCTGACCTTCTCTACACAATAACACTTCAATACAACTTGACATTTTCGGGAGTCCTAAAGTTTCCATCTTGTTAGCAGTGTGACCTTGGGATCCACTTCTTGGAACCTCAGTTTTCCCATCTATAAAATGAGGTGATTGAAATAGTAAGGTCCATGACAGCTCAAAAATGCTATTTCTATCTGCCCCAGTGGTAGCCCAAATTTCCCCCCTCTCCCGTTCTCCTTAGCCCCAGTCATTTGGGATCAGATTGGAAAGACTCTATAATCCTCAGAAATGACAGACTGGATTGGAAGAGTGCTTAGAAATTCTGAGTCAAAATGCAGTTAATTTATAAGTATTAGGAGGTCCCTGCAATACTGAAGTGCTCTTCCTTCTCTCTACACTCTTTCTCTTCTTCCCTACTTGGAATTGGTCATGGCCCATATTTATCTGGAGTCTCATATATAGCTATAAGCAAATGGAGCCAAGGAGACACATTGAGGGGGTAAAAGGGAATAATCAGTGCTTTACAAGCAAACAAACCTTTTTTCATTCTTGAAGTGTATCTGACCATGACTCTGTGGATGGGGCAAGGGTGGTACCTTGATGATGGGGTTCTCAGTTAACTGCCATTTACCCCTAATCCCAGAATTGGAGGTAAGTGGCACTTTGGGAATGCTAAATAGGCTTGTTGAACAGGGCAAAGTTTTGCTTTTTGCTGCCCTATTTTATTTGAGAAAATGCTGAAACACAGGCCTTGACTCTTCCTAAAGCTGAGATCAGAGCCCAGCCCAGCTCTCATCATTGAAAACACCACTTTACTAAATGTATACTTTAGTGCCTTGATGACATTTGAGTTGTTAGTTCCAAAGAAGAGTGTTCACTTGGGGAAAGGCTGATGTTCCAAGAAAAAACTTAGCAGCAACAGAATGTATGCTCTTCACAGACTGGGATCTGGGGGACTGGCTTTCAAAGAGGGGAAGAAATGTCACCAGAAGCTCATGATATTTCAGTCTAGTGTGGTATGATGGGAAAAAAAGCCCCAGAAATAGTATAATGGAAAGACTACTGGATTTAGAGTCAGAAGACTGGTTCACCTTCCAGTTCTGCCATCTGTTTGACCTTGAGCTGTTGAATAATCAACAGGCACTTTAAAAATATTTATTTGATATCTTATTTTTCCCAATTACATGCAAAATAATTTTTAACATTTGTTTTTTAAAAAACTTGAGTTCCAAATTCTCTCCTTCCATCCCTTCCCACACTACTCATGGAAAAGGCAAGCAATTTGACGGAGGTTATACATGTCTGACACACTTGATCAACAGGCATTTATTAAACACTTACTATGTGCCAGGCACTGTGCTGGGTGCTGGCGATACACATACAGAAGGAAAAAAAAACCCCATATCATGCCCTTACTTTCTACTGGGAGGACCCAATGTGTACATGTATAAGTACATGTTTTGAAAAATACATGAATGCAAGATAATTGAGAGAAAGAGTAGTAAGAACTAGAAGCTGGAGCAGTCAGGAAAAACTTCATGGAAAAGTTGACACAATCTGAGATTCTATGAGTCCAAGGAGAGGAGGGAGTGCATTCTAGGCAGGGTACAGCCTGGATAAATCAGTTTCCCTCAGTTTCCCCATCTGTCAAATGAGGGAGTTGGACTAGATGATTTTTAATGTCCCTTCCAGCTCTGCCTAAGATCCTAAGAATTGAAGGACTTGGGTTCAAATGCTGTTTATGCTATGTCTCTCTCTCTCTGTCTCTGTCTCTCTATCTCTGTCTCTGTCTCTCTGTTTCTCTCTCTCAGTTTCCTCAGCTGTAACATGCAAAGGTTAAGGTAGATGATCTCTACTATCTTTTTCAGTTCTAAATTCTATGAACATCTTTGTTCATGCAGTCTGAGGTCAGACCCAGGAGTCAGTTTCAGTTCTGGTCTGATTCCTTCCTGGGCCAGAATGCAAGTCAAGTTACCCTCTCTGTTTCCCCATTTCAAAAACAGGGAAATAACTTTTTTTTTTCTTTTCCCAAACTTGCCTTAGATGTAAATTGTTGGTGCTGGGTTAAGATATAAATACAATTACTGATACATAGCCAGTCTTAAAGAATGATTGGTGTTTTGGTTCGGAGGGAAAATGTCTAGCTTAGGATATGCATCATCTTACAGTGATAAATGATCTGATACAGGCAATTCCTGCCTTAGGCTTAGGTGCCATATGGAATGAGGAGCAAGGGTGGTACTGAGATAAATCTTAAAACACTTTCCTTTGAGGATTGGATCTACATCTATTGAAAAGATTAAGAATAAAGACAGTCTTAAATTAGCTTGATGGCTGGGTTAAAACAAACAAAATCACCTGGCTACTTTTTCTTATAAGTTGGTTACAGTGTAAAGCACAATACTTCAACACAAAATAAAACATTTTTTTCATCTTTCTCTGTAAATGTCAAAACAAAATTTGTACTAGCCAGAGACATCTGCAAAAACATGAGGTTATTCGCACGATAACAATCATTTTAACTTCATAACGACTTTATCTAGCACAGTTCCTGGCACATACAGATGCTTGCTGGCTGACAGTATGAAGAGTGAGTCTATAGAATTCTTGGGGGCTATAGGGTTCCAAATGCTTGGTTCTATTCTCAGTTCTTTTCCCTTGGAACCCAACTCATCAAATTTCTTATCTCTTACACTTAGGGAAAGATGCTCGACAAAGATTGTGTGATTGCATTGTATGGAAAACAAAAACAAATTGAGAGAGAATGCAATGACAGCATTAGCTTGACTAAAGAAATGGTGAAGAAAAGACTTAAGGAAGTGTAATATACACACACATTTGCACATGCAAACATAAATGTATTTATCTATCTTCAAGACTGGGGCTACCTATCTTGTCTAGGCTAAAACTACAACAGCCACTCACCTGTCTGACCCTATTGCTGATCTGCATGGGAGTTTGACCCTATTCTATTTCCAACCTGGGTTGGTTCATCCTCTGTAGGCAGCCCAGTAACCCCTTACTCTGGGGGGGCTCACTGCATTCGTGCCAGACTTAGTAAAAACGCTATGTCTTAGTAGATTGCAACTCAGAACTCCTGAGCTCAAGAGATCCACCCACCTCATTCTCTTCAGTAGCAAGGATTATTGGCATGCACCACCATATCCAGCAGAAGTGTAAAAATATTCAGGTCCTTGCACCAGAGAAAGAACATGGGTGGATGATGCCGATCTTTCCTTGAGTGACAAATCTCATTTTCTAGAACTCTTGAACTTTTGTACATCATTGGGCTTCACCTGGGAATTTTGCACATCCTTTGGTCATAAAATCATAGCATTTGGAAACTAGGAGGCAACATGGTAGAGGGGAAAGAATACTATACCCAGAAATAGGAGACTTGAGTTCCAGGGCCAGCTCTGGCATTCACCAGCATGTTGATTACAAGTGAGTTGTCTAACTTCTCTAAGGCACAGTTTCTTTGTCTATAACATGGAAATAGTTGCAGTGACTGGACCTAGAACTTGGAATGCACTTCTCTCACCTGCCTCCTCGAATCTTGAGATTCCTTCTATTCTCATCTCAAGGGCCATCTTCTATATGAAACCTATCTTGATTCCACTAACTCCTAGAGCATTTCCTCTTTCCTACAAACAGATAGATATAGATAGATAGATAGATAGATAGATAGATAGATAGATAGATAGATAGATAGATAGATAGATAGACAGTTAGACAAATAGAGTATTTACTAAATACTTTAGGTGCTGGGTGTTTAACTGTGGATATACATACAAGCAAACTAGATAGTCCTCACCTTCAAAGAGCTTACGTTCTAATAGAAGACAAAATATAAAGGAGAGCTAGAAATAAGAGAGGGAAGAGAGATAAGAAGGGAAGGTAACTTGTAGAGATGAGACTTTCCAGAGAATGAATTGAGCTAGGAGTGGAGTGGCTAGCTAAGGCTCCCTCAAGAAATGGCAGTTCCAGACAAGGACTCACCAGTCCTAAATTGAAGGCTTCAGGGAGGAGTCATTCCAAAGTAGGAAGGTTCCCTACCCATTAGATCATGAGATCCTTTAGAGTAGGGACTATTTTTTACCTTTCTTTGTATTCCTCGAACTTAGCACAGTGCCTGGCACATAGTATAGTAAATGCTAAATAAATGTTTATAGACTGACTGACTG
This sequence comes from Vombatus ursinus, assembly GCF_900497805.2. Taxonomy (NCBI): domain Eukaryota; kingdom Metazoa; phylum Chordata; class Mammalia; order Diprotodontia; family Vombatidae; genus Vombatus; species Vombatus ursinus. The sequence continues at coordinate 21,025,944 of NW_020954588.1, read as the reverse complement.
ATGTGGAACAGTCTAGGGAGTTGAGTGGTAGTCAATTACTTTGTATTTACTTGTGTATGTATATGTTCTTCTCTTGATGGAATATAAGCTCCTTGAGGGCAGGGGTATTTCACTTTTGTCTTTGCATCCTTAACACCGTGCCTGGCACATAGCAGGTGTTTGCTAAATGTTTGTTGATTGATTTCTCTTGAAGAGTCACAAAGTGTTCTGTAGCATGTTACAATTTTATATTGACAATTATGGTCAATAGAAACGAGTTTCTATTTCTCTGTTAAGACTTTGTATTCTATTAAGATGGACTTTAAAGAGAATTATGTCCTAATATTCTTGGCTTCATAATTTCCAAATACTTTCACAAGACAGCTTTGTATCTAATTTATCTGGATGTAACAGTTGGTAAAGATGTTAAATTAAGAAGGACAAAAGTTCTACTTTTAAGGACATAAGGCTAAGGGTAAACAAGGATGAAAATATCTTCTGCTTGGAAAGAAAGAGAATTGAAAAAATTTTATGACAATGTTTACACATGATGAAAAGGCATGGATAGATAAGTTAGAATCTGGGGGGAGGGTGGAGAACTGAGATGAGATAATAAATCCATTGAAGTATTGATTGGTTAATCAATCAATCAGCTAATAAGCAAAAGCTTGTTATTATCTTGTGAAAAAAAACCTTGTAAAATTATTATCATGTAGGAGAAAGGATAAAGACAAGAAGACTTTGTTATCTAACATGTCTGACTCTTTGACCCCATTTGGAGTTTTCTTGGCAAAGACACTGGACTAATTTGTCATTTCCTTTTCCAGCTCATTTGACAGATGATCAAACTGAGATCAAACTAATCAAAAGGTTAGGTGACTTTCCCAGGGTCACACCGCTAGTGTCTGAGGCCTGATTTAAACTCAAGAAGATGAGTCTTCCTGACTCAATGCCTGGCACTCTAGCCATTGCACCACCTAGTTGCCTAACAACAACGTAAAGATGAGAAGGCTGGCTGCATGCAATTACGATCCTTCCAAACTACCTCATTTTTAAAAAAAAGCTGCTGACTTTGAAAAATGGGTAGTGGATGAAAAGAGAGATACTGAATCCAATCATCACCATTCTTTAGAAAAGATTAACTGACTTAAAACCTTCTGTGACGAAGGCACTCTCACTTTTTAATTGGAAGATTGGCACTGGTTTACCCTCTAATTTCATTCAGTAAGTTCTGCCCACCCAGCTTTCCCCCAAGTGCTGACGCTAACATATACCTCATATATTACCTTCAGCCTTCTCTCCATCCTCAGAATAGTCCTTGTTGACAAATCTTCCCCAATGATGAGGGGTCAGAAAGGACTGAGCTGGGTTGGAAAGGATCAGATCTGTATTTCTGAGAGTGAATCTGCAGGACATAGCAAAGGATTATAACTTATAGACCTTGAGCTCAAAAACATCTCAGATGTCTTCTAGACCAACCCTCTCATTTATAATTGATGAAGTGACTTACCTAGGGTCAAATAGTTCTTACTTCATGGACCACACAAGCTGCTCAGGGTAACACAAAAAGACCACAAAAACCCTTCACTGCCTGCAGTCCTTGTTACAATAGGGACAACAGAATAGGAAAAAAACCTATGCTACAGGCAAACTACTTGAAACAAAAAACCTGGTACAGCAGAAAGAATACTAGATTTTGAAGCCAGATGACCAGGGTTCAAATCCACTTCTGTCTTGTCTCTGCCAACGAAAATGATCTTTGTATTGGGAAGGACAGAAATGAAATAAAAAGTCGATACTCAAGACAATCAGGGAATTAGTAAGAGAGCACATGGCTATCCTGAGTGAATTCAAGTGACTCTAGTCCAGATGATTGAAAGAGCTAGCAGATATGACTACTGGTCTACCGTTAGTGAGCTTTGAAATGTTATGGCATAGGGGAGAGATCCTTGGAGGGATGTAAGCTAAGTAATAGAAGGGCAAGGTAGCAGGTAGAAGTAAAGTAGAAGAGGCAGAAGGGATAGGAAACAAGAGATATGCACAAATATAAAAACAAAGATCAGGAGTAGAATTTGCTTGGGAAAGTATATGTCTATATATGTAAGTATATATATGTATATGTATATGTACATATATATAGCTATAGAGAAATATATCTGCACTCAATTGTAGCCTTCTTGGGGGGGGTGGGAAGAGGGGAAAAAAAAGAACGAAGTTTAAAAAGTGCACAGCAGAGAACAAAAGAAAACTTACAAGGAAGCAAAGAAGAGATGACAGTTATTGACACAACATGTAGTATTTATCATACAGGCTTTCTTGAAATAAAAATTTAACATTATATATTTTGAACCCTCTCCTATATTCTGCTATACACATGACATGCTTTATTTCTTTTCTTACTTTGTACTTAAGTTCCAATATTTAAGTTTATGATATGCTTTTTTTATCTTTTCTCTATTCTGTATTTGTGTTCTGGTGTTTGAGTCTAAAATAAAATTCAATTAAAAATTTTCAACAGCTGTACCCCTTGAGTGTTACATGATAACTATCTTGTTTAATACAAGAGATCTCTTGTTTAATGCAATGAGATTTCTTTTTTCTTTTTTTTTTTAGTTTTTTTTCCTTTTTTTTTTGTGAGGCAATCAGGGTTAAGTGACTCACCCAGAGTCACACAGCTAGTAAGTGTCATGTGTCTGAGGCCAGATTTGAACTCAGGTCCTCCTGACTTCAAGGCTGAAGCTCAATCCACTGCAACACCTAGCTGCCCCTCTTTTTTTCTTTTTTTAGGCAATTGGGGTTAAGTGACTTGCCCAGGGTCACACAGCTAGTGCCAAGTGTTTGGTCTGAGGCTGGATTTGAACTCAGGTCCTCCTGACTTCAGGGCTGGTGCTCTATCCACTGTGCCACCTAGCTGCCCAATGAGATCTCCTTTAAAGGAGGGTGCACCATTGATTAGGGAATGGCCAAATAAATTGAGGTATGTGAATACAAAGGAATATCACTGCCTCATAAGAAATGGATATGAAGAAATCAGAGAAGTATGGCAAGACTTCTCTGAACTGATGCAGAGGGAAGTAAGCAGAACCAGAACAAAAGACACAATGACTACAACATTTGAGGCAGTGCTATAGTGGCTAGAGTGCTGAAAGTGGAGTCAGGAAAACTTGAGTTCAAATCCTGTCTCTGATATTTACTAGCTATGGGACTCTGGGTCATTCACTTAATGTCTCTGCTTCAGTTTCCTCATCTGCAAAATCAGGGTAATAATAGCACACCTACTGCATAGAGTTTTTGTGAGGACAAATGAAATTACATATATATGTGTATGTGTGTGTATGTGTATACATGTATACATATATGTATACACATATATCTTTGCAGACTTTAACATGTTAATATAAAAGTTCCTTATTATCATTATGATCACAACAATGTTCATAGAAAGAACAACAATAAAAAGAAATTTTGGGGGGTAATTATAATGGTAATTATAATGACCCAGCTTGGCTCCAGAGAAGAGTTGAGAAACTATATCTCTCTCCTCTGTTTGTATAGGTGGGGGACTGTGGCTGTGGAATATTCCGTATGGTCAGACTTGGTTGATATGTGGACTAGTTTTGCTGAACTCTTTCGCTCCTCCCCTTTCAGTTTCAATTTTTGTTACAAGGGATATATTACTGGAAAGGGGACATATTTGGAAATGAATGTGATAGAAAAAGTAACAGATATCACTAAAATTAAAAGTTTTTTTTAAAGTGGACACACTATGGCAACCTCAGTTTAAGAATGTAAAACACTAGCCCTAACTGTGAGAACCTTGTGGCCTTGATAGTTAAGAAACTAAGGCTTCCCAGTTCCTGAAAGCACTGTCCTCCTTGTAATTGCTTCCTTTGCCAGGAAGTGATTACCAGTCTTCCAACAAGAGCTGTAAAACACTTAGAATGACCATTTACCCTAAAGCCACAGGATGTATATAGATAACAAAACATGTCAGAATGAAAAATGGTAGATTAACCTGTGTAGGGAGTGGGCATCTTAATGACTACATTGTACCAATGCCAGGCTAGTTAGCTCAGTTATGGACATATCCATTGCTGCACTTGCCAAAAATGACAATCTAAATGAGAAAGAAGGTTGATTTCATGGTTATGTGCAATGAAGGGCACAGTCATATTCTACGTCCCGACCAAATAAGTTCTGACATTGGGTGTTGTCTCAGATGCAGACGAATCACATGCATCATTGGCAGAATGTGATGGAAACATTGCAGCTGTCTATTCTCAAATGGCACCAGTTGTTCCTGGACTCTGGACCAATGCCTCAACCTGAACATAGGTTGAGAAGATATCTTTAAGAGAAATACATATACCACCTACTCTGCCATCAACCTTGTTTTACAGATGAAGAAACTGAGACAAAGGAAGCCTTCTTCATAGAATCGGTAAATCTCAGAGCAGGAAGGGACCTTGAAGTCCATCTAGTCCAGGGGTTCTTAACTTCAGGTCCACAGGCCCCTAAGGGATCTATGGGTAGATTTTAGGGCTTCTGTATACTTGGATGGAAAAATGCCATCTTTATTTTTTATGACCTCTAGCTGAAATTTAGCATTTCCTTCAATTAATTTGAAAGTGTTACTCTGAGAAAAGATCCACTGACTTCTCCAGCCTATCACAAGGCTCCATGTCATAACAGAGGTTAAGAACCCCTGATCTCCTCAAACCCAGTTCCCTACCCTAATCCTCACTACAACAGTGGTCACCCAGTTTCTTTTTCTTCTTCTTCTTTTTTATTTTTTTTAACATATTTCCACCTTAGTCATGTTGTGAAAGAAGAATCAGAACAAAAGGGAAAAACCATGAGAAAGGGGAAAAAAAAGGAAATAGTATGCTTGAATCTGGATTCAGACTCCATGGTTCTTTGTCTGGATGTGGATAGCATTTTCCATCATGAGGCTTTTGGAATTGTCTTAGATCGTTGCATTGCTGAGAAGAGCTAAGTCTTTCAAGGTTGGTCATCACACAATGTTGCTGTTAACTGTGTACAACATTCTCCTGGTTCTGCTCACTTCACTCAGCATCAGTTCATGTAAGGCTTTCCAAGTTTTTCTGAAATCTACCTACTCATCATTTCTTGTGGAACAGTAGTATTCCATTACATTCATATACCACAACTTGTCCAGCCATTCCCCAATTGATGGGTAAGTTTCCAATACTTTGCCACCACAAAAAAAGCTGCTATAAATAATTTTGTACATGGGTCACCTATCTTGTGCTCAGTGAAGGTAGGTCTTTAATCACTCAGAAAATGGTGGCTACTGGTATTGTTCTAATTGTTTGGAAGTTTTTTCTTACATTTCTTACACTCTCTGCAACTTCTGCCCAATACTGCTAGTCACAGGAGCACCAAATCTAAAAGGACCTTAGTAACTATCTGGTGCAATCCATACCTGAATGACCTCTCATCATAATAACAATGTCTGACATATATAAATGAGCTCATTTGAGCCCCTCATCTACCTTGAGAGTCAGTTGGTACAGGTATTATTATTATTGCCTGTTTACTGATAAGAAAACTGAGGCTTACAGAGCTACTCAGTGTGACACGCTCAGGGTCACACAATTAGGAAGCATCAGAGATGGGATCTGAATTCCAGCCCCACCTGACTTAGAGTCATAGAATAACAGAATTTCAAAGTTAAAAGGCCATCTCAGAAGCCACCTACTTCAACCTGTAACTGAACACAAATTTCCTCTGCGTACACCTGATCTCCAGTCCTCCAACCTTTGCTTGAAACCATCCAGTCTCAGAGGACTGCCTAAAGCCCAGAGAAGTTGTGGCTCTCTCAGGGTCACACAGCCAGGATGTTTCAGAGAAAGCACTTGAATTCTGCTCTTACCAGTTCTCTATCCCCAATAATGTATCAGGCTGCCTTTCGTTTAAATAATTAACTAATTATTAGATTATAATTATTTATAATTACATTATTAATTATATAATTAAATAAATTATTAATTATACATAATTAAATTATTAGATTACATTGTATTAATAATATTTCCTCCCTCTGGGATTGCTTGTGCTGTTCTCTGTTCTCCACCTGAAGTATGCTTAAATTAGGTAACTTTCCCGAAGTCATTTGCTTCCTCTAGCAAATGATGTGCAAGGTACAATGTCTTTAAACTTCAGTTTCCATAGCTGTAAGATGGGAATACTAATACCTGTAGTACCTCCCCTTCAGAAATATTGGGAGGCTCAAAGGTATGCAAAGAGCATTGTCAACTTTAAGGGGCTATTAAACCAAGAAGATATGGGTTCAAATTCTGCCTCTGACACATACTGGCTTGTAAGCCTAGGCAAATCAATGAACTGCTTAGTGTTTAGGCAACTCTCTAAGATTACAAGTTGTAGAGAAGGTGCCAGCCTCTATTGGTAGAGAGCATTTCCTCACTTGGAAATTCCCTATCCCAATGAAATAACAGGCTGAATCTCTCTCTTACTACAATGAAGATCCTACAACTGAAAGAAAATTTAGAGTTCATCTAGTCTAGTTTCCTTATGTACAGAGGAGGAAATTGAGGTCTGGAACTAAGGTCCTCCGACTCCAAATCTGATCTGTTGCTAGATGAATTGAGTCTTGTTAGCAGTGACATTCTGGCTATCAAAACCTCCAGAGGTTGTAAGTGATAGCAAAATGGAGGGATGTCTCACAGACTCTCCTTGGGAGGAAAATTAAGAAGCTGGTGGAATTAGTTTCATTATGTCTCCCAAGGCAACAAGAAATATCACTGTATGGGATGCTTGACCATTTTGCATTCCAGGACTCATGAGGAGCATTTGCAAAAAGAATCCCATGAAGACCAGTGTAGCTCATGTGCTAACATCTGCTAAAGAGGAGGGAGAGGTAGGGAAGCTCTATGAAGACCTCACCAAGACCCTCCAAGAAAAATTACGATATGCTTTAAAACTCGCTAACTTTAGTGGCTAAGGTGGACATAGGATAGGTTGGTGAAAAATGTATTGGAAAATAGGGATCTTGAGTGAGAAATGAAAAAGACCAGATGTTTGTAGATGACCCAGAAGTCCCATGCTTGGCCAGTCATTCATTCTGCAAGCATTTATTAAACACTTACTGTGCACCAGGAGATACTAGGAAAGACAAAAACAATCCCTAACCTCAAGGAACTAATAGGGAGACATGTAAATAATTAGGCACATTCAGGATACATAAAGAGTATTTGTCCAGAGAACTCTCTTTAAAAGAGTTTGAAGGCATTGGACATGATAAGCACCAAATTACATCACAAGGAATTAAATTGATAACATTTTATCAGTCAGAAAACTATTAGTTACTAATGTGGGAGTTATTCATAATAATAGCTAAATTTATATAGTACCTGGCACTGTGCTAAGTACTTTACAATTATTATCTCAGAACAACCCTGGCAGGTAGGTGATATTATTATCCCCATTTTACAGATGAGGAAAGTGAGACAAAGAGACTTGCCTTGGGTCACACAAATGGCAAGTATCCGAGGCTGGATTTGAACTCAGGTTCTTCCTGATTCAAGGCTCAGTACCACTAAGCTGAATCATTTCTAAACTGTCTGTCTGTATACAGTCAAATTATTGGCTCTTTAGAGCAAAGAGGCAATAAGTCAGTTAATATCTCCTGAAAGGACCAGAGAAAAAAGGGTATGCACCTAGAGGAAGTTTATTGCTTACGTAGACAAGACATCAGTGGCAATTGATGGAGCATGGAGATAGAATTAGAATCAAGGGCCAGAGCAGTAAGTAATCACAACCAAGAACAAAGCAGATCAAAGATGGGTGGACAGTGAAAGGAGGGTGAAATAGATGGTGCACTGGACAGCAGCCACATTAGCCAGCATAGACAGCAGTCAATAGGGCATGCCTGCCTAGTTTCCTCCACCTATTGCCCTGATGGGCTGTGTAATTCACCTCTTTGTTTTCCTCTGAACGGGAGTTAGGACCAGTGGCTGATACCTCCTGACATACATTGGGAATACTAAGCCTGTAACCAGAAATAAAACTCCAAGAATGATGTGAAGACTTGCCATCTTTTGCATCATTTTCAATGTAAATTTTCATAACCGGTCCTTCAGTTTTTATAGCCAAAAAGAGGACTCAGTTCCTACATTGCATCCTTAGAGAAAGGAAGCAGAGAGGAAGGAAGGCAAATATCCCTCGGTTAACAATAGAAAACCTCTTTTCCTGCCTGGGCCCTGATTAGGATTCTAACTGCTAGGCATACAGAGGATATTCTTGCTGTTTTTATGCACGTGTTCTAATATATCCCCGAACACAGGGCCATTCATTTTCTAAGAACTAATTTTTGTTTGAGTTTTTATTGTTGCCTTTTGTTTTTGTTAGAATGTAAGCTCCTTGAGGGCTGAGATTGTTTTGCTTGCTTATATTTGCTTTATCAATGTTTAGCACATAGTAAGCACTTTGTAAATGCTCTCTCTCTCTCTCTCTCTCTCTCTCTCTCTCTCTCTCTCTCTCTCTCTCTCTCTCTCTCTTCCTGTCTCTCTCTCTCTTTCTCCCATATATACATTTCTATTTATCTCTCCATCATCTATCTCTTTCCATCTCTCTATTTCTTCTAGCTAAACTATCATCTAATCTTCCTATCATCTATACCCATCTCTCTCTACTTCTCTATCTAAACCATCATCATCATCTCTCTCTCTAAATGATCATTCAGCTATCCTAAGATGGTGCAGTGGATGGAGCTCTGGGCTTAGAGTCAAGAAGACCTGAGTGCAAATATGGCCTCAGACCCTTACTAGCTGTATGACCCTGGATGAGTCATTTATACCCATTTGCCTCAGTTCCTTGTCTGTAAAATGAGCTAAAGAAGGAAAAGGCAAACCACTCCAGTATATTTGCCAAGAAAACCCCAAATGGGGTCACAAAGAGTCAGACATGACTGAACAGTAATCAATCCTATCTCTGTCTATCTTTCTATCTCTACCCACCTCTATCTCTCTATCTAAACTATCTATCTATCTATCACTATTATCTATCTATCTCTGAGTATGTTTCACCATCTGTCCTCTGGACCCTTGATTCTATGCAGTAATGGTAGAGAAATACCAGTTAATTAGAACACCCCCACGATACACATAGTCCAACTTAATTAGTTTATTCATTTCTACATTTAATCATTTAGTCTTCTATTCATCTTTTGTTCTCATTTCAAAGGTAAGCCAGGTGCTCTCTTACAAAAAAAAAAATAAGCCAGCATTTATGTTCCATGGGCAATTGCAGAGCTCTGTCATGTATTATTTTACAGTTTGCCAATCACTTTTTCCCCCAGAAACCCTGAGAGGTAGTTAATATTACTTTATAAGTAAGTATTATCCCTATTTTACAGAAGAGGAAATTGAGGCTCTGGACTATGCTCAAGGTCACTTAAGAAGATTCAAAGCGGTAGAGCCACGACTAATGACTAGTCCAGTCCCATTTCTTTGACACCCACATGACTTCTCAGGGGGAAAACATGCACACAGATGGTCTGTTTCACAGTAATCTGAAGGTGATTATAGCAGCTTAGCAAACCAGCTAGAAGACTAGTGAAGCTCCCAGGTGGGAGGTGGGTAGAACTTAGAACAGGATAGTGGCAGTTGGGATGAATAAGAAGGGGACCAAATAGAGATGTTTTTATGGAAATTCATCGTCTGGTGAAAGTAAAGGATGGAAAGGGATGAATGAAAGATGATTCCAAGGCCTCAAGCTTTGGGAAAAGGTAACATATTGCTTCCCTATTTCTACTGATGCTAACAAAGAGATCTTATTTTCAGTAGGTAGAAGGAGGTGGTCGATATGTTTTTGGTCAAGTTGAGTTTGAGGAGGTGAGAGAGCAAGATGGAAATGTAGAGAGGCAATATGGTAATGTGGATTGAGAGCTGACTTCAAAGTGAGGAAGACCTTGGTTCAAGTCCCTCCTCTGATACGTGCTGGCTGTCTGGTTACTTCTCGGTGACATTGACAACTCTCTAAGGCGAATTTAGAATGTAGTTGCAGAGAAGTTGCTGACCTGCTTTGGTATGGGGAATTTTCTCATCTGAGATTTCCTTATGGTGATCCCTTAAGAAATAAACAATAGAAGTTCCTCTATAGGGGTTCTTAACCTAGGTTCTATAAACATGTTTTTCAAAAATATTAAGAAATAGCTGCATTTCAATATAATTAGTATCCTTTTTAGTCCTATGTATTTTATTTTATATATTAAAAAACATTCTAAGCAGGAGTTCATAGCTTTCACCAGACTACCAAAGGGGTTCATGGTCAAAAAAAGTTAAGAGCCTCCACTCTAATATAAGGTACAGATGTAGATGTGAGAGCTGAAACCAGAAGAATGAATGAGTTCCCTATAGTAGTTCAAAGAAAGGAGAGCCAAGAACAAATTTCTGAATTCATCCAGATGTTGCCACAGTTGCAAGACTTAACAATTCAATTACTTTTCAAGCTCTAGGAAAAAAAAAACTATGGCAAATTTCAATGACTGCAAGTGGACCCAAGTTAACATTTTATGCTTTGGTACATGAACTCTTTAAGCATCCATTGCAGACCAACCAGCATATTATAAATGGTCATTCCAGGAAAGGAGAACAAAAAATAGAGAGGGTGATGGACAGCCAAGTGACAAGATGGGATGTGAATAGAGTAACAGCTAATTATTTTGGTGATCCTCACCTGGAGCAAGCAGCATGAAAGGGGATCTCAAATCACCTTTGTAATCCATGATAGAAAAATCAAGTTAGAACTTGACTCAGGAGAAATGAAGATGTAAGACATCTTTCCCCTTAATAGAAAGGTTGGAGATTCATGGATGGGCTTAGAATGTAGCATGAGCTGCAAGATTTTTCAATTTTGTTGGTTGATTTCACTGACTTTGTTTTTGCTTTCATTACAAGGTAGTGTTCATTTGGGTTGGGGAGCATATCAGGAAATGACGGTGAGGTAAAAAAGACATCAATAAAAACAGAGGAAAAAAATGAAGACTAGGCAGCTCATAGATGAGTACTATTGGCAACATGTACCTGCTGATAGCTTCTTATTTTAACTTAGGTTTCTTGCTGTCTAGATCCTGGATTCAGTTGTTTCTGCTGCAAGAGTATGTGTTAAATTTTTGCATCTTCTCAATTTCTGAGGTCTGGAACAAAACCACAATCACCCTATTTTAGCTATATCTATGTATACAGATGGTAAGCTGCTAAGCATGACACTCTCTCTCCACATTCAATCCATACAATTTTTCATTTATATAGATTCATAGTTTTAGAGCTTGAATAGAGCTTGAAGGGAACTTTAGAGGTAATAGATCCTGCCCTTTCATTTTGCAGATGAGGAAATTGAGGCACAGAGAGGTTAAGTGACCTACCTGGGGGGTCACACAGCTAGTAAATGTCTGAGGTGAGATTTGAAGACAGGTATTTTTGACTCCAAGTCCAGACTCTGGTCTAACCACTACACTATATTGATTTGGTTGTTGTTGGTGGTTGTGATGGTACTTTTTTTTTGTGAGGCAATCAGGGTTAAGTGACTTGCCCAGGGTCACACAGCTAGTAAGTGGGTACTTTTGTTTTTTAAGGCAGCTAGGTGGCACAGTAGATAGAGCACAGGACTCAAGTTCGAATACTGTCTCAGATATTAACAGAATTACCCTAGCAAATCACTTAGCCACTGTCTGTTTCAGTTTCCTCATCCCTAAAATGGGAATAATAATAACCTCTGCCTCCTAAAGTTGTTATAAGGATCCAGTGAGATAATATTTGTAAAGTGCTTCACAATTTCAAAGCACTATATAAATACTAGCCATTATTATTTTCTCATACTACTAGAAGTGAAGTTAGATCATATTTCTTGCTTATACACAAGTCCACAAGCAGAAGTTTGCCCTAAGTACTGAGCTATAGTTTTTGCAATAATGAACTAGGTAGATTCCTTAAAGTTCAGAACATTTAAGGGAAAAAGCTTTTGGGGGACTCCAGACTATCTCTTGGATTCTGACAGTCTCGCCTACTCTGCTAAGATGAAAAAGAGAGGCTGAACTCAAATATAGCCTTCTAAACATCTTCTTGATCTCTCTCTGAGAACATCTTTATGCCAAGACAGAAATATATATCCTATGTGTGGGGAAAGAGTAAATTTGGATTCTTCTTGAATTTCAAAGTTATTTTGCAATTTCTCAACTTGCCTAGTTTCAGATGTTGGCAAGGCTTCTTCTAAGGCTGCCTTTATAAGTTAAGAGTCTCATATTCAAAAAGTGTCTTTCTCATTCATAGTGTATAGAATGAATTGGATCAAGGCATTTCATTTGATTACTAATGAAAATCTTGGCCTGGAACAATTTAGAATGTGGGCCCAGAGAAATCTAGATGTCAGGTACCTGTCTGCCCAAAGGTTATTTGATTTCTGAAATCATATCTATTCAAGAGTGGCTTTCCAATAGTCATTAAAAGTGACTTCTATTCTTGTTCAAGGTGGATGGAACAGTGATGATGGATGATGGAGAATAGGAAGAACTATACCACACTTAGTTTTCTTCTATTTTCTTTGCCAAGAAGAATAATCTTTGTGTTAGAAAGGACATAATTAAAATGACTAATATGCTATTGATGGTACCCAATACAATAGTGGCAATAGTAGGAGAGCACCATAGTGAGTTCAAGTCATGAGGCCCAAATGAACTACATCTTTGGGTACTGTAAAACTTCTGGCAGCTGAGATTATTGAGACACTGTAAATTTTCTTTGAAAGATCATGGAGAATGGGAAGGATGCCACAATACTGAAGGAGAACAACTGTTATGCTAGTTTGGGAAAAAAAAAGATGAGAATGGAGCTTCTGAATGATAGGTCAGTGGACCTGATTTCAATTCCTCAAAAAATTCTAGGAAATATTATTGAAGATATGGTTATATGAACAGCTTATCTATCTCATAAAATTGTTGTGAGGGTTGAGATAATATATGTACAAATATTTTACAACCATGAAGTACCATTCATGCAGAAACTGTCAAACTATCATTATTTGTTTGGTAAAGAACAATGGGTTTAATTGCTACAAAAATTATTCTTCTCTTCAAGATTTAATGAGAGTAACAGATCTATCATGATCTAAGATCGCTGTAGGTCTGCAGTTGTCGTCCAGCTGGTCCCAGAATGGTGTTTCATGGCATCAGCATTTATAATATTACTTACATATATAACATTTATAATATTACTTACATGTATTTTAAACTGTTCTTTATTTGGTTCATGCCAGAAAGAAAATCTTTTCCTTAGGGCTTATAATAAAAATTAAGCATTAATCCATTGGTGTCTCAGCAAAAGTAGCAAGTAACGGTGAAAATGATAACGCTAATGGCTGATATGTATGCAGTTCTTTCTGCAACGTACTTTATCTATATACTTTGCTTCATTTGAGTAATACTTATCAGTCCCAAGATGTATTATAAATCTAAATGACTTTATTTGTCTCCAAGGGCTTCTTATCCTTCCTGTGTGTCTGTGTTATGGACTCCTTTTTAAAGTGTAGTGATGCCTATAGAACTCTTTTCAACATAATGTTTGTTGCCTACATTCATAATTGAAGGAAATGCTAAATTTCAATTAGAAGTAGGTGAGTGAAAATTAAAGTATAATTTTTTTTCCCCATCCAAATTAACACACCCTCTGAAGTCTATCCATGGATCCCTGAGCAGGGTCTGTGGACTCAAGGTTAAGAATCCCTATTTTAGAGGAAGGAGATTACTTGACTCTTGTATTTTGGAGTATTTTTCTCTCATAGAGGAGGTTATTTCAACATTAGTACTATAAATCTAGAGGACTGTACAGGGTCTTGGGGAGATGGAAGCCCATCAGATGGGGAAGGCAAGTTTTTAGATTGATAAAGTTTCACTTGTATTCAGTGTATTGTTAACCTGAGGGCTTGCATGGAAATTAAGGGCCCTTTCCCTTTTCCTTTTTTGTAGAGACTTAGACAAAAGCCAAATTCAGATGCTCTTGTGGAAACTTTGGTTGGGAATCTGAGCCAAAGAGAGATTCATATATGAAGCCTATAAGATTGAACCCTATTCACAGAAACTCAGAGCTTTCATTCTGACCCACAGGTTATAACTTGGTACTTAGAGTAGGTGGTTATTTTTCTCCTTATACTGGTCTATGCTGAAGATATCTGTGGGCCACTAAACCACAATATATTATTCTGTTGAGATAGAATTGTATAAACCCAGATAAACACAGATTAAAACACACACACACACACACAAACTCATTGTCTTGTTACCAACTGGACAATCCCTTAAAATAGCTCTGTCTTCAGTAACTGGGCCAATATGCTAAAACTGTTGGCTTTCCCGTTAAATGGAGACATTCCACTGAACTCAGCCGTTGGTCAGCCCATCTGCAGGCTGGTGGAACATTATGAAGACATTTGCTTTACTTTTCTGGGTTTGCTTGTTACTATTTTTAGCCCCTCATAATTAACACTGTAGGGAGCATGACGCCATCCTACCTTATATTATACAGCTCTGGCATACTGAACTAGACATGGGCAGCTGTCTTCATCGTGGGGTGGCTCATTATCAGAAATGTGAGGGTACTGTTCTACTATGGTTGAGTTCAAAAGAGTAAATTAAAGGGTAGTGGCTTTAAATGACTAAGTCGGTCACAAACCAAACTTGTTCAATCTGTTATTCATGGCAGCCAAGATCTAAAAGATTATTGCTGACTCTCTGAATTTCTTTTCACTGTTATACGAATGAAATGAAGTCTAGCCAAAATATAGAACGGCACTAAGTTCTGGCTTCCTATCTCCTTTCTTTCTTTCTTTCTTTCTTTTTTGTTTTGGTGAGGCAATTGGGGTTAAGTGATTTGCCCAGGGTCACACAGCTAGTAAGTGTCAAGTGTCTGAGGCGGGATTTGAACTCAGGTCCTCCTGCCTCCAGGGCCAGTGCTCTATCTGCTGTGCCACCCATCTGCCCCATCTTTTTTCTTTAAAAAATGTTTTAATGATTTTTCATTAAATTGTTGTCACTTCCCATCAAACCTCGTCTCCCCTCAACGCCATCCTTTCATACCATTGGACTCTCTCTTGCTAAAAAGAAGCAAATCAAACTAATGCATTAACCATACCTGGTAATATGTGTCTCCTTCCACATCTACAGGGTGCTTTCTGCCAAGTGGAAGCAGTATCATTCACTGTTAATCTCTGGAATCAAGATTGGCCATTACATTGATCAGAGTTCTCAAATCTTTCAATGTTATTTTCCTTTATGTTACTGGGATCGTTGGGCAAATTGTTTTCTTGGTTCTGTTTACTTCATTCAGTATCAGTTCATACAAGTTTTCTCAAATTTCTAAGAATTCTCCATATTCTTCATTGCTTATAGAATAATAATAGTCTGTTATATTAGTGTATCACAATTTGTCCAGTCATTCCCAATTGATGGGAATTAACTTTGTTTTAAGTATTTTTGCTGCCACAAAAATGTTGCTACAAAAAATTTAATCTAGACTTAAAACTGAACTAAGACTTTTGGGATACCCTGTGTATATTACCTTCCTCTCTGATTCTCTTCTTTTTGGTGAATAAACTCAAATAGAAACAGATTCCTGAACATTTATTTAGAAAATGATAAATTAATAATATCTAAATTGTATTCTATTTTTATTTATTTTGTTAATCATTTTCCAATTACATTTTGTCTGGTCTTCCTCCCTCACCCCTCCTCCCCAGAAATTTTCTGGGCTTCTTGCTGCCTGCAGGAAATGAGTTTGACATCTCTAGTGTATATGACCAGTAATGACACTGATAGGTCATAGTTATAGTTTAATGCTTTTTCTAGTTCCTATAGCCTTTTAATAATAAAATCCTTTAAAATAGTTACATGGGGAGATTCAAGATGGACAGTCTTGACAGGATGTTTTTAGTACATTTTTTTTTAGAACATAAGGTTCCAGATTATTTGTAGTGTTGTATATACTTCCATGCCCTTGATACTGTTAAGTGGGACAGGAAAGATTTCACTCCTTTGAGTGCTAAAGTCAGGAACTGACTAATATCATGATAATAAAAATTTTAAACTCAATATGATAATAAAAATTTAAAATTGAAAGAGCTGTGTTGTTATATATATCAACTTTTGATCATGAGCTCTGACATTAACCAGTTTATTGTAGTTAAAGACTAAAGTGTTAGAGATTAGATCTGTTTATGAAATGGAACACCATATATAGAATTTAAAAATTTTAGAGCTTGAGGGGAATCTAGGAGATTATCTGGTTGAAGATTTCATTTTACAGATAAAGATATCGAGGCACAAAAAGTGACTTATTTAAAGTTACACAGTGGAAAATCAGGAATTAGAACCCAAGCCTTCTGATTACCAGATAAATGCTTTTTCCCATTACACATGCCTAATGATCCCAAATCCTGCCATTACTAATACTGCTATAGTAGGTAGATGAATTGAGAGAGAAAAACAGTTTTAAAAGATTTGATACTAGCATGGAAGAAATGAACAGCCAATAGCTGAGATACTGCTGCTGTAGAAGGGACAAAACTCTTTTTGGCCCTAGCCCTAACTAAAGGTTTAGCCCTAAATCACTTAGATTCTGACTTGTTAAAGCAGTGATATACAATCTTATACGGTCCATTATAAGGAAACTGTTTGTCTTCAAGAACTCTTAAGTTCTGTTTTAGAATACTGTACTAGGTGCAGAAGTCGTGTGACCTTAAAGTAAAATGACTGTAAATACTACTTAAATCTTTTCAATGCTCATTTAACCTTCCAAAGCAAATGCATGTAGGGCATGCACTAGAGACAGTGGCTGATGATTCATAGTTGATGTAGATCGGTAGTTCTCTTTAGTGGTCCAAGACATTATCACTAAAAATTCTTTAATGAGATCAAATGAGATATTTGTAAAGTGCTTAACTAGTCCCTGGCACTAGATGCTCAATGAATACTTGTTTCCTTCCTTCCTTCCTTCCTTCCTTCCTTCCTTCCTACCTTCCTTCATGAAACCTTAAGCAGTAAATAAGTCCAATTATGTTACAAATATATTTTTCACTTTTGTGATAATAAGCATGTGCATGTTTGAAACATTATAGGGTTTTTCTGCAGCAATTCAAAATGGTCATGGTTATGTACACAATGATTTTGGTGTTTGTGCAGTGATTACATCAAACTGTGACCATTTCTGAGTAAGCCCAACATGTTCTAGCAGTTTCTCAACCTGGTATCATATTGTTTCCAAACCACCACAGGTTTTTGACATTCAAGTCCAAACTTATTTTCCATGGATAGTCAGACACATGCAAACATCCTAATTTATATTCTGTACCCTGAACCAGAGAGGCTTTCTCATTCCCTTCTGTTACCTTGTAATCATGCCTCATAAGCTATTTAGTTGCATGATCAAAATGTTACAAATTTCAATCTGTTTGAAAACCATGATTGTTGGGCATGTGCATTATGAGCCATCTCGAAACCATCATGGACTGTCACTAACATTCTGCCAAAACAAGCCTTATCTGGCTTCTCATTGCAGTATTAATACTGTTTTCTGAACATTAATATTGTTTTCTGTTTTAAACTCATTCTCTAATTATGTTACTATTCTTCTATCTGGAAGATTTTTCCAATGAACTGGTTGGCAACACTGGTTGGTCACTCAGTAGCATTTCTGTAAGAATATAGCCCATGTGCCAGTGGTAGAAGAGAAGAAAATCACATCTGAAGAGATTCTTTCCTTATAAAGGAAGTATATGTGTGTTTGTTGTTCCAGTTGTGTCTTTATGAACCTATTTGGGGTTTTCTTAGCAGAGATACTAGGATGGGTAGGTGGCACAGTAGATAAAATATCAGGTCTGGAGTCAGGGAGGCTCTTCTTCCTGAGTTCAAATTTGACCTTGGATGCTTACTAGCTGTGTGACTCTGGGCAAGTCACTTAACCCTGCTTGCCTCAGTCCCTCATCTGTAAAATGAGCTGGAGAAGGAACTATTTCTGCCAAGAAAACCCCAAATGGGGCCATGAAGAGTCAGATGTGGTTGGAAAAATGACTGACTGGCACAGATACTGGAATGGTTGTCCATTTCCTTCCATACTATATGTAAATGTACATGCAGATATACTATGCACATATGCGTGTATGTACATTTGTGTGTATATAAACATTATTTAAAATAGAGCAATATATGTAATTGTACTTGAAGAAAATTTATCACTTAATACAATGCTTGTCATTAGCCAGTAGAAAGGTAATACTTTATATTATAATTAACTATTCATTTTTGTTGATTGGCTAAAAACAAAACTGAATTTCCATCTCTTAGCAAGACAGCTTATAAAATTCTTTTACTGTTGCCTGCCATATATTTGTGCAAGCAAGCATTTTCACTTTGTTCTTGTTTTATATTAATATACAGAAATAGACTTGATGTGGAATCAGACTTAAGACTCTGTCTGGTGTTGAGCCAAATATTGCAAACCTTTGTTCAAATAAAAGTCTAATGTTGAAATTTTTATATATGATTATGATATCATAATTTATCATTTCATTAAAATGTTATTTATATTCAACAACATTTGTAAAATGAGGAAATTTAATATGAAGTCTTTCAGATAACAGAAACATATGGAGTCTTATTGTATTATTTCTTTCAATTCTTATAGAATGTCCCAATAATATGTTAATTATTTAATAGTTTTATAATTTTATATTTTGAGTTTTTATGGTTATAGGTGAGATACATTTTATATTTTGTAATAATATAATGTAAATTTTAATCTGGCATTTTGGAGGACAAAAGTTGCTATTGTAATTATTGGAAGTTCTTAATGAATAAATCTAAAAGAATATTATAAGTAGTATAATAAATCACAACACTTTTTTTGTTGTTATTGTTCATAGGAGTTCACAGAACAAAAAAATGTTGGAGACCACTGATGTAGATCAAATGGTCGGTCATAACACAAATACGCACATTATCATTAAATATTTGCTTTTGAATAGCCAAATACTATAAGTAAGTAGAACATTAAATCTTTATTACTTTTCTTTCTTTTTTTTTAGTAGAAAAATGACTTATTTAGGCTCTTTTCATACATCTTATTGTTTAGGGAACACAATCTCACACAAAATCACAGACTTTGAGAGCTACACTTAAAATAAGGAAGGGTCAAGGCAAAGCTGACCCCCTGGACAGAGTCCTTAGCCTGGAGGCTCCAGCTCCCTGAATGTACTTGTGCACATCTTCACCAGAAGTGCCTTTTCCTGAAAAGGTGAAATTTACAAATGGGTTTGTAGGAAATAAGGAAATCGTTTTTCAATACTTTCATTATAGGAAGTAAAATAGTTTCTCTCAAAAATGGGGGAAAAACAAAGAGGACAGATGTGATTACTTGACATGAATGTTGGGTCACTATAGAAAAACAATGGTGTTATTACTATTATTGTTGTAAACTGATCACATCAATAGGACCAAGAGGGTTTTTTCCAAAAATTGGACTAAAACCTTTTGCATTTTTACACCAGACCTTTCCTCATGTCATTCTGAGACACAGTAAATCCATGTTCCAAGTTATGTCCTGTAGAGCAGAATAGCCTTTGAAACGCCTTTAAAAGGAGCAAATCCAGTTTTTTGTTGTATCGTCACAAAAGGAACTCTAACCCAGTAGATAGCTTGGCAGCTTCACTCTCATGAACACTCTCGCCATGAAGAAACTCAAGAAAACACTGACGAAACCAATGAATAGAAGAAAAAACCTATTGAGCTTGGGAATATTTGGTGCATTGGCTCTGTCTAGGATTATGAAACCTAAACCTCCCTTTGTAAACAGGAAACTGGGTGCAAATCCTTCCGTAATATATTGTCCATTTACTCTATATGCCAAGAAAACACTAGTCTCTGATGTCCATGTTCATCTGTCATAGACCCAACACTAGGAGGTTCCACAATAACATCATAAATTATTCCTCCTGTGACGAGGAAATAAGACACCGCCACCAGGGCGTACACCGTCATGGGCCCATGGCGGCTTTTTCAGCTTCAGGTTGGGACACTAGAGGACCACGAAGGGTCCCCGGTACAACGTCTCCAGGTCGGCGGCGACGTGCGATGACCCCCAAGCCCTTCACTCCGCGGCGCTAGCACTACCGCCGCCGCCGCCGCAGAACCGCTTTTGTTACTTTTCAAATCAGTATTACCACTGCATCCAGTTAGGGCATTTCAACGGAGATCTTTACGGCTTTATTCATCATCTCTCTGACTTTCCAGACCAAAACACCCTTTCCTGGACACTATTCCCCTATATGTATATTACCATATATGAATATAAGCTCCTTGAGGGCAGGAGCTATTTTGCTTTTGTATTTGTATTCTCAGCACTTAGCATAGCGCTTGGCATATAAAGAGACCTTAATAAATGCTTGTTATTGATTAATTCATTTTGCGAATGGCATTCCTATAAAAGTCTGATGATGACTGAAATGTCTAATCCACTGACACATAGTAGGTGCTTAATAACAATAACAACATGGATGTGGAACACTGCATATGCTGACAGGCTTTTTCTGTATGTTGGATAGTTTTACTGAACTGTTTTTATTCTTTGATATGAAGGATGGGTTCTGGGAAGGATGGAGGATGGGCATACTGGAAAATGTAGATAATATAAAAACAAAAGATCATCAACTTCTACCAACATTTCATTCTCCTAGCTTATGAGGTCCACTTTATAGTGGGGAAAGAAGCCTGGAGAGCCTGCCTATACATATAAAGGTGGTGGTGGTGGTGGGGTGGAATGAATATGATAGTTTTGTCTCCATCATGCCTCAAGCAGGATAGGGAAATTACTTGTGGACCAAAGATTTTGCCTATTGTAGATTTAGTTTTGGACTTCCCAGTCCTACTAGTAAAATGACTAACTTTTCTTTTCTTTTTTTAGGACTAACTTTTCAATACTACCATCACTTTGCTATTATTAGCCTCTCACCTTTTTAATCAAGGAGGATGTAAGCATGAATGCACCAGGCACTGTGGGGAACAGTGGATTTTAAATTGATATGACTTTGAATGACAGAAAATCTCTGATGTATGGACAGTATTATCACTAGACATAGGTATATAAATGATGGAGCTGACAGTGAAGGGTGTGACTAATTTTTTTCTATACTAGATGACAATTTAGATTCAATTCAATTAAAAAAGCAAACCAAACAATGTCTGTCCTCATGGAGCTCACATTCCATGGGGAAAACATAGATTATAGGAAATTTGTGGACAATTTGTCTCTTTTTGCCCACCCGTTATTCACAAATTGTATCCTCTCACACCAGAGCATGAGTGTTGAGAATAATCTTAGTATTTCAAGACCGTAAGTGGTCTGCTATCCCAGTCAATTTTCAAATGAAAAGATTTCTTTCAACTATAAATATAATTCTCATAAATTCCTGCTGGGTCTGGGCTTCTCCTCTACCCCATCTTTCTTGGGGAGTTGCTTTTAAGCCCTATTTTTAAAGAAGTTATTTGAGAAGTTATTTTAGGAAAAGTTATGTCAAATAAAAATAACAATTTTTCCCTAAAGATAAGCTAACAACAAAGAGTGCAGTCTTCAAAAATAAAATGGATGCCTTTTATTTTTATATCACACTTATTTCTGGGAAAAAGACCTAGCATCTAGCACATTGTCTGGCATGTAGCAGGTACTCAGTTATATGCTTGTTGAACCAGAAACATCAGAAAGAAATGTAGCAACCCTTCTGGGCAACATCCCAAACTCAGCATTGTAGGTTGTAGATTGTGTCCATAAGGTGTGACTACTTTAGGTTCAAGGAATTTTTTGGGTCCTAAAACCCACATGGGGTGTCATGAGCCCCTGCCAGTTTGCTTACCTTTAATAAACAGACAGTAGACATAATTAGCTCAAAGCAAAGACATTTATTAAGATGGAAGAGTAATCAGAATGCATGCCATCTTAGGGTGGGGGGAGGGATGAGATGGGGAGAAAATCTGGAACTCAAAATCTTGCGGAAGTGAATGTTGAAAACTAAAAAATAAATTAATTAAAAAAGACAGAAGAGTAAGAACAAAAACTACAAACAAAAACTACAAAACATTCCCTTCTCCCCACTCTCAAATCTGAGATTTGGTTTCCCACAAACATACACAGTGCAGGTAGAAAGAGAAAGCACATAACACAGTGCACATTAGTAGAGAGGCACATATGAAGAGAACACATGAACTCAGGGCAACTCACACCTCCCAGACTGTAGGGCCGCCCCCCCCATTAATACAGTATAGTACTTACTATGTGCCAGGCACTGTGCTAAGTGCTTTATACATATGATTTCATTTGATCCTCACAACAACCCTGGAAGGTAGATGTTATTATTATCCCCATTTTACAACTGAGGAAACTGAGGCAGGAAGAGGTTAAGCGACTTGCCTGAGGTCACACAGCTGGTGTCTGAGATGCCCTCTGAGATGGAATTTGAACTCAGGTTTTTCTAACTCCAAGTCCAGCAGTCTATTCATCAAACCACACAGGTGCCTCCAACTCTCTAGGCAGTGGATTGTAAGTTGCAAAGAAGGAGCCAATCTGTACGAGTAGAGGACTTTTGTTCATTTGGGAATTACCTACGGAAATGAAGTCTCTGGTCCAATCTCTATTCCTGTCCTTTGTGTTTTAAATTCTAGGAGGAGATTTGGTGGGAAAACAGGCAGTGGAGTAATAGTGATGAATCATTAAAAACACCCAGAGAAGAGAACAGAGGAAGGCGCAGAGGGGAACACAAGCAGAGCAGCATTGAAACGAACATGCTGAATTTATTATATGCTTTAAAAATAAAGAGAGAAGCTGTTTGTAGGAGGGATTTTTGGCTTCATGGGCAATTCCCTTTTTTCTGTTCTTTGTATGTGAAAATGTTCATATTAATTGGTATTTGTTAAGAATATAACAACACAAAGTAAAATACTGTCTAAAAATAAATTGAATTTATTGAGCAAAGGATTTTTAGTAGGAAAGAACACACAAGTCCGTTTTTCATCCTCACTTTATGATTGTAAACCTGGTCCCATGAAGCAAGAATTCACTTCATCCTTGACTCTATACTTTCACCCTACATATTCAATCAGTCCAAATCTTGTAATTTCTATTTCTATAACACTTCTCATATATGGCCTCTAATCTCTGTTCAAACAGCCACCACCCTAGCTCAGACCTTTATCACCTCTCACCTAGATTGTTACAAGAGCATCTTTCCTACTGGGTCTATCTGCCTCTCGGCCTCACTTCAATCCATCCTCTACGCTGATGCCAGAGTGATTTTTGCTGAAGCAGAACTCTGACCTCATGGCACTTGCCTACTCAGTCAACTCAAGTGGCTCCTTATGCCCTCCAAGATCAAATAGAAAGATCTGTCTGATATTTATAGCCCTTTATAACCTGGCCCCTTTCTACTGCAGGGTGTGTTCTGGGACCACCCTCCAACTTCCACTCAGACTTGAATCCTGGATCCCCAGAGTGCATAAGCTACTTCTTCCTTCAAAGTTCTAGGGGTAGCTCTGAGGGGTTAGGCACCTTCTTTCTAATTTCCTAGGCTCATTACCTCCACCATTGTATCTTCTCCATTATCAGTTGACATAAATTACTTGGTAAGATTTAACTAGCTTTTGGGATTGAGTGTTATTAAGGCAGTGTACTAAGAACAGTTAGTTTAAAACATTCCCCAAAAGTCGGCAACACATTTTTTCTCAAGTACATATAGAGTTCAGGGGAATATTGGCTCAGGCTTAGAAAGCACATGTGAGGGGCAGCTAAGTGGCGCAGTGGATAGGGCACCAGCTCTGTAGTCAGAACGACTTGACTTCAAATCTAGCCTCAGACACTTAATAGCTGTGTGATCCTGGGCAAGTTACTTAACCCCAATTGCTTCCAAGAAAAAAGAAAGAAAAAAAAGCACATGTGTAGCTCCAGAAAGTCTTCTTGCTAGAGCGTTCAAGTTTTTCCATTTAGAGAATAGCTTTATGCTAGATTCTTAAATCTGCTTTTCCTCAGTACATCAACTTGATCCTCAGCTCATGCTACTCATTACAGTTATTTTGGGACACTGTTAGGACACTGTTGAGGAGTCCAGATTCTTGCACCCCTGAATTTCACAAGATCATCATCAAAGGGTCAAGATGGGGGAAGGAGACAGAAACTGTTCTTCCCCCAAACCTGCAACCAAATCCCTCTCAAGAGTGACTGGAACTACTCTCTCCTCAGCTTCCAGACGCACAAATGCTGAACTGGCTTGCTATTTTGTGCAAAACCCATAAAGTGAGACCAAATTTCTTCAACCAAGCCAATAAACCTAGTGTGTAGCCTCTCTATTTCATGTTCCTTCCAAATTGATTAATACAGCTGTTCACATCTAGTCTAATGCCTTTAAGGTTCATACCTCTGATTGAAGTCAGGGTGATATCTTTCCACTATTCTTCGAGTCCTCTTATACGTTACTCTCCCCTGTGTACTCCATGGTCCAGCCATACTGGCCTACTTGCTTCTCCTCACACATGTCCCATCTCCAACCTCCAGGCTTTTGCATCATCTATTCCTATATGCCAAGAAGTGCTCTCATTCCTTACCCTCTAACTCTTGGAATCTCTTTCTTCAAGGTTCACCTCAAGTGCCACCATCTTTCTGCAGGAGGCCTTTCTCAGTCCTTCCGGCTGGTAGGGATCTTCCCCTTTAAGGATCATACCTATTAATGCCCCTGTTGTTATTGTCCTTCTCCTGACCCCCCCACATTGGAATGTATGCTCCATGTGGGCAGGGACTGTTTTTGCTTTTGCTTTATCTCCTCAGCACCTAGCACAGAGTTTGAAATATAGTAAGTACTTAATAAATGCTTGTTGATTGATTGATTGATTGTTGGGAGTAGAGAAGGAGACCAAACCTATAATTTTATTGTGTGGGGAAATCCCAGTGTCAAAACTATCACCACCAAGATAGATCAGCCACTCATCTGTAATTTATAGCCTCAGAGAGTTGCCTGGGGCAACCATTATGAGCTGTAAAATAGCATTTCTCTATTGTCTTCCTTGGCTGCTAAGGCAATTTAAAATAAATGATTTCAAAATTTTCAAAGCAGTCTGCTGATTTCTCACTTTTTCTTATTTTCAATGTTTTCATTACAACGTAGACAAATATGGTTTATTTTCGTTTGTGGGTGGGAGGTGGGGACAAAGAATATATTTCTAAATAGATGTGTAGGTTAGCCTGAAGTTCAATCCATAGCTTTGATAAGATATGGCCAAAACAGAGCAATCATAATGGAGTGACGAATGATGCATTCCACTCCTAGGTGTGTGCTTGAGTCTGAGTTTCAATGTGCTTTTTGAGGCCAAAAAGCCTCTACACCATGAATAGTGAAACATCTCCTGGTATACAATCCTAGCTCCTCATACCCACCCTCACCCACCCATGTGGAGTCTCAGCTCTAGCCCTAATCCCTAGGCAATGTGAAAATGACCATCAGTTCTGCAGCATGTGATGGTTATGGATAGGTTTATTAGTCTACACTCAAGGGAAAAATGCTGTCACAAATGTCACCTTTCTTTACAATGGGCCATAAACCATAAACAAAAATAATTACACTCTGAGATGGGGAGCTAAATTGATATTTCCTAGCCTTCCCCATCCCCACCCCCACCCCATCTTATCCTCTGTCCAGCTAGCTTTCAACTGTAGATTCTTACCCATCTGAAAATGGAGAATGCTGCTTTTCTTACCCTCTTTTCTCATGTATGTATGTCACTGTCATTAAAAAAAATTCCAGTCCAAGAGAAAACAGGACCTCAACTGCTCTATTTCTAAATTAAGCTACAGCTTGAGCTAAAAATAGCTTCCTAGTCTTGAGAAGCTATGCAGCCTGAATTTCAATGGTCTTTTTCTCCCCAGACAGATAGTCTAGTTATTCACTATATTGCAGCAGAATTGAGCTAGGTGAGAGCTTCCTGGATTTTCTTCTAAGCTCATTTCTCCCTTGGGGTCAAGGAAGAATGAGAGAAATCCAACCATAGTTTTAGCTCTAATATCTATGCATTTTTTTCTTGGCTCAAGGGGAAATTCTATGGCTTTTCCTTCTTGTAAAAAACATGTTTTATTGATGCCTCTTGTTTTAAATCACAGTCATTTCTGGATATAGTGAACCCCATGACTATGAGCCCTCCTTTGGAACAAGGAAAGACGGGTAAGTAGCATCAACAGATATTGTAAGTCTACTTAAAGAGTATTTTACATAAACACACATATGCACATACACAAACACATGTGCTTATGCACATGCATATGTATATATGTTTTGTTGTTGTTCAGTTGTTTCAGTCATGTCCAACTCTTTGTGATCTCATTTGGGGTTTTCTCAGCAAAGATACTGGGGTAGTTTGTCATTTCCTTCTCCAGCTCATTTGACAGATGGGGAAACTGACTTGGCCAGGGTCACACAACTAGTAAGTGTCTAAGGCTGGATTTAAATTTGTCTTCTTGACTCCAGGCCCACCACACTATGTACTGAGCTGCCCAGCTGTCTATTTATATACATTATATATATATATAATTATATGTATGTATGTATGTATGTATGTATATTATACACACACAGTACATATATATTTTCTGTTTTTGTTATAAGGGACAGCTGACTGGTAGGCAGAAGGTGAAGGGATATATTGGGAAATGCAAGTGATATAAAGAAAAAGTGTGTATATATATGTATATAAATACACCCACATTTATGTATATGTTGTCACTCCTGATAGAATGTCATTTTCTTTAAGATAGGGATTATTTTTTTTCATCTTTGTACCCTTAGCATAGTTCCTGAAACATAAAAGTCAATTAAAAAATGTTAGTTGGTTGATTGATAATCCTGAGTGGGTAGTAGTGA
>NW_020954588.1:20993995-20996495 GCF_900497805.2 Vombatus ursinus | reverse complement strand
CAGATGTGCCGTCTCTTAAGAAAAAGGAAAAATTTCCATGAGCTTGCTACCAACTATGTGGTATAGTGTTCTTATTTGCCCTAAGACTGCCCCCATTCAAGCCTTAAGGGCAAGGAGAGAAGGTGGTGAGCCTTGTTTCACTGGTCTGGAATTGGGTGAAAAATCCATGCTCACTTTATCTATGCCTTTCATGATTTCACCAGCCTTCATTATAAACCTTCCCAGTCTTCATTCTTAAGAATTATAATCTTTGGAGCAGCTAGGTGGTACAGTGGTTAAAGCTCTGGCCTTGGAGTTAGGAGAACCTGAGTTCAAATCCAGCCTCAGACACTTGACACTTACTAGCTATGTGACCTTGGGCAAGTCACTTAACCCTGATTGACTAACAACAACAAAAAAAGAATTATAATATTTTTAGTCCAGTGAATGGTGGCTCCAATGAATATAGGAAGAAATTCTGACTACAATTCTCCACAATCCCTAGACTTAGTTTCTTCCTCTTCCCAGGCACTGTCTTCATGCATAAAATAATAGTGTTGGACAAATAATTTTTGTTCAAGCATAGGATCATCGATTCTATCTACTTCTTTTTGTATTCCAAGCATTTAGCACAATGCCTGGCACACAGTAAGACTTGAATAAATGTTTATTGGTTGATGGATATGATTCTGGACCTGTAGCTAGAAAGGGCCTTAGAGATTATTTTTGTCCAACACCATTATTTTTTTGCATCAGGAAAGCGAGAGCCCAAGAGGCCCAGACCCCTTGTACATCTTCCCATGTGATTTCTCCTAGCTTCTGCCTGAGCAGAACACCTCGGAAGAGGAAGAAGCTTGATCCAGGGATTGTGGGCAATTACAGCCTGGGGTCCCATTAGGAATGAGGAAGAAGGGTAAGGGGCAGAGGAGAGATTTCAAGAGAAGTAGCTTAAGGGAAGTCCATTCAACCTCAGGTCTGAATGACTAGAGTAATTTCTTTCAATTTTCGCTGGAGCCTTGTTGTACATTTAACTAAGTTCATATGCAGTGGTAGGCTTTTACTGGCTCTGGGCAGGTTGAGGAGGCGGGGTGGGGGAGGGATAAGCTAGACACACTTTTAAGTTTAATCTGGGTTATTAACATTTTCTTAGTTTAGACTAGAGGAAGAAGTAGTCCCTGCCCTGAAGTAGCTTCCATTTTAATGGGAATTGGGGATAACATGAACAGAGAGAGATATAGGTATATAGGTAGAGAACATAGTAGAAAAAATAAATGTGAAGTAATGTCTTGGGGGAGGGCACTCCGAACTTGGTGGGAGGGGAGGGTTCAGGATAAGTCTTGGGTTGGAGGTGGAACTTAGTGGTTATGGTGGTGGTGTTTGGTGGTGATTGGTAGTAGTTGTTGTCTTTCATTCTCAAAGAAGATCAAAATGACATCACTATGTTAGAGTTAAGGGTACAGTGTCCTCAGCTGTGACTGATCAGATCATTATGAGCTTGGAAGGGTCTGCCACAGGTCAGGCACAAATAGTCCATGTGAACTTGGGCTGAGCCTTAAAAGGAAGCTGGAGATTCTATGAGACAAAGGTGGGGAGGGAGTACATTCCAGGCATGGAGAGACAGCCAGCAAAAGGACAGAAAATGAAATGTCAGATGTAAAGAATGTAAAGTAGCCCAACTTGGTGAAGATGTGGATAGTGTGAAGGAATTTAACATCCAACAAACCTAGAAAGGCAGGCTGGAGATGGATTGGGAAGGACTTTCAACGACAAACATAGGAATGTTTTTGATCCTAGAGGCAAGAAGGAGTCATTAGAGTCTCTTGAGCCCGGTAGTAACATCTTTGAATTTATGTTTTAGGCTGTTAATTTGACATCAGTTGGGATGGATAGGAGAGAAGACAGATTTGAGAGGAGGCAAGAGGTCAACCAAGAGGCTATTGCAGTAGTTCAGATGAGAGTTGATGGGGGCTTGAGCTAGGGTGGTGGCCATGTGAATGTCGAGAAGGTGACGGATATGAGAGGTGCTGTGGAAGCAGAATTGATGAGCTTTGGCAAGTGATCAGCTGTGGGGGTGGGTGGCGGAGAGAAGAGTTGAAGATGAGCTCTGAGACGATGAACTTTAGTGACTGGGAGTTTGGCAGTGCCCTCAACAGAAAAGGGAAATTTTTATCCGGTGTTAAATTTAGAATAAAAATGAATTAAGACAAAGAAATGGAGAAGTTAAGAAAAGAAGAAGTTTAATGTGAAAAATAATGTGTTCTGTTTTGGACACTTTGAATTTGAGATGACTATGGAACATGCAGTTTAATACGTCCAAAAGGCAGAATGGAACTCAAGAGAGAGGACAGGACTGGATACGTAAATCCAGTAAAGGGAAGAGAATTATAGGGTGATGGCTTGAGGGATTATAGGGTTAAATGAAATCTCTTTAAGAATTAGGAGAAACAAGGTCATATTTTAGACAGCAGAAAAACAGTAAGTAGATGGAGACATATTGAAAATTATAGAGAGAAAATCATAT
>NW_020954588.1:20973081-20993985 GCF_900497805.2 Vombatus ursinus | reverse complement strand
AAAATGTTCATATCCTTTGACCCAGAGATTCCATTACTCGGCTTATAATCCAAGAAGGTCAATGATAGTAAGAAAGTCCCCACATACATAAAAATATTTATAGCAGCCGTGTGTGTGTGTGTGTGTGTGTGTGTGTGTGTGTGTGGTGTATGTGATAGCAAAGAATTATAAACAAAGTAGATGTCTATCAACTGTGGAATGGTTAACCAAACTGTGGCAAATGAATGTAATAGAATATTACTCTGCTATAAGAAATTATGAGTATGTTGAACACAGAGAAACATGGAAAGATATGTATGAACTGATACAGAATGAAGTAAGGAGAGATAAGTAAACAATATACACAATGTCTACAACAATGTGAACAGAAAGAACAATCATGTAAAAATCAAGTTAATGCTGAAAAATCATAAAGAACAAGCAGAACTCTAAAGAAAAGATATGAGAAGATACCTCCACCCCACACCTTTTTGGATCTACCAGTCCTATACATTGTGCATAGTTTTAGACTTGTTTGATGTATTGATTAGTTATGGTGTTTTTTGCTTTCTTTTTTGTTTTTAAAAAATATTGTTTGTTATATGGGATGACTCTTGGGGAGGGAAAGAAATACTGAAATTCTGACAACTTTTTAAAAGACAGAGACATCAATAAAAACCTTTTTGAAAAAAGGAAAATGAGAGAGATAGAAATAGAACAATAGAGACAGAGATGGACACAGAGGAACAACCATATGAAGCGAAGAAGGCAGGGATGGAGAGAGAGAAAGAGAGAGGGGGAAGAGGGAGGAGAAGAAGAAGAAGAAGAAGAAGAAGAAGAAGAAGAAGAAGAAGAAGAAGAAGAAGAAGAAGAATCGGAAGAAAGAGAGAGAGAGAGAGAGATTGTATAATTGTGGGGGAAGTTGCCAGAGCAGATAGGAGGGATGAAATAAAAGATATAAAGAGAGGGGTTGGCCTTGGTGGGGTGTCCATCAGAGACCAAAGCAAAGGAGGAGAGGTTAGAGAAAGATAGCAAAAGGTTTTGAGATAAAGAATAGCAGTAGAGGGAATTCACAAAGAATGGTGTCTGTTTTTTTCAGTAAAGTAAGCAGTGAAATCATATGTTGAGGAGGAGGGAGAAGAAGGTGATGTAGGAGGCTTGAAGATAGAAAAAAAGGTTTGGAATGATCATTGTGGAGACTATGGGGATGGTCATGTGGAGAAGCTGCTCCTCAGCCTCATCACTTCTAGCCTGAGCTATCTGGTTACTCCTCCTTCATTCCTAATCAATGTGGGAGATAGCTAGAATCATGTGTTCTTCACCAGGGTAGAAAGCCAAATCGGCATGCTACCACCATTCACTTGGAGAAGCACTGAAACTAATCAAGATTCAGGGATTTCATAGGGAGAGACAGGATCTTTTTTTTTTTTTTTAAGGCAATTGGGGTTAAGTGACTTGCCCAGGGTCACACAGCTAGTAACTGTCAAGTGTTTGGTCTGGGGCCGAATTTGAACTCAGGTACTCCTGACTCCAGGGCAGGAGCTCTATCCATTGTGCCACCTAACTGCCCAGAGGGGCAGGATCTTAATCAGGCACATCTGATTGGTTTTCCACCCCTGATGTCACATGTAGGAGTTTCCAATGAGCAAACTTACATGAGGCATGAAAGCTTCAAGCAAAGCAGGTACATGAAATAAGGGGTTCCAGAAAAGGGAGGGGGTGCTTTGTAGGAGGAGGGATGTGTCTAGGCCAGAGATAAGCTGTTGCAAAAAAAAAAAAAAAGATCAAAAAAGAAACTGAGGTTTGTTTCTGGCTATAATGTCCCTAGATTTTATCTCTTATCTGGGCTTTATAGCTTCCTCTCAAACTAAAATATGCAGCATTCCATTCTGTTCTGAATAAGACCCTGGAAAACTATATTATGGTGGTCTTTGAGTTCACAGGATTCTGGAACTAGGGTGGGAATGAATCTCAGAGGCTATCTGGCTCACTTTTACAGGTGAGGAAACTGAGGTTCATGGAGGCTAAATGATTTATCCATGGTCTTAGCCTACTAACCTACTATAATAAATATAAATATAAAGCTATATCTGGCTAATTTGGGGGATATCTTTCACAAACCAAGAAGGAAAGTAAAAATATCTGTATTACATTCAGACTAGAAACCCCAACATATTAAAAGTAAGGAGTATTTTCCATATTAGCATTAGACTTCCTGTGAACTAGAATGTTCTAATCCTGATGGTGTGATGAATTTTAAACATATGTGATGCTAAAAGGAACAAAAAAATGAGGAGGGGGTAATCTAGCCTGTCTTTTCTTGCAAGCTTATTGCTAGGCACAAGTAGCCATTACCTTGGCAACCCTTACAAATGGCAAATGACATCAAGAAAGTGGGGGGAAATATTCTGAGAGCAGAAGTCACCATGCATTAGAGATAATTCTGGAAATTTCAGCTCCTGTGCGCATTAACTAGCTGAAAATGAGCAATAGGGACCTTGCGTTTCACAAAAATGCTGGGCAATATGAGTGAGAAACTTTTTGCATGGGAAGAAAGAATCCTTGCATTTTTAATTGAAATAGAAATTGAGGCTCTTGCAATCTTGATGAATAATTCAGCTTACATCTTACATAGTCTCTCCTCACTGCCACAGCTAAACTCATTAAAATAGTTGACACTGGTAAATCTCTGCTGGCAGGAGAAAGTTTCATTTGCCTTTAAATATATCTTTAAAACCTAGATCAGAGCTCCTTGTTTCTAAGACATCTTCTTTGATGGAATAAAGGAGATGTCAGTCTGCTTTCCAATTTAACATGTAGGCTAGTTACCATTTTGCTCAGTGTTTAATGGAATTCTTTGATACAGTGGACAGAGTACTGGCTTGGGAGCCATAACATCTGGGTTCAAGTGTTGGTCTGGCCATTTCTACCTATAATTCTGTTCAAGTAACCTAACCCTCTCTGGGTCATGGTTTCCTTACCCATAAAATGAAAGAAATTGGGCCCAGTGACTGTAAAGGTCTTTTCTTGCACTAACAAATGGCCTCATGTAGAAGGTGGTATTGGAGCTGTGCTTTGAAGGAAGCTAGGAACTTTACAAGGTACAGGTAAGAAGGGAGGGCATTCCAAATATGGGGGCCACTAATGCAAAGATCCAGAGGTGGGAGATGGAATGTCTTTAATAGGAATGAAGCAACAGGTCTCATCCATACGATACTGCAAGAGATTGTACCATCAGTCACTGAAAGATTTTGGCAAAAGGCATTAATACAAAAGCTGGCATTTGTATTTACAGCTAACATTTACATTTGTATTTGTAACTAACAAAGTGTTTTGCTCAGAACAATTTAGGAGAAATTCCTTTCTTTCTATATGTTGGGATTTCTAACCTGAATGTCATATAGATATTTCTATTTTCCTTCTTGGGGGCAGGTAGGTGGATAGAGCACTGGCCCTGGAGTTGGGAGACCTGAGTTCAAATCCAGTCTCAGACACTTACTAGCTGTGTGACAGTGAGCAAATCACTTAACCTCGATTGCCCCCCCCAAATTATTTTCCTTCTTGGTTTGCAGAAGATACCCTTCCAATTTCCTCAGAACCCTGTGAGATAGAGTGTAAGTATGATTGCTCCATCTCCATTTCACAGGTGAGGAAACAGACACAGAGAGCCTAAATTATTTCCCCATTGTCACACAGCCAGTGAAGGATAGAACTTGTAATTTGAAGTTCTATCTACAAGATGCCAGAGCAGTCAATCAGTTCAATGGGAAAAATTGCATTAGTGTAAATAAAACAATCGACTTATTCAATGTTTTACTTTTAAGCTAGATTTTTTCCTTCAGAATTAAAAAAAAAGAAATCACATTCTGTGTGAGTTTTGTTATCTTCTCTTTCCCTAGGGTCCCAGTCTTCCCTCACGGCTGTGCATGTAACATGATTCCTGTTAAGGCGAGAATGGCGATGACTACATCTTCTCATCTTTTTCCTTCCCTTCCCTTTAGAGCGAATCCCCCTGGTTTTCTTTGGCAGTCTTTTATACTGTTTCCTTTTCATCAGTTACAGGAACTGGGGATGTTCATCCTGAAGAAGGAAAGCCTCAGGGGAACAGGAGAGCTGTCTTTATTTGAAGGGCTGGCTGTCACAGGGAGAGATTAGACTTGTTCTATCTGGCCCCAGAAGGCACACTGAGGAGCATTGGATGGAAGTTGCAAAAAAACGTAAATTTTATTTTGACGTCAGGAAAAACAAGCCTAAACACAGAACAATCTGAGCTGTCCAAGAGTGGCATGGGCTTCCTCTGGAGATAGTAGGTTCCTCCTCTTGGGGGGTCTTCAAGCAGAGGCTTGCCAAGTGTGCTATAGTTGGACTCAATGAATGCTGAGATCCCTTCCAACTCCCAAACTGTCATTTCTTCTCAAGTGAGCATTTTATCCCCAGGAAGCAAAAGAAGCTAGGGGCAGTATGATTTAGT
This sequence comes from Vombatus ursinus, assembly GCF_900497805.2. Classification (NCBI taxonomy): domain Eukaryota; kingdom Metazoa; phylum Chordata; class Mammalia; order Diprotodontia; family Vombatidae; genus Vombatus; species Vombatus ursinus. Next base: position 20,989,535 of record NW_020954588.1, on the reverse strand, counting down.
GGGAAGAGTGCTGGGACTTAGGAGATCTAGGTTCATATTCCCTCCTGCGATTTGTTAGTTATATCATCTGGGATCATATATTCATCTCAGGGTCTTAAGATTCCCTATTCTGCAACATACGGTAGGCCTGGGCTAGATGACCCCTAAAGTTCCTTTCATTGCTAACGGTCTAACACGGGTAGAGGCAAGTTTCTGATTTTCCTATGTAGCAGACTGTTGTTTGGCAACTTGCTCATTTCCTCCTTGTACTAAATGTCCCAGAATGCTCTGGATGCTAAATTCTGAAAGTGATGTTCAAGAGGTCCAAGCAATGGTGATGGGGGAGTGGGTATAAGGACTTTAAAGGCAGAAGTCAGAGATAGATAGTGAACAGGATTTTTCCCCTGGTCAGAGGAGGGAAAGCAGCTAGTCACTTTCATACCTTCAAAGCCAAGAAGGCATGTCCTAGACTTTGGCATAAGAGACAGTGATCCTAGTGGAATGTTCCGGTACCTGTTCTGTGGAACTGATGAATGAGAATCATTGCGAACCTGTGAGTATGATGGTTGTGGTTTCTAGCACCATTTCATCTAAGAAAAGAAGTCTACCCATTATCTAATGCTGACTTTCATGACCGATTGACACGACCCTTAGTGCAACAAGTATGAATCATGAGGCTTGCTTTAAGAACCTGAACTTTCTTTCACCCTATAGGGAAATCCAGCCCTGTGAATGGGAGGAAATTGAGATGGTTGTTGCTTCTGAGGTTTTTTAATTGACTTTTATTGTGCATTAATTTAATCCGCTTAAACCAATTAATATAGTTATGACCCTTGCAAAGGGATTTTGATTGACTTAGCATGCTGGAAGGAATGAAAGGGGAGTGATTTTGGATGGGGGTACTATTGAATAACCCACATAGAAAGTCCTAGAGGTGAGGTAGCAATGTGGGCAGAATTGATTGACATTCACTCTTGTCCATGGTCCTGACTGCTTATCATAGATACACTTATACCTGTTATTTAAGCGTTTTCCTGGCTTCCTTTGCCCTCATGATGACATCTTATAGTGAGAAAGAGTTCAATCGTTTTCATCTACACTCCCTCAGGGGTTTCCAGGGAGCAGAGGCCTCCTCTCTGTCATGAAATGTCAGGGGTTTGGTGATCTCTCCCTTAGGAGCAAAGATTGCCTGTTAACTTGGCTACTGAAGGCTGATCTAAAATTCCCAGGGACTGGATGATCGGCTTCTCCACTACTCACAGAGCAAGGCAAAACTAAGTGCCTTTCATCCTTTTCATGGCAATGTTGGAAATCAAACCAAATATGGTAGAAGAAGGAGCAGAACCTGAGAATCTGCTTTAGATCTGTCTGCTTTGAGTATAACGATCCCATGTCTTATCTAAGTAAAAGTACTTTGAGGAGACTTGCCTTTTGATTCCCTGAACTGCTTGATTATCAACAATCTCAAATAACACTTCTGTGTCTTGGCTAATGCACAACATTCAATACTCCATCTCTGAAGAAAAAAAAAAAACCAGAATTGTTTTGAGAAGTGATGACGACATCTACTCTATCGAAGCAAATGCACGGACTTGGGTCATTCGGGCTTTGGTGCCATCGGATGTTAGTCTTGTACTTCCAATAACAATCTCCTTTGTTTGAAAATGAGGAACTGCCCCTCACTGATGTCTTGGTGCCATTCCCTGAAAGCAAGCTCTGTTTGTTGGCAGGTTTCTGCAGAGGCTAATCTCTGTTATATGAGCAGGGTAGTGTGATTGACTAACGTCTCCATCTTCCTCCTCCAGTATCAGGGAAACAAACACACTTTCTGCATTTTATTCTACATTTTTCATTTTAATAACATACAAAATTCATCTTTTTAACATCAATATTTTTGCTAGTGATATTATATAGCAAACAGATCTCCAAAGCCTCAAAACTATGGGTGGCTCTAACAACAATAGCAAGATCTATAGTGGGTATAAACAAATTGCAGCACATTGTCAATGATGATAAGTACAAAAAATGGAGTAAAAGATATCACCCAGGAAATGTAAAGTGGGGGTGGGGAGGTGTGATGGTTCTGTAGCCAGAGTGAGAAGTAGCAGATGGACAATTCAGTCTGTTTCCCTGATATCCATTGAATGTTAAAAGACTGTAAAAATTAAAACTAAAAAAAATACTTAGAGGGTGGCCTCTCAGTGGGTATATACTTAACAGAGAATATAGAAGACATGAACCAGATTCCCAGAAGATGAAGTATGATATGTACATTGCAGGGAGTGTTTACATGGAAAAGAAATATTGATAGATACATTGAAGTTAAGGCTCACTGGGTGGGTATAAGGAGAAAACTAGAAATGACTTCAATGTAAAGATAAAAATAATCAATAAAACTTTTAAAACATGAAGGTTTCTCTCTCATTTAGTTCTCTGCCCTTTTAGAGAATGAATACACTTTTTTTGTTATAGACTCTAAAAAGGTTGAAATTTGAGCTAGATAAGAAAGAGATTGATGCCTAACAAAATGGGAAGAGAGATTTGCTACTTTAGCTTTGTTGTTTCTATAAAATTAACATTTGAGAAAAGTACTTGTCATGTATAAGAACTAACCAATAGCATCATCCCAAATCTTTCAGCATGATAGCAATAACATCTGATATGACTGAATACCACTTTCAGCATAAAATCCATTTTTCTACAGAGAAAAAGAGACTACGAAGTCCAAGTATCTTTGACATCCCTCTACATCTGGTTAGCATAATGGAGATACCCTGTGTTCTCATCTCTCCTTGAATTAACTTGGAGTGGAGCTCAGGTTCTAGGCAGATCTAAATTTCTAAGTGCATTCAAACTTTTGGATTGGTCATAGGACCACCATTGTAGATTCCTTGGATTGCTCTAAACCAGAGATGACCCAAGGACAGGATAGTCCTTGTCTTGAATTGTCCACAATCTAAATTCATACCTCCAGGCCTCCAAAAATGTCCACATCCTAGGAATGAATATGATATAAAGACAAAAGCATCAATAAAGCTTTTTAAAAAATCTTCCCTTGTCATTTCTTTAAATCATCATCCTACATTTCTTTTCCTTTTTATGGAGAAACCCTTTGAAAAGATTATTTACACTCATTGTCTCCATTTTTCATTTCCTACTTAACTCTGTTAATTCTGTGCAATCTGGCGTCATTGGATTGAAAACTGCTCTCTATCCAAGGTTACCCATTGTGTCACAATTGCTAAATCCAATGGCCTTTTCTCAATCTTTAGGCTTCTTGACTTTTGTAGAGCATTTTGTTTTTTACTGCTGACATTCTTCTTTTCCTGGATGCTCTTTGCTACCTGAGTTTTCCTGACAGTGCTCTCTCCTGGTTCTCCTCCTAACTGGATGCTCCTTCTCAGTCTCCATTGCCGGATCATCATCCATATTCTACCATCTATGTATAGATGTATGCTACAGCTCAGTCCTGAGTCCTTTTCTCTTCTTTCTCCACACTCTCTTTTTGATCTCCTTAGCTCTCACGTGTTTAATTACTATTTCTGTGTTGATGACTTTCATATCTACGTGTCTACCTCTTATCTCTTTCATGAGCTGCATTTCCACCTCATCAACTGCCTGATAGCTCCATTTGGATATACCATAGTTAGCTCAAATTCAACATTTCCAAAATGAGACCTATTATCTTTCGTGTAAGCTCCTTAAGGCCAGGGGCTGTTATACAATGGATAAAGTGCAAATGAGAGGGATATTTCAGGTGCTACCTCCTGTACTAGACCTTTTGGGCTTCCCACAATCAAGCAACAAAAATTTTTTTAAGTGTCAAATAATGGGTTAGTGCTGGGGCCACAAAGACAAAAATGAAACAACCGCAAAATAACCCAAGACAGTAAAGATGGGCAACTGGATGAATGGTGATGACACACACAACGTATTATAGCCATATTCTATACATACACACACACACACACACAATATTGTTATGTTCCCTCATACATCTGATCAAATGGAGATTCCTTTCTCTTCACAAATTACTATTTTAAAATGCAAATTAACTGTGAGAGTTAGGTTTATTAGTAATCAGTATCTTAGGGTGAATTATTTTGATTGATTAAATTGCTTTCTTCTTAATACCTAGCTGACTTTGAGGCCCTGAAGGAACAGAAGTTTTGATCAAGGGGTAGGAAGAGAGGAGTGTTGATGAACAGAGGCACTTTTTGGGGAAGAATGTTCCCTCCGCCCCCAGCAATGGAGCCTTTGGATACTAGAGGGTCAATATGACAAACATTGAGTACCTGGAGGGAGAAGGGGAGGGTGGCAGACATAGGCAAATGTTACAATTTTGATCTGGGTTCCAGGGATGGCAACTGCCCCATATGCCACTGAAAATTCTTGGCCTTTCTGCCAGTCAGTGACTGATGCCTCATTGCTTCAAATCTCTCCCTACTCCAATCTATCCTCCACTCAACTGCCAAAGTTTTCCAAATTACAAGTTTGACCAAGTCGCTCTCCTGCTCAATGAATCCCAGTGGCTCCCTATTTCCACAAAAGATCAAACATAATATTCTCTGTTTGTCACTTAAAGCTCTTCCTACCCTTTCAGTCTTCTTATACTTTACTCTTCCACTGAATCTATAATCCAGCTACTCCAGCCTATCTGCTGTTCTTCATACTCTTATCTCATTACCTTAACACTGGCCATCACCCATGCTCAGACTATTCTCCCTCTTCACCTTCATCTCTTGCCTTAACTAGCTTCCTTCAAGACTAAGCTAAAAGCCTACCTTCAGGAAGCAGGAAGTCCCTCCAACTGCTAATATCCAACTTCAATCGTGTATATACCTACTTATTTACATGTCATATTCCTCACTAAAACTTAAGTTTCCTGAGGACAGGGACTGTGTTTTTTGTCTTTCTTTTGATTCCCACTGCATAGCATGATCTATGCCCCAGTTAGCACGGATCTAAGTTTGGGGATTGTATTTGTGCAGGTTTCAAAGTAGGAAAGCACCCCACTTCCTAGCCAATGCTCCTATGTTAGCTTTGAGGCAGGGCTTGGAAAAGGAACACACACTTTCGCTCTAGGCTGTGTTTTAGCTTTTGGCTTTTGGCTTGGCTGAGGGGGAAGTCAGCAGGAAGCCCATCCCAGTTTTCTTCAGGCAGGCAGCGGATGCTACTGAAGCACCGCCTTTGGGGACAGTCTCCTAAGCATTCTGAGGAGGCACTTAGGAAACTCCATTAACCAGTGGCTTCAAAGGCAGTTGGCTAACAGCTGAGGAATTTTCTTCAGGAAGCAGGCCTGCTTCAAGCTGAGATGCAGGAGATAGGGCTGGCCCAAAGCAGGATTGTGAAGTTGTTAAAGTTTTTCTTTGATGACCATTTCCCTTCCTGTGGGTGTCCCCCTCTGAAGCCAGGTTGCCACTGCTCTAACACCTTCTCTGCCTGTCTCCTCTTAGCATTCTCTCCCCAGCCCTAACATGCTCCAGAGGGTGGCCAAGAGGCTCAGGTAATTGAAGACCAAGACCACTCAGGTAATAAGTGGCAGATACAGGATTCAAACCCAAGCCCTAAGACTGTAGCTCTTTCTACTGCAACATGCTGACCCTCAAAGGAAAAATATGGAAGGGTTGTTTCCCCATCATTTCAACATTTTATTGTATGTATTTTAATTGATATTGATATGTGTTTTCACATTACATTTATTTCCAAATACCCTACCCAGAGAGCTATCCCACAAAGAGTAAAAAAGAAATAGATAAGAAAAAAGTTCAGCAAAAAAAAATCAACACACAAACCAAGTCTGCCAGAGATATGCAATGTTCCACATCCATAGATCCCCTCACCTCTGCAAAGTAAGGAGAAAGGTACTTTTCTCATCTCTTCATCAGGTCCAGTGTGGCTGTCCTGTAGATATACTATTTAGTTTTGGAATTTCTTCTCAAAGACGCAGCCACTGATGACTTTGTTACTCAGAATTATAGTTATCCAGACATTTGGTATCTCCAGAGCTTAAGACCTCAGGCAGTTTACAGCACAGCCCAATGAACAAGATTTTTCCCACTAACAATATTGGGGAAACAAAGGCACAGACCCACAAAAAGGGCCACTTCAGATAAGCAGGACTATTCAGCCATATGGATCAGCTCAAAGAACTCTGATTTGGAGCTTTTGCTTTGCCTCTTTCCAAAACAATTAGCACTACAGTAACAGTACAAGAGAAAGTTTAGGAGCACCAAATCAGAGGCTCCCAATATCCCCATTTTTATGTGCCACTTATACAGTGTAAGAGAATTCAATCCCTGCATTAGGATTATTTGACAGCTGCTACTACTTATCTGCTCCTATAATTCAGTTAACTTAACCCCTTAATTGTGCTAACAGTGGAAATGAAGGTTAAGATGCCAGTCTTTGGAAAGATTAAGGGTAAGGGTAAGGACCCATAACTAGAAGAATCAGGATATCAAAACAGTATGGAATAAAAAGAAATGAATTGAGTCACAGGACTTGAGTTTGAATTGTGGCTCTATCACTTACTAGTTAAATAAATTTGGACAAGTCACTTAATTTCTGTAGGTCTTAGCTTCCTCATCTGTATGCTAATGGGGTTGGACTATATGGCTTCCAGTTTCATATCTGTAACGCCAGGACAAGGCAGGGACTTAGGCACGGGAGAACCAGGCAGTGATCTGGTTATTGAAATAAGAACACAAGGCAAGGGGCAGATCACAATCTGACAATTCAAGAAGCATTAATTAAGTGCCTACTATATTCTAGGCATACCACAAAAAACAAAACAATCTTTGCCCTCAAAGACCTTCATTCTAATAGAGAAGCTCCAATTGTCATGGGTGTGGGCTGTCAATTTTGTTTATATCTTTGGCATATATTTATCTTTTTTTTTTTTCTGTGAGGCAGTCAGGTTTAAGTGACTTGCCCAAGGTCACACAGCTAGTACGTGTCAAGTGTTTGGTCTGAGGCCGGATTTGAACTCAGGTCCTCCTGACTTCAGGGCCAGTGCTCTATCCACTGTGCCACCTAGCTGCCCCAGAATATACTTATCTTGAGAAAAAGTAGGGATTTTCTTTTTTTAAAATTATACACACATATATTATATATATAGTTATGCAAAGCAAATTTCCCCATGCCCTCCCCCCCAAAAAGGGAAGAAAAATAACCAAAAAATTTGCTTCAGTCTTCACTCTGAGTCTATCGGTTCTCTATCATCGTAAGTTCTTTGGATTTGTCATGGGTTATCGTGTGAGAAAAGGCAGAGATTTTCAAACAGGGCCAGGCAATGCCACCACTAGGCTCTCTCTCTGGTAAACCTGAGGTGTGTTTCTCTTAAGAGAGGAGGATCACACAGGATGCTATGCTGGATGAAGAGGTTGATCTAAATCAATGGGTTATAAAGACACTTGTTGCCTCTAGTATTGCCATCATGTTCTGGCCACTAGTTCCCTGGTATACTTGAGTCATATTTCTTTCACAACAAGAGGTAGGAATTTTAAAATTAAAGTTGACTTTGCCAAGAGCAACTAGAGTAATTATTTTTTATAGTCAATGTAGAGAGACAGGTAGGTGGTACAGTAGATAGAGTACTGAACCTGAGTTTGAATCTTGTCTAAGACACTTACTATGTGACTTTGGATAAGTCATTTCAGTTCTCTCGGGCTTCTTTTTCTTGCCTATAAAATCAATCAGTAAACATTTATTAAGCACCTTCTATGTGCCAGGCACTGTGCTAAGTGCTGGGGATACGAAAGAAGGCAAAAAACAGTCCTTAGCCTCAAGGGGCTTACAGTCTAATGGGGGAGACTGCATAAATATGTATAAAGAAAGCTATATACAGGAAAAATAGGAAATAACAGAGGGAAGGCACTGAATTAAGAGGGTATGGGGAAGGCTTCCTGTAGAAGGTGGGATTTTAGTTGGGATTTAAAGGAAACCAAGGAAGTCAGTAGTCAGAGCAGAGGAGTGAAAACATTCCAGGCATTGGGGACAGCCCGAAGGCAAGAGATGGAGTGCCTTCCATGTAGAACAAACGGGAGGAGACTGGACTCATTAGTTTCTAAGGTCCCTTTTAGCTCTACACCAACAATCTATAATCTGTAAAATTATAAATAATAATAAAATAAAATAATCTATAATCTATAAAAGAAAGGCCATCTTTATTCTTGGGTTGACAGCAAATATCTCAGGTGCCTGGCAGAGAGCATCCTCATTGATGCTGGTGCTAGAATGATGCTCTTGTAAGCTGCTGCCCCCATTCTAGACAACTAGCTAGTACCTAATGTCAGTGACTCTTCTAATGCTGATCATCTGATCTGGCTGTTTTTCTTATTTTAGCTAAGGGAGGTCCAGATCATCTAGGGACTCCATTCACTTTGCCAAGAGCAACTGGATTTATTATTTTATATAGTTGATATAGAGATAGGTTGGTGGTACAGTGGATAGAGTACTGAAGCTGAGTTTGAATCCTGTTCAAGACACTTACTATGTGACTTTGGATAAGTCATTTCAGTTCTCTTGGGCTTATTTTTCTTACCCATAAAATCAATCAGTAAACATTTATTAAGCACATTCAAGGGTGATAATAGATATCTAAAGCCCTTTGAAAACTAAAGTACTGAGAAATGCTAGTTATAATTATTACTTTCTGTTCTCATCCCTCTAATATATCACATCCTGTTCTCCCTGACCTTAGTACAGTGCCTGGCCCATAGTAGGTACTTAATAAGTGCTTATTGATTTGGAAATATCTAAAAACCCAATTCATACTGTCATGCAAATGACTGATACTAGCTTAACATGCTTACCCTTTCATATGCGTATTTGTACTTTAACAATGCCTTAAGCAAATGCCCAGAAGCACTAATGGAATTCCAGGAATGGGCAGGAAGCTGGGCCAGGAAATTAGGAGTCATCTTGGAGACCTTCGAGTTATACATTGTATACAACTACCTATTCATAAGGCCAGCTTTAATGGCAATCAGTATTTTTCGTATGCAGGGAATAACTAATGGATCCTGTTTGTTATTCATCATATTTTAAAGTAAACAGCATCATTAGAAGAAGCATGGTACAGTGGGCAGAGCTTGCCTAGTGGTCAAAGCAGATCTGGGTTCAAATTCTACCACTAATCCTTAGTGATTGTGTGACCCTTGACAAATCATTTCACTTCTCAGTAATTTGGCAATTTATAAAGATTACGAGTCTTTAAGACCAGCTACATTGGTAGAAGGAGGTTTAAGCTCTGTGGTCTAGCCAAATGGACTTTTGACTGTTCCTTATATATGGTAATCGATTTCTAGACTTGGCGCCTTTGCATTGACCATCACCCCTGCCTGGAATGCTCTGCCCCTTCACCTCCACTTTTGGTTTTTCTGGTTTCCTTCAAGACTCAGCTTAAAGCTGACGTTCTGGAGGAGGCTTTTCTTTGTCTCTCTAGCTACTAGTGTCTTCCTCTTTCAGATTACCTTCCAGCTACTCTGTATATATCTTGTACTTACCTAGTTACTTATAGGTAGTTTCTTCTGTTAGAATGTAAGCTCCTTGAGGGAAGGGACCACTTTTCTTTTTCTTTGTATTCCCAAGGGTTAGCATAGTGCCTGGCATATCTTAAGTGCTGAATTACTGCCTATTAACTAATTGGCTGACTAAAACATTTAATCAGAACAGAAATGAGTAGGGAGATCATTTCATGCACGTTCCTGAGTGAGCATACGGTTGTCCTAGTGATCTCTTGCTTATGTCTCTGCCCTCGTGGTTTTGAAACTTGGGAGCAGCTACCATCCTTCCTCAGCCTGCATCCTCACATATAGTCACCCTGCGTCACAGGCACAGTCTCATAGGAACTGAAGTCCTGGGAACTTGGCCTGCCTGGGAGTGATCATACTGTGCCCCAGGCATTCTGGGAAATGTAGTCCTTGAACTAGCCTGTTACATTTAATTCAAATCCACAACCACCTAAGGGAAGTCAGCATTCATACCTCACTGAGAGTCCTTCCCCAGTGCACTTAGCAGCACAGGAATCATTTTGATTTGTGAGGGAAGATGATGGGGTGTATCAAAGGGGAGATTTATAAATGAACTTCCTGGTTTTTTCCCCCAAAAACCACTTTCATAGCTGTGAAATACACTTATTTGGATTTGGTGCGTCACTCCCGGCACAAATGGTGGCCCTCAATCCTGACAACAAAGAACAGTGCCAACAGAAGAGATTTATTTTGGAAGAGAATGAAATGATCATCGCTATAACTGACAGCTCAGATCTGTTTCAGAAGGTGCTGAGCAGGGACATAACGATATATATGTTATATTGAATATGTTAGAGTGGAAAGAACCTTTGATTGGGAGTCAGAAGATCCAGGTTCAAATATCGACTGTCACTGACCAGCTTTGTGAGCCTGGGAGAGTCACTTCCCCTCTGTAAAATGAGGCATTTGGATGAGATGACCTCTCAATCATTTTCTGTCTCTAAAGTCTAGGAATCGTCCTTTGAGATCCAAACAGCTAAGGATGATTCACATTCTTCAGCTCTACAGATGCCTTTGATTTTCTCTCCTTGGGTAATGTGGAATAATGGACATTATTAGAAATGCTTTCATGGGAAATCATTAGACGGAGCGGTAGCCACAGATATGAGTTTCCTTCTACTCCATTTAGCTGGGAGCTGAAGCTGACAGGAATCTCAATGAGATTCAACAAACATTTCTTAAGCACCCTCTATGTATACAAGGTAGCCAGGTGCTCCGGCGGATAAAGCCCTAGACATGTAGTCAAAGCCAACCTTGGATACTTACTAGCTATGTGAGCCTGGGCAATTCGCTAAACTTCTGTCTGCCTCAGTTATCTCAACTGTACAATGGAGAAAATGATAACACCTACTTCGCGTAAAATGCTTTGCAAACCTTAAAGCACTATATAAACATAAGTTATCATTACTGTTGTTGTGCTAGTTTCTGGGGATATAAAGTTCTTTTATAGGGTCAATGCATGACTCATGTCTGTAGGTCACACAGTGGACTAATAAAAGACCTCTTCTAGTAATTAGATTCAGGCTTTCCTCGTTGTACAGGGGAAGACATTAGTAATTGAAAACTAGTGCCTTGGATGTATTGAAGCAAGGCATTGTAGAAGATGGGGGAGGGGGAGATGGCATGTCCCTAGGACACGCCAGAGCCAGAAAGGCCCTCACTAGCTATTGAGTCTGACACCCTTATTTTACAGATGAAGCAACTGAGGCCCAGGGAAGTTAAGTAACTTGGCCAGCTGGGTAGTGTCAGAAGCAAGATTATCTATGGGGAATAGCATGTAGACAAATTCGACTCCAACAGGAATTGTGTGAAAGGAAGTAATGTCAAATCAGACTGGGAAGGTCAAAGGGCACAAGGTAATTACCAAGCCAGTTTTCCATTTGGCTGACTATGAATGCCTCTGATTAGTGATTCTTCTTTTTAAAGCTCTGGTACCTACAAACAAATACAGTCTTTCCTGACCTTCTACACTCTTCCTCCAAATAAATACTCCCCATTAAAGAGATATTCTGTGTGTTGTGATTACAATATGAGTGCCATACTCAGCATGAGTCCGGCTCACGGATTCATTTATTCAGCAAACAGTTTTTAGGAACCTCATTTGCGTAAGGGGCTGTGTTGGGCTTTGGTAGAGATACAAAGCTTAGGTAACACAGGGTTCCTGCCCTCTTGGAGTTTATTGTCTAATAGAAAGATGAGACCCTGGCACAGATAATATAACATACCATGCTACGAGATAAGTGGATTCATTTTTAAAAATCTAGATGAGGCCTTTAAAATATTTTTCTTTTTATTATTATGAACTGGACAATATCAACAAACATAAACATTTCCGTATGCAAAGAAGAGCAAAACAAGGGACCTCATACAAAATCACAAGCCCCCACCACATGGATAGCTTGGGTTTTTAAAGCATTTTAAAAATTTAAAGTGGTAGTTCCCATTCTTAAGTCAACAAGCATTTATTGGGCATTTACTATGTGTCAGGCACTGTGCCAAACTCTGGGAAAACAAGAAAGGCCAAAAGCCAGTCTCTGCTCTTAGGGACCTCACAGTCTAATGGGAGAGATAGCAGGCAAATCACTATATACAATCAAGATACAAACAAGATAAATTGGAGATGAAGTTGGAAGGCAAGCAATAAGATTAAAGATGACTGGGAAAGGCTTTTTCTTTCTTTTTTTTTTGTGTGAGGCAATTGGGGTTACGTGACTTGCCCAGAGTCATATAGCTAGGGAGGATTATGTGTCTGAGACTGTATTTGAACTCAGGTCCTCCTGACTCCAGGTCTGGTACTCTAACCACTGCGCCATCTAGCTTCTGCTGAGAAAGGCTTCTTGCAGAAGGTAAAACTTTAGCTGAGACTTGAAAAAATCCAGAGATGCCAGGAGGCAGAGATGAGAAGGGAGAGAGCTCCAAGAAGGGGGGATACCCAGTGAAAATCCATGGAGTCTGAAGATGGAATATCACGTGGGAGGAACAGCAGGGAGTGGAGACTCTAATTCTTTGGTACCCTTCCTAATGAGTGAAGGCAAACCTTATATGCCTGTGAGCTCAGAGGTTTTTTTGTTTTAACATGGAATAGAGGCTATTCATTTGAAGTATTACCTCATAAAGAAACAGATGATGAAAGTGACTGAGAGACAGAGAGAATGAAAGCACAATCATATATATTATGGATACTGGCTAACAATACCATGACCCAACTCTTTTAAGCCTTTTTTTTTTTTTTTTTTAAGCAGCTGGATTAGTGGAAATTTTGGGCTGTACTAAGAGTGTGCTGGTAAGTATTTAACAACTGGCTCTTGGGGCTGGGGGGATGTAGGTACCACACACTTTTAAGTTTAATATTCATTATTAACTTTCCCCCATCACTTTCTTAATTCTAGACAATCAACAAAAGAATAAATCAAGTTGTGTTTTATAGTGTTTGCTGATTTCAGAGGCATAAATCCTCACACTTAAAACTGAATTATCAGCTCATGAGCTGGTTCAATCTGGTTCCAGTTCATCCCTGGTTGTATTCCAAGGAACAACCAGAACGCATAGGTAGCCATTTCTTCATTGTGTAGGAATAATCATAACCTGAGGACTGATTTGACAGAAACATCTTGATCTCTTGAAAGAGCATTCTAGTTCGCAATCTATAAAAAATCATTATTATGTATTGGGCAAATGAAATGGATGTAATTTATTTCAGAATTATTACAAGGGCTCTGTGCAGCCAACATACAAGCAGGTCTCTGACTTTTGGCTTCCTGTTCATTTAAGAGCTCTTCTCTTAGGTTGATGCAGTGATGTATATTAGTGTTGATGTTTCAAGCTGTGGCTGTCATTGCCAGGACAAATGCCAACAGTTCCTCTACTAATGAGACCTTACCTGAACCTGGGCCTGTGACTTGCCCAATAATTGTCCCTGTATTTGGTATAGTATCACTTGATGCTTGCTTGAATATTAGAGATTTTTCATCACCTCATAGGTGTGGTGTAGACTAGAAAGACTAGAATGTGGAATAGACTAGAAAGCTAAAGCAATCTTTCCCTACAAGGCACATTGTTTTAGGGTTGATGAGGTCATACTGCAGACTTGCCAAATTCATGCAGCTCACTGCATCCCATCTTAGGAGGCTGACTTTTCAAAAATTATATTATTTATTTATTGTTAACATTCTTTAAAAAACCAAAAACTTTTGACTTCCAAATCCTCCCTATCCCTCTAGCCCCCTCTCCTACTGCTTGAGAAGGCAATCAATATGGTATAAATTATACATGTGAAATCATGCGACACATATTTCCATATTAGCCATGTTAAAAAAAAAGGGGGGGGGAAGCAATAAAAAATAAGAAACACAAAGAAAGTGAAAATGGTATGCTTCAGTCTGCATTCAGAGCTCATCAGTTTTTTTCTCTAGAGGTGGATACTATTTTTCATCATGGGTCTTTTGAAATTTTCTTGGATCATTGTATTGATCAGAATAGCTAAGTCTTTCACAGTTGATCCTCATTACAATATTGCTATTACTATGTACAATGTTCTCCTAGTTCTACTCACCTCACTCTGCATCTGTTCATACAAGTCTTCCCAGGGTTTTCTGCAACTGTCCTGCTTGTCATTTCTTATAGCACAATAGGATTCCATCACATTCATAAACCATAATTTGTTCAACCATTCCCCAATTGATAGGCGCCCCAATTTCTAATTCTTTGCCACTACAAAAAGAGTTGCTATAAATATTTTTGTACTTATAGGTCCTTTTCCTTTTTCTTTGATCTTTTTGGGATGGGGACATATTTTCAAGGTTGAACAAATAATAATCATTTTATCTTTAAAAAATGCACTGCCCATTTTATTAAAAAATGAACTGAGAGTTTACATAATCAATTCCATGTATAGTAAAAATAATTATAAATAATAATGATTAGAGGCTAGCTAGCCTTGGAGTCAGGAGGATCTAGGTTCAAGGCCTGTCTCTGACACATACTAGCTCTGTGATGATGGGCATATCATTCAATCTCTCCATGCTCCAAGCAATTTACAAAGACTATGACGTTATAGATGAGTTGCTGTTCTGTATCAGTGGTGGAAATTTCCATACCTGGAGTTCCCCACACCACAGAAGATACATTTTTTACTTTATTTTACTCCTTGGCACATCTCAGTCACATGACTGGGACAAAGAATGCATTGCCTGGTATATGAAAGCTTTACCACTGTCCTATTATAATGAAATAGAAGAAATGTGGGGCTTTACCTCATATTACAACTGGCGGAAAAATCAATGGGAAACCTTAGATTTCAGATAGGAAAGAAAAATTCAGTGCTAATCTTCTGTCTCTCTGATTATTTTGCTTGCTTCTGATGTTCTATCTGTGTGGTACTTTTAAAGTTGTTCAATCCTTCAGGAAAGTGAGGCTCATGCATATTAACCCCTGGCCTCTCAGAGTGTGCGTCTCACATCCCTCCTCTTCTGCACACAATACCTCCACCCTCGTTCAGACTCTCCTCACCAGGACGACTTCAATCACCTCCTAACTGGTCTCCCAGCCTCATCTCTCCCCACTCCAATCCTTTCTCCACATAGATGCCAAGGTGACTTACCTAAAGCATAGGACTGACCACATCACTCATCTACTCAGGTTGCTTTAGTGACTCCCTATGGGCTCTTTGATAAGGTATAAATTCCTCTTTTAGATATTCAAAGTTTTCTACTATTTTACTCTAACTGAGCTTCATAAATTGATTTTATATTACCACCCCTGTTTCAACTCACTTGACACTCTCTCACCAGCAGCTTTGGTCTCCATCCTAAGATCTGCTCTTATGATTGCTGAGTCCCTGGCCAGGTTGCCATTTTATGAGGGGCTGACATCATGGCTTACTTCACTCCCAGTTAGGTTTTCTCTACTGACTGCTCTACCTTCTCACCAGCAGCCTAGTGCCTTGTGCCCTTCTACTCCCCCGATCACTTTCTAGCTTCCCTTTATGTTTGATCTTCCCCTAATAGAATGTAACCTTCTTGATAGTAAGGTCCATTTTGTTTCCTTATTTTTTGTATCCCCATTGCTTTGCACATTGCCTGGCCCATAATAAGTTTGTTCTCTCTCCTTTCTCTTTCTGTCTTTCTCAGTCTCTCTCTCCCTCTTTTCTTCCCCCTTCTCTCCCTTTCTCTTTCCCCTTCTCTCCCTTTCTCTCTTTCTTTCCCTACCTTCCTGCCCTTCCCCCACTTATTCCACGTTCCAACCAAACTAGTCTACTAGCTGTTTCCTGTATACAACATTCCATCATCTCCTACTTCTATACCCTTGTATAGTCTGTCCCTCATGCCTGGTGTGCTCTCTCTTCCCACCTCTGTGCCTTAGAACCCCTACCTCCTTTCAAGGCTCAGCTCAAGTGCTACCTCCTACAAGGAGCTTTTCTTGATCCTTAATGTTGTTAGTGGCCCCCAGCCTCAAATTACTTTGAATTTCTTTTGTGTAATTTTGTATTTACCTACCTAGGTACATGTTGTCTTATCTCAGTAGAATAAATGCTGCCTGAGGACAGAGACTGTTTGTTTATCCTTCTGTAACTCCAGCACCAAGGATAGTGCCTAGAACAAAATAAGCCCTAAGTGAAGGCTTATTGAAGTTTGTTAGTTGAGCACCCTCCCCCATCCTATCCCCCCCCACCCCCAAACAGTTCTATCCAAAAGGATTTGTTTGACAATGCTCAAGGCCATTTACACGATCTTGCCTGATGATGGTTAATGCTACATGCTTCCCAGCAAGAAATCCAATCTCTCTAAGTGTAACCGGATGAGCTCTGTGTCTTTTCCTCTTGGCTCCAGCTGGCTGCCAGCTCAGTCTGATGATTGATTACCCTTGGCACCTGAACCTTGTTTACATTAATGGCAGTTTCCAAATTGAATCACAGAAAAGCTTTCCTTATTTCAACTATGA
>NW_020954588.1:20890898-20973071 GCF_900497805.2 Vombatus ursinus | reverse complement strand
AGCTCTAACTTCTGCAAAGTACTCTCTGGAGAATGAAGGGCCTTGAGAGCCTCACACTCATTTCTTTGGCTAAATCGTTACTTTAAAAACTGTATCATGGGATCCATTATCCGGTATGATTAAGATCCATGTATCCAGTGACTGGTGGAAGTCCTAAACTTTCAGCTACAAGTCCACATGTTAGTGGTCCAGAAACCTGTCACCCATATGTCACCCATAGCCTTTACCCTTTCTGTAGGATATCACCATGGCTGCTGACAAAAGTAGCCTAGGTTATTGCAACAGTCTGCCAGTGGGTCTCCCTGCCTCAAATCTCTCTCTACTCCGGTCCCTTCTCAGCTCAGTTGTCAAAGCGATTTTCCTAAAGCAAGGCCTCACTATGTCATATACGCCCCCACCCCTCCTCAACAAACTCTCATGGCTCCCTATCACCTTTAGCATCAAATATAAAATCCTCTAGTTGGCTTACAAAGACCCTCCATGAACCTAGGCCCTTCCTACTTTTCAAAGTCTTCTTAGACCTTACTACCCCTCCACATGCTCTACTACCCAGTGACACCAGCCTCCTTCCTGTTCCATGTACATGGCACTCCTCTCCCAACTCTGAGCATTTTTTCGGGCTGTACTTCATACCTGGAACTTTCTCCTTCCTCATCTCTTCCCTCTGGCTTCCAACAAGTCTCAGCTAAAGTCTCACCTTTTTTTTTCTTTTCTTTAAGGCAATTGTTGTTAAATGACTTGCCCAGGGTCACACAGTTACTGTCAAGTGTCTGAGGTTAGATTTGAACTCAGGTCCTCCTGACTCCAAGGCTGGAGCTCTGTCCACTGCGCCACCTAGCTGCCCCTATAGGCTCACCTGCTGCAAGATGCCTTCTTAATCTTCCCCTCTCTTGAGTGTTTCCAAAGTATCCTGCCTATATCTTGTTTATTCATGATTGTTTGTGTATTCTCTCCCTTATTAGTCTGTGAGCTGCAGGAGAGCAAGGACTCTTGCATTTTTCTGTATCCCAGAGCTTAGCACAGTGCTTGGTATATAACAAATGCTTAATAAATGCTGTTGACCAACCTGAGTCTTTCCCGTTGGTAGTGCATACTTGGCTAGTGATTGCCATCTCTGCAGGCAGCATACAATTTAGAGCTAGTTGGATTATGTCAGTAGATTGTTGACTACCCACATTTGAAAATGAGCTCCAAGCTCAGTCTCAAAAATTTGTCAGGGCAGCCTGCTTCAAAGCCGAAAACTCCAGTTAATGCATAGAACAAGTCTCATTACTAGTAAGCCCTCTACTGGCAAATGCAATGAGTTTCAGAATCCCATTGAACTGATATAAAACTGCTCCCAGGCTTTGTAGGGTAGCTTCAGTGTGTAACATAAAAGGTTGGCTTGCTTCTGCAGGTACCAGCACTGGTGTCTGGGAGAGGCACTTGACCATCTCTGGAAAACTGCTCAGGGCCAGTGTCTTTTGCTTTGCTTTTTTCTATTAGTCTCTTATCGATTTGTCTGTAGACAGAGTCTTTCTGATGTCAGATATAACATATGTCATACCTTTTCTAATAACATGAACTCTCCTTAAGGGTCATGGGCTGTTTCCTTCTTGTCTTTGGGCTCAAGGCTCAGAGCCCCGTGTCTGGCAGGCAGTAGATGCTTAAGAAGTATTTGTTGTTGTTAGAATAAGGATCCCACATTTTGTAGGTCTTCCAACTCCGTATTATGGGCCTGGTTTTGCCGTGTTTTCTCTAATCATCCACAAAGTCGTATGTATTTATACACTCGGCCACTTGCTCAAATCAAAGGGAGTTCAGCGATTTTTTAGTCCCAGGCCTGTTACCTTCTAGGCAGAAGCTCCAGAAGCCAAGCTAACCTCCCCAGACGCACACAATGAAATGTGCAGGGGGCATAGCTTCAGTTCAGTTCTAGGAGCATTCATTAAGTGCCCAATAGAAGCCACACAAGGTGATGTATACTGGGTATGACAATGAAACGGACGAATGGAAGCAGATCCTGCGCACCCGGAGCTGACTTTTCAGTGCCCTAAGGCTACCTTTCCTCTACTCGGTGCGTGCACCAGGTAAGAGCCCACCTGAGCCTACTTGTAGATGGGGGTGGGGACCATACGGAGGGCTGGTGCAGCTGAAGATGCCCCAGACAGGAGCCGCTGGATCAAGTTTGTTGTAAGGTCGTAGATTTAGAGCTGGAAGGGTCCTTAGTACGTCATCGAGTGCAACCCTCTCATTTTACACACCAGGTAACTGAGGCAAAGGGTCGTCCAGGTAGCACATATCCGAAGTGGGGGGATTGGAACTCAGGTCTTCCTAAGCGGGCAGCGCCCAGTCCATTCAGCCGCACTGCCTGAGTCCCAGCATGGGTGCAGATCTATAGGGGAAGGGGAGGACCTCGGGAGACAGCCCGAGCAGCTGGAGGTCACAGCGGCTCCCCACTGGGGCTCTGCCACGACGGCCTGTGTGACGTCAGGCGGGTCCCTTTTTCTCTGGGCTTTAGGGGAAAGACGGGGTGGGACCAGGTGACTCGTGCGGTCTCTGGGGCTCCCGCTCTTGGCAAGTCCCGCCTCGCCCCCTCGCAGGCCCCGCCCCAGTCCTCTATGCCCCGCCCCCTCCACGCTGCAACCCAACTCGGTCTCTCCTCCGCCCCCTTCCGTCGCTTGCCTTTCTCCCCGCCCCCCGGGACGTTCTATTGGTTAGACGGCTGCGGGCGGGGCAACGTTTCTCTCGGATTGGCGGGCGCGGAGGCCTGTCCGCTCGTCATTGGCCCGCGGCGCGGCGGCAGCACGTGTGGATGCGCTTCGGGACGGACGGCGCTTTGTTGCCTCAGGGGAAGCCGGGGGGCGGGAGGCGGTTGCTGCAGCCCAAGGAGGCGCCGGGGCCGGGCGGGCTGGGGCCGGGAGCCGCTTCATCGCGGCGGCGGCAGCAGCAGCCATGAGCGGCGGCGTCTACGGAGGAGGTGAGCGCGGGCGCGGGCCGCGCGGTCCCTGGAGATAGCCGGGCCGCAGAGCTCCGCGTGGGGGGTCGCGGGCCGGGGCCCAAAGCGGGCATCCCCGCGCTCCGGCGCCTCTCCGGAAGGCGGGGAGAGGGGGAGCCCCGAAGCCCCTGCGGGAAGGCCTGCCCCGGCCTTTGCTGGGGCCCAGAGAGGGCAGCGGCCGGGCGCCGTCACACAGCAAGCGGGGAGGGCGCGGGTCGCGGGCGCCAGAGCTTCCGGGGCCCAGAGAGGGCAGCCATCCGCGTTCTGGCGCCCAGCACCAGCCCCCAGGACGCTGGGGTCGGGAGGGGGAGGACCTGGCAGCACCATGCGGTGGCCTGGTTATGGGGGCGCGGGGGGGGACGGCGACCACCGGCAGAGAGAGCCCCCCGGGCAGGGCAGGAGCCCGCCGAGATCCCCGGGGCCAGGTGCGGCCTGCTTCGGGGCGCAGAGCTGGCTGGCTGGAGCCTGGGGCCCTGCGAAGACTATGCCTCCAGCCCCTGCTCCCACCGAGGGCACTCGGGGCCCAGCGTCCCCCGTCCAGAGCCTCCGGGGAGTAGTGGCCGAGCCAAGGCCAGGGTCATTCCCGCTCCCAGAGACGAAGGAGCCGAGGGCCGGCTGGGGAAGGGGCTTCCCCAGGGGAAGGGTCAGGTCTTGGGATTCCAAATTCAGCGCTCAGTGCCTCCATCCGTCGCGGTGGGAGATGCTCGGGGCTGCTGGGGGGATGGTGGTCATATCTTGTGGGCCTTGAATGCCCTTTGTCAGTGTCTAGGCACCGCAGGGCTGGATCTAAATGGGTGGTGATGGTGTGTGTGTTCTTCCTGGCAAAATGAGCTTACACTGACTCCGGTGGGGATGACCTCTCAAAGCCATCATCCCTTGTCTGAGTAACGTTCAAGGAATCATGGTATTTTAGAAAGTTTTAGGAAACTTAGAGATCATCTAAACCAGGGGTTCTTAATGGCTAGACTTGTGTGGCTAGATTTCAGGAGGGTCAGTGACCCTGAACAGGAAAAAACAATAGCTACGACGAATGACATCTTTATTTTAACTAACCTCTCACTGAAATGTAGCATTTCCTTGATTATAATTTAAAACTGCAGCCAACATTCTGGGTAGAGGTCCTTAGTTTTGACCACATTGCCAAAGGGTTCATGACACAAAAAGGTTAAGAACCACAGATGTCGACCCTCTTCTGAGGTCCATAGAGGCCCCGTGGTTCTTTTAGAGATGGCCAGTGGCCTTCCACCACCACTTCTGCACAGAGGCCAAGGATTCGTGGTCCTGTCAGGGCTGAGCAGTAGATGCTTTTTTTTTTTTGACAGTTGGCTCTCAGAAGTTGTTTTTTGCTTGGGATACAGTTAGAAAAGCTCTTGGGGTTCAGGAGATTTAGAATGGGATTATAAGTTTGTATTCTCTTCTTAGAAGTCTTTGCTAAACTTTTCTGTGCACGTTGTGAAATGAGGTAGTCATAAGAACAGTGGATCTGGGAGTCAGAAGAAATAGCTTTCAGGCTGTATGCCCCATTTAATTAGTTTTATGTCCTTGGAGACATTGCTTAACCTTTTTGGACTTCATTTTTCTCATCTCTGAAATGAGAAGGTCAGCTTGATGATTTCTAAGGCTTCTAAAATCCTGTGTTTAAAAGAGGCTCCCACCAGTTGTATTGTTGGCTGCCTTATCTTTATTAACTCTTCCTCCTAGCCTTCCTGCACCTTAGCTAAGGGACCTATACCTTAATACACATTATTTCATTTTATTTAGTATTGAACAACAGACTTATCAGACTCTTCTACTCCTATGGTTGTGCTTTGTCTTTGACTTGATGAAACACTGAAGCTTTGAAAGAGTAGTTAATTACTCCCCCTCAGTCTTTCTCTGTACCCAATTCCAATGGAAAACAGCTCAAGCGTTGTGGGCATGTGGATGGTTTTGAAAACCAGTACATTTCCAGTTTATAACTTTTTGCCTTTAATAGACCATACTATTAAGAAGCATTTATCAAGTGTCTCAATGTCACTATTCTGAAAAAATATGATATGGCAGGAATAATGCGGAACCAAAGGTTAGCCATGGATTTTGATCCACTTTCACCATATATTGTATGATCACGGACAAGTTACTTAGAATCTCTTCAAGCCTCAATTTTCTTCCTCTGTGAAAGCATTGCATACCAAACTTATAGAACATGAGCCGGTCTTCTTCTTACATGTGAAAAAACTGAGACCCAGTGAGGTGAGATGATCTGCCTGAAGATCACACATTGATTTAATGTCAAAGCAATCAGTTGACCAACTAGCATTTGTTGTTTTAGTATAAATTGTTTTCCTGGTTCAGCTGCTTCAGTTCATATAAGTCTTCCCAGGTTTCTTTCAGTCTTTTTGTCTTTCAGCTCAGTATGTTATTTATATAATTTGTTCATCCATTCTTGATTGATTGATAGTTTCCAGTTCTATGCTACTAGAAAAAAGAGCTATTATAAATGTTTTTGTACATAAGGTACTCTTTCCTTTTTCTTTGATCTCTTTGAGATATAGGATAGACCTAGTAAGTGGTATTGCGGAGTCAAAGGGTATGCACAGTTTGGTATTTTTTGTATCATTCCAAATTGCTTTCTACAATGGCCAGACCATTCACAGTTCCAACAGGAATGCATTAATGCGCCTGATTTCCTATAGCCTCTCTGACATCCAGCAGGAATTTAAGTACCTGCCATGTACTAGACCCAGGAAGATACAAAGACAAGAAAAATAAAATAATCTCTGCTGTCAAGGAGCTCATAGTGGTTTGGGGTAGACAATTTATGAGCATCCATTTATGGGCATTTATGAGCATGTACTGAATTTATGAGCATATACTGAATAAATACAAGGCATTTAGGGAAATTGGACAGTAGTAGTTGGGAGGGTCATGAAGGAGTTTGTAAGAAGTGGTATTTAAGCTGTTTCTTGAAGGAAATGGGGTACCCTTGCCTACATTAGAAGAAATGGCAAGGGAAGCCTTTTTTTTTAAGTGTATAGAGTGTTTGCTAATTAACTTTTTAGGATTAAAAGGGAAATTTCTATGTGATTATTTCAAAATCACTATTACTTTGAAGTAGTTGTAGAAAACTATCCGGTGGGGAACATATTTTTCTGAAGTACCCAGCTTCCACTTTTTCAGCAGCAATAACAAAAATGCGAATGAAACTTTAATGTTTAATTAAATAGTAAGACTCTTATCTCTAGCTTATTTATTTTTAAAAATCTAGATAATAGAAGCAGCTCCTGGATGGTGGAGGCAGGATAGAGCACTTTCTTCTTAAGGATCATTTTCTCTGTAAAGTTTTATGACACGGGTATGCAAGCCATTATTTTAATTAAGGAAATACAATGACATGCATCTGGCTATTTTTCAAGTCTTTGAGTGGTTTGTATAGGTCTGGTATATCCAGTGGAAACATTTTCCCAAAGTACCTGTAAGCCACTATATCAACAGCAAACCTTCCCTCTCTCCACCACAAACAATCTTTTTGTGTATTTCTAGATAATCTATTAAAAAAAATATTTTAAAGTAGATTATCATTGATTACATACTGGAGAGCACCAGGCATGGTGGTGGGAAGACTCCTCTTCGTGAGTTCAAATCTGGCCTCAAACACTTAGTAGCTGTGTGACCCTGGTAAAGTCACTTCACCCTGTTTGCCTCACTTTCCTCATCTGTCAAATGAGCTGGAGAAGGAAATAGCAAACCACTCCAGCATCTTTGCCAAGAAAACTCTAAAAGGGGCCGTGAAGAATTGGGCACAACTGAAAATGACTAAACAACAACACAAACCATACTCTGAATATAGTCTTATAGTTAATACCCTAGTTGTCCAGTCAGCTTCCAAATCTCGTCGTTTTCGCTTCTCTAACATCTCTTGCATCTTTCGCCTTCTTTTTCTCACCTGACCCCCACTCTGTTTCGGGCCCTTATCACCTTCGACTGTTGCAGTAGCCTCCTAACTGACCTCCCTGCCTGAGGTTTCTTCATGCTCTATCCTTTACACAGCTGCTAAAATGATGTTCCTGAAAGCACAGGCCTGACCATAAATTACACTCTACTGTTTGGTAAACTATAGTGCTCTCTTGCCTCCAGGATCAAATATAAAAGTCCTTTTGGTTTTAAAGCCCTTTGCAACCTGGCCCCACTTACCTTTTCAGCCTTATGTATCATCATTCGCCTTCCTGCATACTGTACATTTCAGCCTAAGTAGCATTCCTGTTCCTCGCATACATTACTTCATCTTCCATCTTCATGCCTTTGTACTGGCAGTCCCCCCTGTCTAGAATGCAGTTCCTCCTGTACTACCTTCTGCATTGAGTCATGATTCACTTGTAGCTGCTAGTAGTGCCCTTATTCCCCTCTAAATTACTTCATCTTCTGTATAAACTTAGGTAAGTACATATTGTCTCCTCCAATAGAATATAAGCTCCTTCAGAGTAGTGCCTTTTTCATTTGTGTTTGTAACCCCAGAATAGAGCCGATGTTTGACAACTTTATTTTGGTATAGACCTGTGATTCTGTTGTTGTGGTGAACTCCTAGTGAGGACATCCCTTCTACCCAGATAGATCGGCAACTTCTGTGTATGGCTCCTCTTAGTGAGTTGCTTGAGGTCCTGAAAGGTTAAATGAAGTTCCCTCAACAGTCGTACTCAAGCACGTGTCAGAGGCCGAACTTGGATCAGGTCTTCCTCACTCCAAGATTGGCCTACCCACTGTGCCACCCTGTCTCTCATTTGGTGCTTAAAAAATGTTGGTTGATTCATTATTAGGCTAGGCCATTTTATACAAAACTGGATTGTATAAAATCCGAATTTGACTTACAGTCAACATTAAATGTATGCCTAAATATTTTTTCTTACAAGATTTCATTTTAGGGATATTGTCTCTATTTTGGGTCAGCTTTAATATTTAGACCTTTAAAGCAAGTTGACTTTTCTGATGTATTCTAGATGACATTTTCCTCTATTACATATATCTAAAATTTTAGTCGCAGATACGTTTGTACATACTGGTTTCAGTTTATGTATCGCCCATCAGAATTCCTATATCAGTTTGAGGGGTTGTAAAGATTAATTGGAGAGTTAATTTGTACAAAAACCTTCATTTTCACAATATTAATTTTATTGCTGAACCTGTAAAAATTGGATATAGACTTTTTAAAAAAGCCATAGGCCCTCATGAAACCAAAGTCATCATAACTTTAATTGATTTTCAGGAGACAGATGCATCACAAGGAAATAAGCTGGTATCTAGGATTTAAATGGTTTGGCAAGAGTTAGTACACATTTAGGTTAATTCTCTTTACTATCTAGATTCCTAGAGCCTGAAAGATTGTGATTACTATTTCGGATGACCCGATCCTAACGATAATTATTATTGGTATTAGCTCGTACTTTTATATCATTTTGTGGTCACAAAACACTTGAATGTATATAATAATAATAATGATGATGATAGTTAGCATTTATGTAGCACTTTAAAGTTTGCTTTGCAAACCTTTTGCAAACCTTTACAAATATCTCATTTTATCTTCACAACAATCCTGGGAGGTAGGCACTATCTCCATTTTACAGATGAGGAAATTGAATCAGACAAAGGTTAAGTGATTTGCCCAGGGTCATACATCTAGTAAGTGTCTTAGACTGAACTTGAAATTAGGCCTTACTGACTCCAGGTCCACCACTCGTTACTGTGCTACCAATAGTTACTATGTTATTGCATTGATTCTCCTAACAACCCTCTGAGGTAAGTAGGGTAGATATTATCTAAACATTAAACAGACAAGTTTACATAGAAACAATGAGAGTCACTGGAGGTAATGGAATAGAAGAATGTTATGGTCATATCTGTACATAAGGAAAATCACTTGCAGGATAGACCAGACTGGGAGAGATTTGAAGAAGGGAGACCAATTAGGAGACTGTTACAATCATCTAGGAGAGATTTAATGAGGGCCTGAACTCAAGTAGTATCTGTAAGAGTGGAGCATGTCTGGGAAGCCAGATGAATATCCTATCTTTACATTTCCTTCATTTTTAGGGTTGGTAGGAGTTAAGGAAGTGTCGAAAAGGGGAAGTTGGATCCAGGCAGGGAACAATGTGGTATTCTGGGTAGAACATGAGCATTAATTAGCAGATGGGGCAGGAATGATAGTTATGTTAGTGGGGCTAAGATAAAAACTAGCCTTAGTATGATAGATTGTGACCTGTGAAGGAGTGATAGGAGAGAAATCTGAAGAGATAAGATGGGCCAGAATTAGGAGGGCCTTGAATGTAAGGCTCAGGAATGTGAACTTGACTCAATGGGCCACTAGTGAAAAATCATTGCAGGTTTCCAAGTCAAGGAGGACGATGATAAAGTTGACTTTGTAAGAAAGTTGATATGGTATTGATGTGCAGGATTAACTGATAGGAGAGAGGACCAGAGCTGGAGAGTCATTCAGGGGCTATGCTAGGAGATGAATTGGACTAGGGTTGTTGGTATTGATCAAAGTATCAAAAGCTAGAAATGTGAGGTTAGGTCTATGCATTTGGATTTGGGGAATTATTTATATAATAGCTTATATTTATATCACCAAACACCTTAATCTTCTACTAACGTTCTGTTTTGATATCTTATAATGGCAGTGCTGGCTGATCGATCCTAGAGGGTTAGGTCTTGTCTGTGGGTCCAGCAATGGACCGTTGGCCTTTTTTCTCCACAAGGATCCGTTCAGTTCAGTTCAGAATTCAGCACTAGGTTGATCATATGATGATGAATGCTTCAGTCATAGGCCCTCCTGAGGAGCATCTAAGTGGTAGAGAGATTGTGATCTGTGTTAATGGAAATCGTGAACACTTTTTAAGTTTTATTGTTTCATATGTTTAGAGCTAGAAGTGACCTCAGTATTGTAGTATATCTATGATGAGTAAGCATTGTTCTCCTTTTTAAAAATAAGTAATTAGACTCAGAAATTATTTGACTTTTTGAAGCCACACAGCTAAATGGCAGAATTGAGACACTTTACCTCAGCTTTTCTAATTCCTGATCTCATGCTTTTTTCATTTGGTTGTGCAGTCTCTTTTACCAAATGAATCATGCCAATGAATACAAGTTAGACATCTCCTAAGGTCTCTGGTGGGAAGAACAATAACACTTTAATGGGAACAAGGTGTTTTGACTTACTGAGTTTTCTGGTAAACTCCAGGCTAACTAAAGGTTAACTGGAAATAAAAGACAGAAGACTGAGCCCTGGGGACTTTCAGAGTTAGGCAATTGAAACAATAGCCTGTGAAGGAGACAGAAAAAGAGGCTAAAGAGGCAAGAGGAAAAGCTAAGTTAAGGAAGCCAAAGGAAATGTTTCAAGCAATTTGTCAGGACTATAAAATAAGCAAATTGAGCCAAGAGTACCAGTTGAGAAATTGTGTTTCTTAACCTGTGGAATTAATTCTCTATTGAGAAGATAGGTAGTATGAAGACTGATTGTTTTTGGCAGCTAAGTGGCACAATGGATGTAAGGCCTGGCCTGGAGTCAGGAAGATCTGAGTTCATGACCAGCCTCAAGACACGTATTAGCTGTGTGACCCTGAACAAGTCACTTAACCTTTGCTTGCCTCAGTTTCTTCATCAGTAAAATAGTGGTAATAATAGTATCTATCTCCCAGGGTTATTGTTAGGATCTACTGGGATAATATTTGTAAAACATTTAACACAGTGCCTGCCACATAGTAAGTGTTATACAAATATTAGTTATTGTTATTAGCTATTATTGGATAACTAAATTAGTCATCAGTTACTATATTAATTACAATTAGGATATATTTTAAAATATAATTGGAAGCTTTCACTTATGGGTTTAAATATAAAGTTTCCAAAACAAAACTCAGCAATATTGGTCCATGTAATAGATTCAATTTAAAATAATTTCATTTCATTATTTTTCACAGGGCGCTATGTGTGTCTATGCGTGTGTGCACCCAAACGCATGTATGTGCATAAAACTCTATTTGGGATACTTTTATTCTGCTTTATATGGAATATTTTTACTTTGGATACTTTTTATCCTTTTGTCAAATGTCTTTACAGGACTGCTATCTTTTCTTATGATTTGTAAAAGTAGGACCCAGGAGAACTGAATTCTTTGTTTGATTTCAAGTGCTAAATTAAATCCATTTTTTGTTTGAGTTCCACATTTATGCTACTAATAATATAATGCATTGTATTTAATTCTAGCTTTTTCTTTATATCATTTCCTTTTAAACAGAGTGAATTTCAACTCTTACTTTAATATTAAAATGATCATGTTCACTGGCTACCTACTAATGATCTCTTTTTCATCCTTCCAGATGAAGTTGGGGCTCTTGTTTTTGACATTGGCTCCTATACAGTGAGAGCTGGCTATGCTGGTGAGGACTGCCCAAAGGTAAGTACAACTGTTGGGTTGTAGGGTATGCATAAAAATATCACTATGTAGCTTTAAATAAATTCAAGAAATTTTTATGTGGAGCAATATAGAAACAGGGCTATATAGTTCAAAAGAAAACTACTTCATTCAGCAAGAATTTATTAATGCTACTATGTGCCCAGGCCTTTGCCAGGTGGGGAGGATCAAAAGAGAAAGATTAAACAGTTCTTGTCCTTGAGAAGCTTACATTCTATTGGGAGAAAATAGCATGTACATAGATAATTAATTTAAAAGTAACTTCTCAGAGAGAGCAGTTGAATCTGTGGGGATCGGGACATGCCTTATGTAGGAGGTGGCAATGGGGCTGAACCTTGAATTGGGATTCCAAGAAGCCAAGTGACAAGTAGGGGAATTCCTAGCACTAGGACAGATTCAAAAAAGGTATAGAGATGGGATAAGGAGGATTGTGTACAAGGAACCTCAAGTAGGCCAGTTTAGCCCAAACAGAGCTCATGAAGAATTGATGAAGCCTTACATGTTCACATAGTGTTTGCTAGATATTAGGCACTTGATAGATACTTGGCAATTGGCTACAATTAAATGATAGCTACTACTTTAGCTCAGTGGTATAAAATTCTAATTGAAAGGGACCCTGGAGGGCTGTGTATTGACTTAGAAAACCACAAATTATAACATTATGTTGTGTTGTATTTTTGTTTATTTTGTTAAACATTTCCCATTGACATTTTAATTGGGTTCAGGTAGCACCTGGAGTTCGACACCTCTGCTTCAGCTAATCTTAATCATAGCTGACATTTATGTATCAGTTTAGGGTTTACAAAGCACTTTGCTAACATATGATTCAATGACCACAGTGACCCTGTGAGGTAAATACTATAGGCATTGTTCTGATTTTACAGATGAGGAAACTGAAATTCAGAGAGTTTAAGAAGTATTTGCCCGTAGTCACATAGCTTGTAATCATTAGAGGAGGAATGTGAAGCTGCATCTCTCCTGATTCCAAGTCTAACACTCTTCCCATGAAGGAAAGTAATATGTACTGTAAATAAACCTGGAGCTAGAGGCTAGAGTTACTGTGTATGGCTTTGTACGCCAAGTAGAGGAGTTTGGGTTTGGTCCTAGAGGCAATAGAGAGAATTGCTGGAGCTTCTTGAGCAGTGCAGTGACAAGCTTAGGTAGATCAGTTTGGAAGCTAGGGTGATTAGAAAAAAGGAGAGCTTTGAGTCAGAGAGGCCAGGGATACAGCTATTGCAATAGTATAGGAGAAAGGGGATGAGGTTGTGAACTAGGATGATGGTTGTGTGAATAGAAAGAAGGGGATAAATATGAGAGGTATTGAGGAGATGGAATTAATTTTATTTTTTTGCCTGATTGCATATGGGGGAATGAGGGAGAGGAAAGAGTCAAAGATGCCTTAAAGTTTGTGAACCTAAGGAGAATAGTGATGTCTTCAGCAGAAATAGGGGTGTTAGAAGGAGGGGAGCATTTTGAACGTGTGGAATTTTGAGATACCTTTGGTACCATGTGGTTGGTGATAGGGGACTGGAGCTCAGGAGAGCCTCTAAGGCTGGATATATAGCTTTGGGAATCATCTGCTTAGAGTTGATACTTGAAACCATGGGATCTAAGAGAGAATACATAGAGAAGAAGGCAGGACAGAATTTGGAGAGGTGGGAGGAGGTGGGACGAGATACTCGTGGTTATGGTATGGGTTATGGGGTAAAGATATTATAACTTGTCTCCTTTTCCTGTTTCTTCTATTGCAGGTTGATTTTCCCACCGCTATTGGTGTGGTACTTGAAAGGGATGATGGGAGCACATTGATGGAGATAGATGGGGATAAAGGCAAACAAGGAGGTCCCACATACTACATAGATACTAATGCATTGCGTGTTCCAAGGGAGAATATGGAGGCAATATCACCTTTAAAGAATGGAATGAGTATGCTACTTTTTTCCTTGGAAATAATGACCAATATGCTATATGGCATATCTTTTGCATGTGAAATAGTTTTTCTTCTTAGTGGAAAAGAAACCTGTCTATTATGTATTACTTTGCTGGTTGCCCTGGATTTGTGAAGAAAAACTACTACATTTTTCCTTAGTACATCCAGGTTTCTTTTTACTTATGCTTGAAAATCTTCAAATCACACAAATTTTCCTATGTTCAAAACAAAACATAACATGTAAAAATACTTAAGGGAAAGGAATTACAATAGGGAAGTTCACACAATATCCAGGATGTCTCTCCAGATTTTGAAAAGGTTTTGGTTTAATATTCCTGCTTGCATTTTATTGGTGGGAAAACTGAGGAATAGAGACAAAATTACAAGGGTGTAAAGAAACCAAAACCAGGTCCCTGAACTCTCATTCCCTGCTGATAGTATATTTGAGATGCTGAGACTGTCACATCTCCCAGTACCTAGCTACATGAAGTAAAATGTCAGAAATACTGCCTGTAGTAGTTGTCATCTCCCCCAGGGCAAAGCCAACTGCCTGATTTTACCCAGTGAGCTGATTCTTGTCTGTACATGTTAGCTCCAATTATTCTCTTACTTCATACCCCCTTGGAAGGTTCGCTTTCCTTTTCTCTGCTAGGAATAGGCACCAGGACTCTGGAAACCTCAAGTCTCCACAGCACTTTCAGCTTTTCTACTGGTTTCCTTTTTAAAAAGAGTGTCCTTTATACATTTTTTTCCCACTATAGTAATTTCCCTGTATATATACTCTCTTCTTTGTTCCTCCTTTTGGACCAAGAGGAATAGTTCAGCAAAAGTTACTGACAGAGCAGCCCCGTCTTACATCATATGCAGCATTCTGCATTTATAACCCCCAGTGTTTCTACTGAGAGCAGGGGAATATATGTTCTCTAGAACATTGGTTCTTCCAATTAATCAGGTTTTTGCTGCTGTTTTGTAGCCTTAGAGGTGGTATTCTTCTGTTCTGCGCCCCCCCCCCCCTTTTGTTTTTCATCTTTCTAAAAGGTTCTCATGATCATGCTAGTGCTATGCAGCCGTGAAGGGTTCATGGGGACCAGGATATCTGGATTTAAGTGCCAGCTTTTCTGCTTCATCCTGTGGCTGAGAATGAGTCACTTTACCCAGTTGGTCTCATTCTTCTTGTCGGCAAAATAAGGGGTCCTCAGAAAGCCTGGGAAATAATTTTTACAGCCAGTGTCTCTGATAAAGGCCTCATTTCTAAAATATATAGAGAACTGAGTCAAATTTATAAGAATACAAGTCATTCCCCAATTGATAAATAGTGAAAGAATATGAATAGGCAGTTTTCAGATGAAGAAATTAAAGCTATCTATAGTCATATGAAAAAATGCTCTAAATCACTATTGATTAGAGAAATGCAAATCAAAACAACTCTGAGGTACTACCTCATACCTATCAGATTGGCTGACATGACAAAACAGGAAAATGATAAATGTTGGAGAAGATGTGGGAAAATTGAAATACTAATGCATTGTTGGTGGAGTTGTAAAATGATCCAACCATTTTGGAGAGCAATTTGGAACTATACCCAAAGTGCTATAAAACTGTGCATATCTTTTGATCCATCAATACCACTTCTAGGGCTGTATCCCAAAGAGATCATAAAAATGGGAAAAGGACCCACATATACAAAAATATTTATAGCAGCTCTTTTTGTGGTGGCCAAGAATTGGAAATTGAGGGGATGCCCATCAATTGTGGAATGGCTGAACAAGTTGTGGTATATGAATGTGATGGAATACTATTGTGCTGTAAGATATGATGAGCAGGCAGACTTCAAAAAAACCTGGAAGGACATGAACTGATGCTGAGTGATGTGAGGAGAACGAGGAGAACATTGTACACAGTAACAGTCGTACTGTTCCATGACTAACTTTGATAGACTTAGCTCTTTTCAGCACTGCAAGGATCTAAGACATCTGTAAAGTTTCATGATGGAAAATGCTATCCACATCCAGAGAAAAAACTTTGGAGTCTGAATGCAAATCAAAGCATACTATTTGCTCTCTGTTTTGTTTCTTCTTTCTTGTGGTTCCTCCCATTGGTTCTCATTTTTCTTTACAACCTGACTAATGTGAAAGTGTTTAATATGAATGTATATGTAGAGCCTATATCAGATTGCAAACCATCTTGGGGAGGGGAGGGAGGGAAAGAAAATTTAGAACTCAAAATCTTATGGAAATGAATGTTGAAAACTAAAAATAAATAAATTACTTAAAAAAAAAAGGGATCCTCTAACATCCCTTCCAGTTGTAAACTTCTGTGGTTCTGCACACTTGTCACTGTTCTCTAATTCTTTCCTCTTGGTTCATTTTGTCTTCTTAACTTGATTGTAAGATCTTTGAGGGATTATGCCTTATTCTTTTTTACATTTTAATAGTGTTTGCTACAGATTAAGCATTGATAGATACTTGGCAATTGGCTACAGTTAGTAATAATTAATGCTTTAGCTTACTGGTGTAAAACTCAATTAAAAGGGACCCTGAGGGTCACATATTGATTGAGAAAGCCACAAATGACCGTTATCTATGTTGTATCTTATTTTTGTTTGTTTTGTTAAACTTTTCCCAATGATGTTTTAATCTGGTTCAGGTAGCACTCGAGGTTGGACAGCTCTGCTTAGCTCATAGTAAAAGCACTTTGTTAACATATGATTGGATGATCACAGTTCCCCTGTGAGGTTAGCACTATTGGCATAATTCTTCTGATTTTATAGATGAGGAGAGTGAAGTTCAGAGAATTTAAGTATTTGCCTGTCTTCACCCAGAGTGATCATTAGAGGAAAAGTGTAAACCTGGAGTTCCAGTACTCTTCCTATTTCACTGTGGTGCCTCTAAGTTCAACTTGTCTTCAGAGCTACTTGGTACCCCTAGGGTATCCAGTAAAGACCTTTAAAGTTCTTTAGACTTTTAGACCTTTAAAGTTAAGACCCCGTCAGGCATTTATTGAGCTATGTTGTGCTTTTCCATCCTGGAAATGTGTTATTATAAGGGGTAGAGGGAACAAAGGAAAGACTGTGTCTGGAAAATGAAGTCTTCTTTTTAAGTGTTTTACTATGAAGTGAGAGTATCTGTGAATTGCTGTTGAGGTCTTCTGGGTTTGGTAGATAAATCATTGGAATGTATTTCAAAATATATGGCGTATTTGTCTTTAAACTGTTAACTTTGTTATTGCAGTTGAAGATTGGGACAGCTTCCAAGCTATTTTGGATCACACTTACAAGATGCATGTCAAATCAGAAGCCAGCTTGCACCCTGTTCTAATGTCAGAAGCACCGGTGAGCTAAGGCAGAGCTTATGTTCTTGATTTCTCTTTGACAGTTATTTTATTAGTCTCAAAAACATTTGAGGAGTTTTTTCTTTCTCTGGTTTAGATTTGAGAGGGCATCTAAATTGGTGCTTTGAAGATAGGAACAGTCACACTCTTCCCCATTTTTGTCAGCAACTTCAAATTTATTGAACTTTTTTCCTAAAGAGGAACACTTAGTTTTTAAAGAAAAGATGATTTCAATTGGAATTTTAAGAAGGCTCCTTTATTTTTTAGCAAAATACTAAATTAAACATGGGATTAAATAATGAAATAAGATACATTTTAAGATTTATTTCTTTCCATCAGACTCCAGATCTGAAATGAAGGGAAAACAACAAATGTAATAGTAAAAGGGTAATTTGGACTTTTGTATTACATTTTACAGAAATGATAGCCAGTTTCATGCTGAATTTGAAAACAAGTCTAAGTTTAATCTGTTTTAATAGCTATTGAGAATATGATGAATTTGGAGTAATTCAGTAAAACCTGAACATAGGGGTGCTGTTTTTGGAAACAAACATAAGTTATCCCACCTGTGTATTTAGTTAACTTATTTCAATTTGGTGGAATCTCATAGTTGTCATTTTTTCCTCCAGGGATTTCATTAACATTTGGATTCATTTTGTGTATTTCTTTCAAATTTCAGTGTATTAATTTCCTTTATATCCCAAAGTCTGTTTATTGTCACTTTGGTGAGAAATCACATGTTGAACCAGAAATTGAGATTGTCTGATGTCGAGAATAACATGGTTCATTGAATGGAGGAGTTAGGAAAAACAATGATTATAAATTGTAAAAATAGTTTTCTGTGATTTCTTTTTACTTTCATGATTGCTATACAAGTAAAAGGAGAATTTGGCAACTTTTAGTTACATATTTTAAGGTTTAGTTACTAGATACTTTGAAACACTCTGAGTACATTTTTTAAAATGTCTACAAGAAGTCTGATTTCATTTCCTTTTATTTGGAAGATTTATTTTTATTAATTTTTAAGAACTCATAGCAAGAGATATGTAAATTGAAACCTAGTTTTATGATGAGCTTTCTTTGCCAAACCAGCAATGATATTTGATTATATAAATCTTGGATATTGATTACTTTGCTTCTATGGTAGTGAATCTTGAGATTACCATGTTTAAATTATGAGCTGAACAGTCACGTTTAAGTATTATTTTTCTCCCCTTTTCCCTTTTTCTCACCCAACCCCCAAGTGGAATACCAGAGCAAAAAGAGAGAAACTGACAGAGTTGATGTTTGAACACTACAACATCCCTGCATTCTTCCTTTGTAAAACTGCAGTTCTTACAGCGTATCCTTGCAAGTATTGGTACTTGTGGGTTTGTTTTTTTCCAGAAACAATATAAATATGCTCTTTAAAAGTAACACAACTAGAATTGAGGCATTAATCAGCTCTTTTTTTATCCACAGGTTTATTATACAGTTTGCAGATTGTCATGCTTTCTTCTCTTTCTGCCTTTTTTGGTATTTTACCTATTATTAGCATTGCTATCCTAGAAGGTGAGAAAAGAAAAAAAGCCTACATTCACATCAGTTACTTTGGCTGCTTGTTAGCAGCCCTGCTGGTAAAAGACTCATTGGTGGGGATTGTAATAATGAAGTACAAGTTTTCTTAGATTATATCCGTATTTTGTTAGCCATATTTTTTTTTTTGCCACAGAAAATGTAGAGTTGTCTATAAATGCATTTAAGGAATTCAATGAAACACTTACTAAATACTAATTGTACACAAAGCATTCTGCTTGGTTCTGTGGAGGATGCAGAGATAAATGAAATATGTCCTTATTCTCACTAGTCTAGCTAAGGAGACAAATATATGAAAAGTTAGGTAATAAAAGATTTAAGCAACAACAGTACAAGACAATAATATGAGAAGTTTATGATTAATTTTGCATTGCATAGGATCTGATTGTTTTTGAATTAAGAGTAGTATGGGATGACTTCAGACCTTACAGAAGAGGTGGTGGTATTTTAGCTGCATCTTGAAGGATGGGCAGGTAGGACTTGTCCCGGCAGAGAGGAGGGCATTGGACCTTGGACCTTCATGAGTGAAAATAGTGCAGATGGTAGTAGATGATGATAACTGCTTACACTCATATAGCACTTCCTGGTTTAGAAAGGACTTCATTTACCTTCATTGTTTAAAGTGGTCTCTTGGTTCAGCAAAACAAGCCTTTAGTAAATGTGTACAGTGTGCTAGTCCTTATGCTAAGTGTTGGCAGTACAAAGAAAGACAGAAACGGTCCCTGCCTTCAGGGAGCTCACACTCTTCTGATAGAGACATGTAAATGCAAGATAGCTATGGAATAGATGGAAAGTGTATTTTAAAAATTAATGCATGTCTTTTGTTCAGCAGGAAACTGGTCTCAGTTTCATTAAAAAACCAACTTCATAAACATTGTTATTTAAAGAGGCTTTTGTCACATTGAACAAGAGTTTAGGTATCTTGAAGTTATTTCCTTAACTCTCTGAACAAGATTTGCTAACGGTCGTTCCACGGGGCTAATTTTGGATAGTGGGGCCACTCATACTACTGCCATTCCAGTCCATGATGGATATGTCCTTCAGCAAGGTAAATGTCCTGGAATAACGCACATGTACTCACATAATATATTTAGAAACAAAAACTGCTAGGAACTATCTTAGGCATTTTCAAGGAAAAAAATGCCTTTTGGTCTTATAGTTTTATAGAAGGTGCTCTTTGGAATGCTGTATAGTTAAAGCTGATGTTTCAGAAATTGAGAGCTTGGTGATACCTTGCTTGTGGGTTTACTAGTGTGTTTCATTTGGGGCTTGGTGACCTGAGGGGCTGGTCCCAGGGAACTTGATTAGGAATTAATGGCCCTTGGGCATTTCTCTTTTTCCTACAGGCATTGTGAAATCACCTCTTGCAGGAGACTTTATTACCATGCAATGCAGAGAACTGTTTCAAGAAATGAATGTAGAATTGATTCCTCCTTACATGATCGCATCAAAGGTAAGTAATAGTTGGATTAGCTACAGATGGTTTTGTCTTTTCTCCTGCCACCCTCCCAGGTCTAAATCTTTGAATTGATTCTACTCCTTTTGCTGCCTCAGGAGGCTGTTCGTGAAGGATCGCCCGCAAATTGGAAGAGAAAAGAAAAGTTGCCACAGGTTACGAGGTCTTGGCATAATTACATGTGTAATGTAAGTAGCTGCTCTTCTCATGTGATCACTGTCTGTAGTGTTTCTTTAGTGGTATGTGGGAAACATGATGTTAAAATGTCTAGTATCATAACTATAACTGCTCTGAGATTGGGTGGATACTCCTGACCCTCTGAGCTTCTAGTAACTTTCCTCCCCTCAAAAAAGTCCTTGTAGTTATTTTGAATATCTTTTACATATACTTATATGGATACTTCTCTCCCCTACTAGATTGTAAGGTTCTTGAAGGCAGCATCTGTCTTTGTATCTCGAGTGCCTGGCGTGTAGTAGATGCTGGATTATTTTCCTGACATCTTATCTTCTTTAGGACCTCAAGGCTGTTTCATCTCTGTAGTACCATTTTATAAATAAAAGTGGATTAGCTTGTTTGGGTGGATTTGATTCTTGCCAAAAAGATAGCTTACAAAAGAATAGCTATTTGTTCTGGATCTCATGAGTTATAACAGAATTATTCTTTTGGGAGGCAGGATCAAATGCTGAAAATGATTGTATTTCTAGGATATTTATTGAGCAGTCATAATCCCCTGTGGACTGGTTAGCTCCATTCTGTTCAGTAGCCAGTGGCAGCATCTCCAACTTCACCTGGTTGTCTTGTCATTGTGTGCTAGGAGTCCAGGTGAGCAGGTGTAGGTGGAACAACATAAGAGCAGTTCATCTCTGCTTCCATTAAAAGTAAGGCCTGGAAGAGACCTTAGAGATATCTAATACAGTCCCTACATTTCACAGATGGGGAAATCTAGGACCCAAAGAACAGAAGTTCTGACTCAAGGTCTTTCTCCTAGCATGTGCCCAGCTGACTGGGTCATATACAAAGGACTTGAATAAGCTAGTATGAATTGTAAGCATGTAACTATTAAAAGTTTTGAGGACTAGAATTGATCATGCCAGAGGTATGCCCTCTTTTTTTTTTAAGCCTTAGAATTAGACATAAAGATATTATAAATTATAAATATAATTCCTGGGGGATTAACTCCTAGCAAAATGATCAGAGATTGTGACATCACCAAGGCTTCTGCTTTGACAACCCAAAGAAGACATATTTATTTGACCATTTATAAAAGGTTACACCTTTTGTGCTGACATGAAAAATTTAGTAAAATGTGAGATTACACATATTTGTGAAATGTGTGTGTGGTTTGTGTATTCAAATAACAATCCAATTCTAGGGCTACTCTTTTTTTATTATAAAAATTTACTTCCTAGGGAGGAAAAAAAAGTAGCCTTCTTATTTTTGTTTTGTGCCACTATAGTTCATAGCAATAGTTTGATCCGGGTTTGGTCTAGTGCTGGCAACCCTACCTGCTCAATTTATCAGTAGAGTTGGCTGGATCAGAATACCTCTTTACTCCCCTGATAGATGTGGGTAATGAACTGGTACATATGAAGAAAGGAAAGGGCTTCTTATGGAGGAAGATCCTATATTAATATATTCTAATTTCCCAACCTGGTAGAGATAGCTTGTTTTAAATAGAAAACCCGAGGGGGAAGAATACTAATTATTGTATCACTTCTTCTTTCTTCAGGGGAGGAAGAAGGTAAATTTAGGTCTTCTCTTTTCATTGCTCTTCTGGGGGGCTTTGATGTTTCTCTGCTTTCTGCTGCTTCCGCACAAGGCTAGAGGATTTTAGTGGATGGCACACTCAGTGTGAGCCAGCAGTGTGGCTTAGCAACCATAAAAGATAATGCTACTTTGAGAGGTAAAGCAGCCAGAATGGTGGAGGGCATAGTTGTCTGTACTCTGCCCTGCTCACATCATGTCTAAATTATTGTGTTCAGTTCTGGGTTGGATATGTTAGGAAGGACATTGAGTTATTAGAGAATGACTAGAGGGAGACAGCCAGAGGCCTAGAAACAGTCCTGTACGAGGATCTGTTGAAAGAATTGAGGATATCAGCCTAGAGAACAGGGGTATTAAGGGGAGATAGGATGTCTGTCTTCCACTATGGGGAAGAGGGACGAGATTTGTTGTTTTGCTTTGACCTAGAGGGCAGACCTATGAACCATTCATTGGTGGAAATTAAAGTGAAACTGATTTTAACTCTTTATAAGGAAACATTTCCTAATAGAAACTGTCAAACATAGGTTTCTGTTCTGGGATGTGGGAGGTTGGATGACTGCCTGCCTGTCTGAAATGAGCAGGAGAGATTCCTGGATAGGTAAAAGTTGGACTAGATGGCCTCCAAGTTTATGTCACCATTAAAATTCTGAGAGTTCCAATGTTCCATAAGAGTTCTGAGTCTTAGCTAAATGACTTTTAAATTTCCTAAACATATTTTTCAGTATCCAGTACGGTGTCTCGTGTGTGGCAGGCAGTTTGTGTTTGCTGAGATCTTGATTCTTTCAAAAGGAATCCTTTATTCAACAAGTATCTAATACTTACTCTGTGTAACATACATTATTAAAGATTTTATATTTTTATGGCATTCGGAGTGCTTAAAGGTAATTTTATGCCTTGAAATCTACCCATCATAGACATTAGTTCTTGTGTCACACTATGACAATTTCCACCAAATAATATGATTAAATAAATAAAAGTAAAAATTTGTTTTTAAAAAATCCTAACTGTTTAAAATTTTTTTTCCCCCTAGTGTGTGATCCAAGATTTTCAAGCTTCTGTGCTCCAAGTGTCAGATTCAACTTAC
Source organism: Vombatus ursinus (assembly GCF_900497805.2). Lineage (NCBI taxonomy): Eukaryota > Metazoa > Chordata > Mammalia > Diprotodontia > Vombatidae > Vombatus > Vombatus ursinus. Next base: position 20,950,512 of record NW_020954588.1, on the reverse strand, counting down.
GATGAACAGTATGTTCTCTTGTTCTGTCTGGAGCTCTTGTGACTTAACTTAAACTTTCATACTCATCGTTTAGAGGCCATATTTGTCTGGTGATGTACTTGACTATTTGGTTTTTATCTCATAGCTATAAAAGTGTTTGTGATTTTAGAAGTAGATAGGAAAGGAATGATTTTGTTTTTAAAGTAAATTGTAGTTTATGTTTGAGTGTAAGTATGAATTAAAATGTACCAGTGTAAGCCCAGTAAATTCATTGTTATGTAATACGGCTGAATATTTTATTTTCTTAAAGCATCGATGAATTTATTGCACTACTAGTTTTCTTCTTGTCCTTAAGCATTTTCAGTAGTTTCTCTACTACTTTTCCCTCTTTTTAAATTTTCCTGAATTTCTTTCCTCAGAGTGGCTGCCCAGATGCCAACAGTTCACTATGAGTTTCCTAATGGCTATAACTGTGACTTTGGTGCTGAGCGACTCAAGATTCCTGAAGGGTTATTTGACCCATCTAATGTGAAGGTAATGATGGAGGTGGCATGGAAAGTTTTGTGTAGTGCTGGCAGTTTGGTTCTTCTCCTTCCTAGAGTTGTAACGCCTGAGATGAGGCTTATTTTTAGAATGGCTTTTGATGTACTTTACTAAAGTATGAGGTGTTGACTGATGACTACTCATTTTATTGCAGGGCTTGTCAGGCAACACAATGTTGGGAGTCAGTCATGTTGTTACCACAAGCGTTGGGATGTGTGACATTGACATCAGACCAGTAAGTGTCAGCCTGTCATTGTACATCTACCTCTTCACTAGATATTTTAACGTATGTAACAGACATATGTACACTTTACAGTAATGATTTCTGTATTGACAGTTCTGCCTACAATTTTGTTTAACCTGAGCTATGGCTCAAAAGACAAATAAATGTTCTGCAGACTCATTTTAGATTTTAATCATCATGTCTTAGATTTTGTGTTGTTCATCTCAAGTTGATATAGTACTATGTTCAAATCAATTCAATTCAAGAAACATTTGTCAAACATTTGGCCTTATGAGTGGAGAGATGGGGATAGATGGGAGCAATGTTATAAAGGTAAAATTGGCAATTTAGTGGATGTGGCTTGACAGAGGTTACAAACCTGGGTGAAGAGAAGAATGGTGGGATCCTCAACAGCTAGGGTAGATTTGGCGGGAAGTGGACAAAATCAGCTAAGCCATGGCAGTGTCCACTTTGGTCGTTAGTAACTTCTGTTGAGGCAAGGATGGAAAATGTGTTGGAAAATAGGGTTCAGATTTAATCACTTAAATAGTCCAAAGGCTTGTATTGCTTGATGCAGAGGTCCCATACCTATAGACATATATTATATTCGACATAGTGAGTTTGAGATGTCTGTGGGATATCCAGGTGGAAATATCCAACATGGCAAGTTGATGATGCAGTCCTGGAACTTAGGAGAGTGACAAAGGCTCCCATGTAGACCCAAGAGTCATCTGCACTGAAGCCATGGGAGCTAATAAGATCATGGAAATAGAAGTGAAAGCAGAAGGCAAAAGGAAATCACAGCTAAATGGAGAGATGGCCTACAATTTCTTGTCTGGAGGTCAATGAAAGAACTGATGGGAGTTGTTTCATTGAGTGACCAAAGAAAATCAGAGATGTCCTTTCATGGAACATTTGTCATCTTGACTTGAAATGCTCCTAATAAGCATCATGGAGATAATCATAGCCTGTGCATGAACATTTGCCACAGAGGCAGAGAGATTTTGTAAAGAAAACGACCAAGTTCCCCGAGCCATGTCAGCATCTGCTTTGGTGGGCTTTGACTGCTGTGCCCAGGGAAGGATAGCAACAAGTGTTTTGGAAAGTAAGCTTCAGATTCAGCAAATGGAGCAGACCAAAGGCTCGGGCTGACTGAAGTCCCACATCTGTGTTTTCTAAATGTTTTAGGAAGAGAGTCTGAAAGTTCTGCATGTGGCGAAAGCACTAAATCTTAAAGAAAGAGAACTTGTTATTTCTTGTATTTTGAACTGGTCATTCAAACAGCTTTAAATCTGTCTAATTGAACTATTGTCTAGGGCACATCTCTCCACCTTACTTAACAAGGATAGCATGAGAGACTTTGTCAAATATTTTGCTAAAATCTAGACAGATTTTTTGATATCTATTGGCATGTCCCAGATCTACCAGGCTAGTGACCCTGACCAAAAAAATGGAAGACAAGCCTGTGTCACCTGGTCTTAAAGCTTTGCTGTCAGTATTTATTAAATACCTACTGTGTGCCTGGCACTGAGCTAAGGGTAATATGCCAAGCACGCAAGCACTGGGGATACAAATACAAGCAAAACAACACACATTCTCTGCCCTCAAGAAATTTATAGGGGAGCTAGAAAGCTAGGATGGCTGCAGGTGAAACTACCCAGTTGCAGGCCTAACGTCAAAGCCTGGAAAGTCAACAAGCATTTATTAAGTACCTACTATATGCTAGGCACTGTGCTAAGTACTAGGGATACAAAAAGACCAAACATAGTCCCTGCTCTTAAGAAGCTCACAGTCTAATGAGGAGACAACATGCGAACAACTATGTGCACCCCAGATGTATACGGCATCATATAATAATGAGAGGGATCAAGGAAGACTTCTTGTTGAAGATGAAGATGTTGTTCGTCCTTCTGTTTCAAAAAGGACCAGTGACATCACAGGGTGATGTCTTGACTTGTGCGTAAATTGGATTTAAGTGAGGCAGAGTTGCACAGAGTCTCAGTCTTTTCCAGAGTCACGGAGGTCCAGTGGCAAGACAAAAATCAGGATGACTGGTGATGGCCTCCAAAACATGGATGACCTTTGCATGTTCAATGTCTCACCAAGCTCTAAGCACTCCACAGTGCCTGCTTCAGCCACCTTCATAGCCGTTGGAACAAATTATTCTTATCCTTGAATTCTACTGGGGGAAGTCTTCACTTGCTTGGAGTAGACACCCCCTAACTCACTGACAAGTTTGAGGCCCATCGACCCTAGTTTAGCCTGTCTACCAAGACGGTTTTCAGGATATGGCCGCTATGCATGCTACAGCTTCTTGGGGCCGCAGGTGAGAGTTGGGTGAAAGGTGACACCAAAGGTGGATGAGCAGCCCTGAAAAGAACTTGGCAGCCCTCACACCAGAGGTGCTAGTCCTCCCTCACCCCATAAACCCTTTTTATTATTTTTTTTAAATTAATTATTTTTTTTTAGTGAGGCAATTGGGGTTAAGTGACTTGCCCAGGGTCACACAGCTAGTAAGTGTCAAGTGTTTGGTCTGAGACCGGATTTGAACTCAGGTCCTCCTGACTCCAGGGCCAGTGCTGTATCCACTGTGCCACCTAGCTGTCCACATAAACCCCTTTTAGCCAGGACTTGAAGGAAGCCAGGAAAGCTAGGAGGTGGATATGAAGAGGGAGAATATTCTAATGAAAATGCCTGGAATCTGGAAATGGAGTGTCTTGTGGAAGGAATAGCAAGGAGGCCAGGATCCTTGGATTGTCCAGTATGTGATAGGGAGAATATGGTAAGAAAAGGCTGGAAAAATAGGAGAGGACCACGTTGGGAAGGGTGCTCTTTGTAATCACCACTTTCTTTTCATTAACCAATCAGAAATGGAAGCCAAATTTTATCAATCTAGAGTTTGCAAAATTCATTTGCTCTTCTCCATTCTCCCTTTATTCTTCCACCCTCCCTTTCCAGTAAAAAAAAAAAAATCAAAACTCTTTCCTTTCTCTAGTCCTATGGCATCTGCCCATGATATTTCTAAGATCGCTTGGAGTGGCTTCTTTGGGCCAAGTAGCATCAACTCCTCACATGGAGCCAAGAGATCGTTGCTAGTTTTAGACTTATTTCTGAGATCAACTTCTTAGCAGACATTTTTGATCTGACCTTTTACAATCTAGAGCTCTTTCTTGATAGAGAAAACAGAAGCAATCAGAGTTAAGCAGCTGTCATGATCATCTAATTTACTCTGCTCTGATGAGACCAGCTGTTCAGTTCCTTTTTTGATCTTCCTTTTGTCCTCAGCACTCCCCATTAGCCTCAGCTCAGTATGAGCCACAACACTTTGGATCCTGTTCTTTTTTTTTTTAAATAAATTTATTTTTAGTTTTTAACATTCACTTTCATAAGATTTTGAGTTCCAAATTTTCTGTCTCGTCCCTCTCCCCACCCCAAGATGGTGTGCATTCTGAATATCCCTTCCCCTAATCTGCCCTCCCTTATATCTCTCCCCCCACTTCTTATCACCTTACCCCCTATTTTCCTGTAGGGTAAGATAGCTTTGAGTGTCTATGTTATTCCCCTTAGATCCTGTTCTTACAGAACTTTTGTGTCCATCCTGTGACCTTCCTTGCTCTCACTTCTGTACAGGTCTTACAATGTAAACTGGGAGATGAGTTAGTCTGGAGTGAATTGTTTTTGAATTTTACACTTTAACTCTCCTAAAATTGACTTGGTTTGTAGAAGTTTAGGCTGTGGGAGTTTATCAGTTTTCTTTGAAAAATGTAGGGTGTAGACTTCCTGGTTTTTCTTTCTGTTTCTCTTATATATTTCAAGTAGGTCACGTATGAGAAGGGAATAGACAAGTTTTGCAAGTGATTTTTAGTAGCAGACAACATTGTCATATAATACAGACAACAAAGGGCAGAGAATACAAGATTTGGCTGTTATTGATAAAGAAAAAAATTAAGCACAGTTGAGCCAAAACAGCTTTAAATGTTCTCCTTCAACGAAGAGTTTTCATACATATGTTAAGGATTCCTAGGGAGCCCTCTCTTTTGCTCCCAGACACCCTGCATATCAGAGGCAGACCTTGTGTGTTTAGCAGTTGGAAGTTCTAGGGCCTATATTTTACGGGCTCCGCATGGCTCTGAGGTCTTCTCTCTTGGGGCACAGTAGTATAGTGGAAAACAGCTGGATTTGGACTCTGACCAAGTTACTTAATCCTCTTGGGCCTCAGTTTCCTTATTTGCAAAATGCAAAGGTTAGACTAGGGGACCTGTAAGGTCCTTTCTAGCTCAAAATCTAGAATTATAAGATTCCTTGATAAATTCCAACTATAGAGTTAATATCATTCAGAGGCCCTCTGAGGCCTCTGAAAGGGTTTATGGGGTGAGGGAGGACTAGCACCTCTGGTGTGAGGGCTGCCAAGTTCTTTTCAGGGCTGCTCATCCACCTTTGGTGTCACCTTTCACCCAACTCTCACCTGCGGCCCCAAGAAGCTGTAGCATGCATAGCGGCCATATCCTGAAAACCGTCTTGGTAGACAGGCTAAACTAGGGTCGATGGGCCTCAAACTTGTCAGTGAGTTAGGGGGTGTCTACTCCAAGCAAGTGAAGACTTCCCCCAGTAGAATTCAAGGATGAGAATAATTTGTTCCAACGGCTATGAAGGTGGCTGAAGCAGGCGCTCTGAAAGTGGTGACTACAAAAATTTTATATCAAGCAAAGATGTATGTTTGCTGAGGGTAATTCAGAATTGTCATGGAAGATGGTTTAAATGAAAGAGGATTTAATTTCTTTTTAGGTGGTGAAGTCCTTCACACGCTCTTGTTTATGGATAATATTGTACTGCTTGCATCAAACCGCAGAACATCCCAGGCCTTCCATTTCTCTTAATATCAGGGAGCCTATGTATCTGATATGGATTGCAGGGTAGTAACTTTCCCATTCTCCTTTATTTTTTTTTATACCTTCTATTGCAACTTTTTATTTGTATCAGTGGCTTTTTTCAAAATCTATACCATCCTCCAGGACTACCTCCCCTTGTAACAAAATACATATTTAAGCAGGAGAAACCAATACACTGCTCCTATCTCAGTCTCCTAAGAGGAGGGAGGTTTGTTTCATCATCAGATCTCTGGAATACATATTGGTCATTGCCTCATTCTGAATTTTGGTCTCTTTCAGTGTTGTTTTTCTTTACATTATTGCGGTAAGTGTACATATTCTCTTGGATGCTCTGCATCCGTCCAGACAAGTCTAACCAAGAGTCTCTGAATTTTTTAAAAATTAATTTATTTTGAATTAATAGTCACTTCCATAAGCTTTTGAGTTTTAAATTTTTCTCCCCCTCCCTCCCCACCTCTCTCCCAAGATGGTGCGCAATCTGGTATAGGCTGTACATATACATTCCTATTAAACATATATTTACATTAGTCATGTTGTAAAGAAGAATTAGAACACATAGGAGGAACCACAAGAAAGAAGAAACAAAACAGAAAAAAAAAAGAGCAAATAGTATGCTTCTATATGCATTCAAACTTCACAGTTCTTTCTCTGGAAGTGGACAGCATTTTCCATCATGAGACTTTTGGAGATGTCTTAGATCCTTGCATTGCTGAGAAGAGCTAAGTCTCTCAAAATTAGTCATCACACAGTGTGGCTGTTACTGTGTACAGCATTCTCCTGGTTCTCTTTATTTCACTCAGGTTAAGTTCATATAAGTCTTTCCAGGTTTTTCTGAAGTCCATCTGCTCATCATTTCTTATAGCATAATAGTATTCCATTACATTCACATACCACAACTTGTTCAGCGATTCCACAATTGATGAGCATCCCTTCAATTTCCAGTTCTTGGCCACCACAAAAAGAGCTGCTATAAATAGTTTTGTACATATGAGTCCTTTTCCCATTTGTATGACCTCTCTGGGATACAGCCCTAGAAATACTATTGCTGGGTCAAAGGGTATGCACATTGTTATAGCCCTTTGGGCATAGTTCTGAATTCTTTATAGCTGTCATTTCTTACTGCAGAACTGTTCCATTACATTTTCATTCCATAATTTGTTTAACCATTTCCCAGTTGATGAATACCTTTGTTTCTAGTTTTGCTACCACAAAAAGTGCTGTATTTTGTTATATACATAGGAACAAACTTTCCCTTTGTTTTGGCTCTCCTTGCTATGAGTTAAAATAATGGTGTCTGTGGATCAAAGTGTATACAGTTTTTAGTTGCTTTTCTATGACAGTTCCAAAATGGTTTCCAGAATCTTGGACCAGTTCACAGCTCTGCCATCAGGGTTTTAATGTTGTCTTCCCACTGCCCTTCCAACATTGAATATCCTCATTTTGTATTATCTTTCCCAAGTTGTTGTTTGTGAAATGAAACCTGAATTGTTTTAATTTGCATGTGTCTTATTAGTAACGTGGAACCTTTTTTTTGTGGTTTTTGATCATTTGCATTTCTTCTGTAAACTGCTAGTTCATATCTATTGACCACTACTTATTGGGGAATGGACCTTTCTTTTACATATTTTTATCAATTCTTTCTGCATTTCTTGAATCACAGACCTTTATTGGGGATATTTAATTCGAAGATTTTTTTTCTAACTTGTTTTAGTACCATCATTTAATTTTATATCAAAAACACATTTTGTTTTTGGTGTGCCTTCTTCTATCATTACAAGTATCTATTCCTTGTTTAGTTATGAATTTTAGCCTAATAGATTTGAAAGTAGTTCCTTGCTATATCCACACATTAGAAGTTGATATATGGTATGACAAGTGGTTTTAAAGTCAAATAGAAACAGATCCCTACAGGCTACATATTGACTTAGAAAACCAGAAATTAACATTATCTGTGTTGTATTTTTATTTTGTTAAACATTTCCAAATTACATTTTAATCTGGTTTAGGCTGTCCTTGGAGCAGGTCTTGAGTTTGATAGCTTGTAGTGTAAAATACTGATTTTAATCTAATTGTACCCAATTACTTTTCCAGTTTTCTTAGTAGTTCTGGTTGAACTGGAAGTATTTCCCCTCCTGGTTTGTGTTCTTGGTTTATTTGTGCAATTGTTCAGTTACTTCAAGGTCTTGCTTTATTCAGCTGATTTCATTAATATATTGTTTTTTAAAAATAATAACAGACCTGCTAGTTACTGCTTTATAATGTAATATGCTAATGGTAGGCTGCATTTATTTCTACTTTTTCTTTCTACTTTCTGCTTTCCCAAGGTTCAGGTGCTTCAGGCTTTGAGGACAGATTTTTGTTACTAATTTAGCTAATGTTTATTTGTACCTAAACTCTAGCCCATAAAAAGTCATAGAAAAAAATTAAATTAGAAAACAAATAGTGGAGATGTCTCTTTGATTCACAGCTTATACTTAAATCTTTGGAAACATTTGAACAATGGATTTTTCTTGCCTTTTTCTAGGGGCTTTATGGCAGTGTCATAGTGGCAGGAGGAAACACTCTGATACAGAGTTTCACTGATAGATTGAATCGGGAGCTGTCTCAGAAGACACCTCCGGTAAGTGGTTTGCTCTGAACCATGTGTTCAAGTGTATTCTTATTCTTGGTGGACTATTGAGACAAAAGTTGTTTCTTTGGTTGATTAGTGGTGCAAAGTATGTTCTCAAATTTTTCCATCATTAGCTGTCAAATGATTTGAGCCTTTCACTTGTTACATCAAGATTAAACAAATGGAAACAGGAGTAACGGGTGCATTGAACGTGAATAACTGTCACTGTGACTTTTGAAAAGCACTTGGTGTTTGACAGACTTGGCTTTCTGTAGGAACTATGTTGAGATGCATTACATGTAGTAACTAACCATTCTATACAACTGTTATCATTCTCTTATCTGTCACATCTCACTCGGAGCTCCAGGCCCTCAGGGTAGGATGGATATGCAAGACCTCCAAAGGAATCTTTTTTGCTAGCTGAATACAGTTGTGAAGGAAAGAGTGAGGAAATCTTTTTTTCTTTTTAAAAAATAAAAAAAGGCAGTGTGTATAATAAAGGTCTGGGCCTGACTGTCCCTGACACCAACTATGTGTGACCCCAAGTACTCTTTATTCTTATGTGCCTCAAGCTTCTCCCTTGGTAGGCACTATCTGCTAAATCCTATGTGGGTTGGAACCTACATTGTATGCACAGTACAGGATCCTTCATACAGTCACATTATAAGCATCCTTAAAATTAGTGCAGAGTATCAGTAGAGGGACAGGATTGCTATCTACCACAAAAGCTAGCCATATTTTTTCAGTTTTATTCAAATGGCAGCAGGGGAGAAGAGGACTGACAGATTGATTTGTAGCATACCTGAATCATTACATTCAATTGGAATATAAAGAAACCTTAAAAGATAAAACCCCTTTTATTTAAAAACAACAGCTAAATCCTGTTGCCTCAGAAGGAGAAGAAAACTGTAAAGCTCAGGGACTTGATTAAGTTAGCTTTAGTTAAGTAGTAGAACCCAAACTAGAACAGTTGAAAAAAGTTGTAATTTCAGATGCCTGAATAAGTAAACTTCTAACTTTGGGGATGTAGGGAACAACACATCAGGATGATATTTAATTCTTATGATGAATCTTCACAAGTATTTGCCTCACTTCTTTCTTTTGCTTTGTTAATTCTTCCAAAACCTACATATCAAATACATGAAAAAATCTTGCCACATGTGAGTGTTATCCATTGCATGTATGTAATATTTAGAAGCCAGTGTTGACTGGCTATTAATCCTGTTAATTACCTAAATCTTCCCTCTTGAAAAGTTAGCATACAGGCAATGTTTGAACCATGGGGAAAATGTATTGTTAAAAATGACTTGACAGAACTATCTAGAGATCTTTTCTCCTTAGGGGGTTAAATTCCCAGAGTTGTGCCATCTGTTTGGTCTAAGCTTATTGATGCTTCTCTCCACCCCCACTCCCCCACCCCCTTTTCTTTTTAGAGCATGAGACTGAAGTTGATTGCAAATAACACAACGGTGGAACGACGATTTAGTTCGTGGATTGGTGGCTCAATTCTAGCCTCTCTGGTTGGTATATAAGATACTTTGCATATTTAAAAAGAGAATTCTCAGTGATTAAAATTATTTTAAAAACTATAATTTATAATTCACTGAATGCCAAAGCTGCTTGTATAGTCTTAGGCCCCAGAATAATAACTCTGGTGTCATGGAGCAAAATAAAAGGCTGTCCCTCACATCACTGATGATTCCTCAAATTGATTCCCTTTCTGAAATAAGTCAGATATCTGATAATTCCAAGTCTGTTGCATGTTAACACCTAGGTAACATCATGGAGCCTTATACACATGTCAGAAATCTGTAAATGTGTACTGTTGGCATTGTTATCATTGTGGACCTCAGGCCAGTGGCTTGTTGTAGTTTTATTTTCTTTTGGTTTACCATTAATTCTGGCTGAGTCAAGTTCTTTGCAAAGTAAAAGAAATAGCCAGAAAGGATTTTGTAAATAAACTATTTTTAGATTCAGAGTTGGTACAGGGAATTTTAATGTGTCATCTTAATATACAAAATATATAAAATTAGTAAAAGGATGATCTTAAAGACAGCTCTTTAAAAGATAGACTTCCCACAATCCCTGCTAAGAGTCTATTAGAAGAATTATATACAAACACTTATGTCTTCCTTACACTTAAGTGTTTTGCTTAAGTTCTACTTACTTAGAGGCTAAAATCTTATCTTAAAAAAAAAAGAAAAAGCCCTACTCATGATCTTCTGGAAGAGTAATAACTTGACTGTTTTATGACTTCTCTGATTTGTAAAAATTCATTTAACTTTCTGTGTAAAGGTATTAGCAATTTCACGTGTCATTACATAAAAATTTTCCCCCCATTCTACTATAATCTAGATTACTAATAAAATAGAAACATAAACATTTAGTCCCAGAATCCTACCAACTTGCTATTTCTCTAGGTTGAAACCATGCCACTGGTCATCTTCACTTTAAGTACATGTATCTATCCCTGATTAGTATCACAGAACTGTGGGCCTATGGAAGGGGTCAACAACCCTCTCTAGCCTTAAGCAAGGGTAGTATGTGTTGGTGATTACCTCTGCCTCACAAGTCTACAGAAAAAGCCTGGGAGAAGGTAGATGCATTCATATTTTTGCCCTGTTCCATATTTTCCTTGCTAGTGGTTGGTCATTTCCAAGTGAGTTTAAAAGACAGTATGAACTAGATGAAATTTTAGAGGTTGAAAATGGGATCTGATACATGTTTCTTTCTCTCTGTTTCACAGGGTACCTTTCAACAGATGTGGATTTCCAAACAAGAATATGAAGAAGGAGGAAAACAATGTGTAGAAAGGAAATGCCCATGAAGTCAGTTCTGAAGAAAAAAAAAAACTGTGGCCTTCCCTGTGATCCCTTATGTTTCATAGCTTTAGTATACTCAGGAACAAAAATGAACATCTTTTGTAGAATGTTTATACATTTTTACATACTTCAATTTCCATTTAACAAATTTTAAAGCCTTTAGCTGGCCATATAACTTAAAATGAGTTTTTGCCTTCCTTGTAAAGCAATAACTCCTATAAGCATTTTATAATTTTTGTATAAATATCTATTTTCTCTAAATATTTTCCTTTTAGTAAACTGCTTTCAACCCTCTGATTAGCATACTGATTTTCAAATGATTGGTAGAATTGATTTTTACTGACTAGTAAAATTTACTGCCTATACCTTTACCTCATACTTGCAAAACTAAATAATAAAGATTTCTATCCACTATAAGGACGGACTTTTTGGTTATGTTAAAATCAACAAAACTGTGGTGACTTGCTGCTTTGGACAATCAAAACTCCTTTAATCCTACAATCCTGTATTCCTGGCTAGGTTATATCAACCTTACATTGCTAGCAGGACGAAATTAAAATGTCTTAGAAATTAGAATAGAAATTAAGATTTAGTTATGAACATTTGAAAAGCATTTGGCAGAATTAGGAAGGAATAGTCAAACTTCATAAGACTGAAATAAATTTTTTTTAATAAATCACTTACCATGAGTTTGCCATATTTACCAGCCAGCCTTAAATTACAAACTTAAGTGAAAAGTTCAATTTTACTGAGGTGAAATAGTAGTAGGAAAAGAAAAGGAGTCCACTGTATCCTTGGTTAGATTTCAATTTTGGGCTTCCACAGACATGTGTGGAAATTTACTTCGAAGCATTTTCTCTTTCTTCTTCTGCAAATTCTTCTTCTTGGCTTCACCACGTAAGTACTTCTCAAGCCTCAGTCTAAAATAAAAAAGCAGAGCAGCAATTGGACAAGTACAACTAATGCTTTTTTCCCTCATATCCATCACCTGATCTAGATCTACTTAGGGAGCCATTCTTTTCTCTCTCCTTATATGACTTGAGGCCTACATGTACTGATGTACTGTTGCCCAACATCTGGAATATTTAGTGTACGTGAATGATGGGTTAGTAAAATACAAGATGTAACTGATTTTTTCATACAGCCTCAATTCCACAAAGACTTTAACACCTGCTACTGTGCCAGGTGTCTCTTTCCTGTGATAAGTACTGACTCTGAACCACAAACCCAGTCTTGACCTGGTCTGGAAAATAACTCATTGTGACTTTTTCTTGGATTTCCCAGTCAGGATTCAACCTGGCGCATTCTCTAGACCTGTTTTTTTGGAGCTGGGGTGGTGGTGAGAGGAGTTTGCCATACTTCTTGCTTTTCTGCCACCGTGGCTATTTTTCTTTTTCTTTTCTTTTTTTTTGTGTGAGGCAGTTGGGGTTAAGTGACTTGCCCAGGGTCACACAGCTAATAAGTGTTATGTGTCTGAGGCCAGATTTTAACTCAGATCCTCCTGTCTTCAGAGCCGGTGCTCCATCCACTGCACCACCTAGCTGCCCCCACTTTGGCTAATTTTCAAAAAGCAAATCAAGGGTTAAAGGATGAAGATGTTACCAAGGAGTACTTCTTAAAATGTAGCATAGGCCCCCAAGGCAATTTCAAGATAGAGATCCTGAGAAACAGCAATCAGCCTCATATGATTGTTAAAAAATATGGATCAAATTTGGTCAAATCAGCACGGACCATCAGCAGTGGAGATTTTATTCGGAGTAGATGGTTACTGTGTGGGTCCCTAAAGACCCACATGTCTGATGCAGAAAGGAAACACTGTAAAAAGGATACATCATGAGCAAAGTCTGAGAGAGACAAATGAACAAAGTATGTTCAAGAAAGAATGAGATTACAAGCTTGGAATAAGAAATAAGAGGGACCATACCAAATAAGCAGTGGGAAATAAAGATTAGTTAGACAGTGTAGGATCGTACTGTGATAGGCTTAGAATGCTAGGAGGTAAAGCACAGATTTAATCCTGTGTGCTATGGGGAGCAAACACTATAAGTAGTAGTATAGTAAGAATAGTCTTACAGTGTTGCCTGAATGGATTGGAAGAGAGAAAAAGGATGAAGGGAGATCAGCTGGGTAAGAATAGTGGTAATGTGTTTTAAAAAAAAAAAAAAAAGAAGATGAGACCTTTCAAGAGAATCAACAGGATTTCACAATTAATTGGCTTTAGGGGAAGTGACAAAGATGACTTGGGTCTTAAACCTGGTTTAAGACGTGTTGCCATTGGTGGTGAAGACAATGATAATGATAAACATACTTGCTTATTAACATCTCCCTCAAGGGCAGCTAGGTGGAGGCAGTAGATAAGAGTGCTGGACCTGCAGTCAGGAAGACTTATCTTCCTGAATTCCAATTCAGCCTCAGACCCAGCTGTGTGACCCTAGGCAAGTCACTTAACCCTGCTTGCTTCAGTTTCCTCATCTATAAAAAGAACTGGAGAAGCAAGTGGCAAATAATGCTGGTATCTTTGCCAAGAAAACCCCAAATGGGGTCACGAGGAATTGGACATGACTAAAAATAACAACAACAAAAAATCTTCCCATCCTCAATTACCAGCTCTTCTCACTAAAGTTGGTATGAGTTGCAGGTTGCCAACAACCTTGAATCTTAAAAATACTCCCCTACTTAAAGTAATACTGAGTGTTGGGGGAGGGAGGTGAAAGGGAAGGTTTTTTTCTCTTTTAAGGAAAACTACTCTTTTGGTTAGGGAAAAAGCAGTTCTATGTTGAAGGACAGAAAACACCCTTTGTGATTTTAATCTTATTCTTTTCTTCTTTGGTGAGTGAACAGGGAACCTTTCTAGCTGATTATTGAGAATACAAAGCTAAACTAGGCCCTTTTAGCATTAAGAGTCTAAATGAGTAAAAAAGACTACTTTTTTGCCTGAGATAAACACCACTAATAGAAGCTGGAAGGGGACATTAAGCCAGAAGTCCTAGGCAGAATACATATATGTTAATTTACATACCATCTACCTAATATAGATTGTGTGGCCCATTTTAACACTTGGGGGGAAAAAACTAGTAATAGCTAAGTAATCCATATTTACAAAAGTGTAAAGTAATGTTTAACATTTCTGGTTTTCTGAAGTGAAAACTCAACATGAGACACTACAGCTGAAGGAATTACTGAGGAAATAAGGGTTGAATGATAGAGATGATGGGGTCACTGTCTAAGACCTAGTTGGGAAATTCTGAAAAGCAGAGGCTGGTGGTAATTGGGGGAAGAAAGCTAGAAATGGGTCATTAAGTCCTGTTTCCTTCAAGAACTGCAGTATAAAAAAGCTGCTGTGGGACACAATATTGTCTCTGACTTTTTTTCATTAATGCTGACTCAGACTCTTGACAGTTCAGGTCAAGCTCCCTGACTTTCTGCTACATCTCATTCTCTAAGCATTGGCTGACATGAAGGTAGCCAGGTGGCTCAGTAGATGGAGCACTGGATCTGGAGTCAAGAAGACTCCTCTTCCAGAGTTCAAATTTGGCCTCAGACATCTTACTAGCTGTGTGACCCTAGGCAAGTCACTCCCCCCCACCCCAACACTATAAGTAGTATTATAGTAAGAATAGTCTTACAGTGTTGCCTGAATGGAGTGGAAGAGAGAAAAAGGATGCAGGGAGATCAGCTGGGAGATTTACCAGTAATCCATGTGCATGGCGATATAGATACACTATGATATACTATGAGATATATATGTTTGCCTCGGTTTCGTCATCTGTAAAGTGAGCTGGAGAAGGAAATGGCAAACCACTCTAGTATCTTTGTCAAGAAAAGCCCAAATGGAGTCACACAGTCAGACATGACTGAAACAACTGAACAGCTGACGTTAAATAGTTGCTTAACTCACTCATCAATGGCAATTTACTAAGTGGCTGTGCCAGAAATTGCCCTATGTGCTGGGAATACAAAGCCAAAAAAACAAGTATAGGGAGAACACCACATACACAAGTCAATTCAGGAGTGATTCGGGAAAGAGAACAAGTTATCTAGAATTACTAATAACTGGAGTGATCGATTTGGACCCTGTACAGGAACAGCACTTATGCTTTTCTGAAGGAAGCCTGGGGGTCTGACCTAGGAAGCCAAACTATCACATGCTGGGCAGGGGTGGCCTCCATAAAGGCAAAGCTGCTGTCTATGGGCAATTGCAAGTTGGCCAGTTTGTTTTGAACTTAAGAGTCCATGAAAAAGAGTAAGGTCTAATAATCTTAGAAAAGTAGGCTGGGTCCAGATCATAAGGGTCATGAGTACCAAAACATATGGGTTTCCATTTTACACATGAAGCAACGGAGGGAAGTGCTATGGCTAGGGAGTGCTTTGGGAATGTCAATTTGAAAAGGGGGGAGGAGGAGGAGGAGGAGGAGGGAGAGACTGGAGGAGACAATGAGGACACTGGGTAGTGGTCAAGTGAGGGTAAAGATTCAAGAGAAGATAAGAATGTACAACTGACAACAATTAATGACTGATGGACTAGATACAGAGACTGAAGAATCCAGTATGTCTCCAAGGCTGTGAACTTAAGGGACTCCAGTCGACCCTACCTGCCAAGTTTCTTTCAATAATTTATTTAAAAACTAAAACCATCCCTTGCAACAGTTTTCCAGGTTTATTTCACACTATTTCCATTCAAGAATCCTTGACATTCCATCTTCTGCCTCCAGGCCTTTGCCCAAGCTGGGCCCCTGTCTAGAATGTGCTTTTTCCCCCTCTTAGAATCTGTTGCTCCACTGAGGCTTAGCTCAAGTACCTATTCTATATCTTTCCCATGTATTAGTACTACCCCACTAAAAACATATTTTAAATTACTGATCTGTGTACATGCTGCTTCCCTGCAACTGAATGCAAACTGTGCATTAGCAGGAATTGTCTTCACCCAAGCACAATGCCTGGCACACAGGAACCCCCAATAAATGCTCTGAATTGAATCAGAATCCACAGGTTCATTGGAGGCTCAGTTCCCATGCCACCTCTGATGGGAAGCCACTCCTGATCCCCCCTCCCCATTAGCACTCTCTCCTCCTTCAAAGTATGATGCTTATACTCATTTTTATATGTTGTGTCCTCACAGTAGAATTTCTTCTCCTCAAGATGGAGGTCTGATCATTCAGTTTTCTCTTTATATCCCCATCACCTAGGACAGCGCCTTGCACACCTAGTGATTGCTATTTCACAAAACATCCAAAGAGGTCTCCTTACAATTTTGTCCTATGGTTTACAGAAGATGTTCATTCACAAAATCACTGTGCCTACCTGACAAACTGTTCCACATAAGGCATCGAATAGAACTTTTTCCTGTTGTATCTTCTGTTTAGGTACCAAGGTATTGGCCACTGCTTGTACTTGTGCCTGTGGATAAAACATATATGGCATCACCTTTTAGATAGAGCATATCCATTTGTTTACCCTTCTTTGTGCTAAACTTCAATTTTCACTTAAATGACATATTTGATTCTTGACTTAAAATGTTAGTAGCTTTACTCTCCATGTTTAGATATGAGTGAGTGGTGGCTGTTGTTGCTTGTTCTTCTTTCTCGAAGAGGACTATGACATCAGGAAGGTGATGCCATGACTTGCAAGTGAATTGGATTTAAGTGAAGAAGCGTTGTGCAAAGTCACCAGCCTCACTTTCTCCTTCAGAGCCATCTGGGTCCAGTGGCCAGATACAGATCAGGATGACTGGAGAGTTACAAGGAGTTGCTCTATAATCCACAAAGTGATTAAGACTTCATGTGATCTGTGATTTTGTTTGTGAGAGCCCCTCCTTCCACTAAGGTGGGTTGTTACCTCTCTGGCATCTGATAATCTGTTGTGGCCTCAGGTGAGGGACCACTCTGAATTCAGGCCGATTCTCAGACCACCTCAATGGGCATGGGATGACTTGCCAGAGTTTGTATCCAAAAGGCATGACCTTTGAGAATCTAGGGTCACCTCAATAGCACAATGAAAGATCAGAGCTTTAAGGGAAGAAAAAACACCATTAAAAGCCCAATTTCTGATTCCGTTCCAATTTCTGTTCTATTAGTCATCTGACAAACAGCATAATAGAGGGCGTTGAAAGTTCAGAAAGGAGAGACGAGCCAATGAATATAAATCTGACCTACTTCATACTTGGCACAAGCTTTTGAGAGTAATGGTAGAAAACTGTAGAGAGATGCTGGTGAAAGAGTATGTGGCCTTGGGTATAGAAACACCATGAAATAGCCTGCAATCTCAAGTTACTAAGGTACACCTGGAACTGGATGTGTGTGCTCTGAGGTGAGATGATTACATATTGCTCTCTAGAGAAAGAAAGATAAAGCAAAGAATTAAATTACAAACTGAAGAAGGGTCTCTATTACTTTTGTCAGTAAGTCAAGATTGATTTTTCAGCTGCGGGAGTACGAAAAAGTCTTGGGACTGGGATACCTCTACTTATATTGCATATTTCCTGAAAGTATGATGGTTTTGTGATTTCCCATCCTCTGATTTTGTGGTTGTTGTTTAGGAAGCTCTGGGTGAGCACAACAGTGGCATGGTGCCCAGTACACACAGAATAATGAGGCACATACTCACCCTGGAGGACCTTAGGAGAAAATGAGAGCATAATCTATGTACATACCAGATGATCCGTCCAAAAATGTCTTTTCTCCAAGCACCTGGTCTTGGCCTTTCTTGACCTGTCTGAAGAAGTCTCAAAGCATCATCTCTTTCCTGAATAACTTTATCCAAAGCATCCATAGACTCTGACACCTAAGAAGAGAAGAGTAACAGGTAAGTTAAACAGAATCTTTTGCCACAGAATTCCAAAGAATGTGTCAAGCCAATCTTATGGTGATACTTTGTGTCAACAAATACTCTCTTAACTAATCTGTGAACATATCTAGATTTTCATTATTGGGTTCATTTAAAACAAAGTCATAACTGCATGTGGTTACATTTGGGGGAAACTTCATTTAACACATGCTGTAGTTCATCGGTATGAGGTACCATTATGTATTTTAACTAAGCTGACGCTACCAATATTATCAATGTAGATTTGGCATTAACTTGGTCAATTAAAACTCCTAATAAATGTAATAGTATTTAATGTACCTTTAATCTCTGAACCTCAGTTGTCTTATTTGTAAAATTAGAGGGTTGGATGAACTTTCACCTCCAATGATATATTCTACTTTTTATAAATATAAGTTGTTTGTTCCTACAATGTTTTTGGGAAGTAAAAAAATGTGACAGATCCTATATTTAAAAGAGATAGACTTAAGTTAGTAAAGTGGCCAGCAAGTGAATATACAGGCTGTGCATCTTGTAGGCACTTAATACATGACTACTGACCAACTTTGACCTTCACAATGCAACCTGATGATCTGGAGGAATAAGATCCAGATTCAAGACTTCTAGCTCAATTCTACTGTTCTCGAGTCCCAAATCCATGAAACTAACACTCAGTTTTCCATACTAACAGGAGAGGAGTCAAGTGGGGAACTACAGAAAAAAATACAGTTTACAAGGAAAAAAAAGCCTTCTTTTCCAGTTCTTGTTTACTTTCTTGGGAATAAAGATACTGGCAGAAAGAACACAGAGTTGCTGGCTCTGTTGCTTACTCTGGGATTTCAGGTAAGTCACTTACCTCTTTGCCTCAGCTAACTCATCTGTAAAAAAGAGGAAGTTGGACTAGATGATCTTTTAGGTTCTTTCCAGCTCTTGAAACTATGCATTCTCCAGGCAACACATACATTTCTATTTATAATCAGGAGCTAAAGTTACATGCTAGGACCATGGCAACTTGCAGAAAGGAATGAGGCTGTAAACTTGTCATATTGTGAAGCAGAGTCTATGATTTCTGTTCCCAAATCTAAAATCATATATGCTTGGGCTTGTCAATAAATACTATTCTGTTGCTACAACAAACAGTTCAGCAATTTGGAGATAGGCTCAGGATAAGTCTCTATTGCCTAAGTGAGCAATTACACATAAGGAGCTAATTCATAATGCCAGGATTACAGAAACTCCTCCAAATACACATTCAAATGCCGTTACTAATCATCCTATAATAAATCAATATGTAATGTGCCAGAAAAACATATAAAAAACACGAGGTTAGACAAATACAGAATAAGAAATCCAGGGTGGAAACAATGAATTTTTAAAAATTCAGGGAGCAATTTTCCAGATATCTCAAAAAGGAAAAAATACCAAAAGAAGGGGAAAGATCATAAATGTTGCTTTTACTCTCCTTGCATAAAAAAGGTGACTAATAAGGCAAGAACAATTACCAACTTAATCTGCCTACTTTCTAATCTCTATGAAATTTTTATGAGACTAGTCTATGTGCACATTGAGAAAAACAAGAAAAAGGATTAGGAAGATTTTTTAACAGGAAATTTTCTACAGGAGAGTCACTTTATCTTTATATTCACACAACTGACCCGAGAAGTATAGTGGACCTAAGAGGCCTTCATCAGACAAGGTATCTCTTGTGAATTATTAACATTATTAAAGACTCCATTACCATATTGGTCCAAATACAGTTCACTCCCTGGCCCTCATTAAATCTTTCAAAAGAAACCTATACAGAAATATATTGAAAAACGAATAGGTAACAGGCACCATGTAGGTTTTATACAAGTTAGATTTGGAGAAAAAAAGTCATGATATATATTCAGACCAATGAACATTTCAGTGATCCACTGGGTATTGACATCATGTGAATCAGAGATATATATCCGATAGTTTCCAAACAAAAGAATTCCCTCCCGATGGCAAAGTTTTCCAAATGCTCTGAAGGACAGATAGTGCAATACTTATTGTATTAAGGATATGATGAACCCTCCCTCAGTGAAATGAACAAAAATATGTAAGCTTCATTTAGGTAATCACACTGGAAAAACAAAGCTGACCAAAAACCCACTTTTACAAACCATTTTAGAGAAGGATGATCAACGATTACAAGCAGTGTCACTTCACAAAAAAAGTGAAAAGCAATTGAGGAAAAAACAGAACTGTGGAAAGTTTGGCCTGAAACCAAATTAAACCAGCTTGCCCCCATAAGCATCTGTAGATGTTGAATATAGATCTGGGAGTCACCTGCATAAAGGTGATATTTATAACCACGGAAGCTCATGAGGTCACAAGGACAGACATTAGAGAGTGAAAAGAAAAGAACCAAAAGCAAAGAATGGGGACACACATGTAAATGAGGAATGGGTTAAGGATAATGATCCGGTGAAGAAGACTGATAAAGAGCTACCAGACAGGATGGAGGAGAACCAGGAAGAAGCACTCCCAAAGGAAAAAGGATTTTTGGGAGAAGAAAGGGTCATCCATTTGGGCACTGAATAGATTACTAGGAATCGTGGAGAAAGCAGTTTCAGTTAAATGATAAGGTCAGAAGGCAGACTACAAGGGGATATGGGACAGAAGGGAAGGAAACCCATAAAGACCAACAATCTCCTTTGAAGTGCCCACTTTAGCAAAAGTTTTTCCTTTAAACAATTTAAACAATAAGGTGGTATTTACAAAGAGTTCTCATTTGTCTTATTTGTTCCTTCACTCACAAGATGCTCTCAGTGCATCTCAATCTTGTTGGTCTTAGGGACCTTTTACACTCTTAAAAATTATTGAGGACCCCTTCAAAGAGCTTTTGTTTATGCAGATTATATCTACTGATACTTAACCATGTTAGAAATTAAAACGTCTCAGTAATTAGTAAAAAGCTTCGTCCTGGTGGACTCTCTGAAAGGGTTTTGGGGACATGTGTTTCTTCCTGTCAGCAGGGCTATATATAGACAGGGTGTCCCAAAATTTTAAGTGCAGTTTTAGGCTATTAAAGCTTGGAATTTTCAAACTTTAGTAGTTTAAAACTGCCCTCAGACTTTTGGGACACCCTGTATCAAAAATGAAAAACTTGTATTTCTTGAAAAAATTCTCTGTAACTCAGAATTTTCACTAAGTGAAGCTGACTTTCCCTAGAACTAAGGCTTATAATCTGGGTTTTATTCTATCATCTCTTAATTTCTTCCATAGACACAGAGTCCACTTCTCATAAAGAAAGTGTGGAGAGAAAAAAGTGGCCGAAAGAAGGCAGTAGAATCTGATCTGATGTAGGAAGACTAAAAATGGTCCGTGCTGACTGCTATCATTATGAATAGGTCAATAACCAACTGAGTCTAACGACAAAAGAACCACCACCTGCTTCTTCAGTTTTTTAACACCAAACTCCAGCTTCTTCCACTTTCCCAAAATCTTACCTTGTCTAATCGCTCCGGACTCGGCATTGGCAATCTCTGTCTTTTGGCCTCCTGCTCTAAAGTGAGAAGCATATTTCTTTCTTTCAGTAGGACGTACCTAAACCAAAGAATATAATAAAGCTTGTAACTCACCAGAACATGTTTATAAAAGTACTGATTTCTGACAACTGAATTACTGTTCTGCACACAAACATTTCTTAGAAAACCCACAAAAGTTCTCTTAGCTGATTACCACTACAGGGAAGAAAATTCAATTTGATTTAAAAAACATTACTATGTTCAAGGTTTTGTGCTTTGTACAACAAAACTATGTTCCCATCTGTTCGTTCATTCAACAAGTATTTAGCTTCT
Source organism: Vombatus ursinus (assembly GCF_900497805.2). Classification (NCBI taxonomy): domain Eukaryota; kingdom Metazoa; phylum Chordata; class Mammalia; order Diprotodontia; family Vombatidae; genus Vombatus; species Vombatus ursinus. Next base: position 20,928,817 of record NW_020954588.1, on the reverse strand, counting down.
ACCATGTGGAAAGTTGTGGAGAATACAGAAAAACAAGACAACACATCTACTTCCCCAAAGGCTTTATAACCTGGTTGGGGAGAGAGATGTACTAACATTTGTGCAACACAAGGTAGTATTTGATAAATGACACAGTAGCAGTACAGATACTAAATCATACAGGAGTTTGAAGGAAGTGCCCATTTCTGACAGAGGTAAATATAACAGGTTTCTTGGAGAAGGGAGGATTTAATTTTGGATTTGAAGGATGGGGAGGGATTTATCTCGGTCGAGATGGCAGGGCATGCCAAGTAGAGGAAACAGCATGAGCAAAAATACAGGGGATTTTTCAGGGAACTCTGAGCAGACTCATCTGCTTAGAGAGAGTTCATGTAAGGAAACAGTATTCAGAGAAAGGGCTAGAAAATCTAATAGGGGTTGAATTGTATGTAGAAGGCCTCAAATACCAGGCTAAGGAGGGGAGGAAAAGCAAATGACTAGTTTTAGGCCGGCTGAGTTTGAATATGGCCCAAACAGACAGATAAAGGAAACAGTAACACTGCTTTGTTGATACAATTCTTAACAAAGAATAATCCTACATAAGGAATGGTTTTTCTGAGCCCTTTATAGTTATTTTATCTACCCATTAAACTAATTATCTTCTAACATTTTTTATTTTCTCTCCTTCCAATTAAAATTATAGGTGAATATTATGAATTAAACTCCACCTAAATTCTCAAACCACCTAGAAAAACTGCAGCATATAAAAGGACCCAAAACTTGAAGTAGTAAAAGGGTGGGAATGAAGCTGCGTTCATGAAATCAATTCTGCTCCTATTTCTTTCCACTTATTATTCATAACAAAATTATACTAAAACAGGATGCTACATAGTTTGTTGTTATGGCCTATAATCCAGAGTAAAACACCATGGTTCACTCCCCATCCCCAGTGAATCTCTGTCTTATAAAAATCTGGGAACTTCCATCCCAAGTATATAATAACAAGGGAATTTGCTAGATTGCCTTTACCAAAGAAACTCTAGCTGGAAACAAGATTCCCCCCTTATTAAATGATATATAATAATCTTGTATTGGATGAGATGATATCTAAAGTCCCGTCCAGTTCTAAGATTCCATTTGCTTCAAATAATTAGTTGTAAATATGTGGCAGAACTACTGAATACAAGAATGTTATTCATGAAAGAAAAGCAGGGAATGGTCATGTGACAAAGAACTAGGACTATTACTGGAAACCCATGTGCTCCACTGGTATTCGCATAAAGTCGAGAGAAATCAAGCAATGCCTTCAGCATATGGATCCACTGAATTATTGGAAGGATCTACATTATTAATCATATCTACTTGAGCATGTGGATTTTGATTATATGGCTGGTTCTACTGAGTTAGAAAGGTTTGAATTATGAACAAAGGACCACATCTGTCTTCTAGAGACCAGCCCACCAAGGCCCAAAGAGGCTCGTTATCAGAAGTTTGGTCATTACAGGATGAATTCTCTCAGCAACAACCAACTCTGTCTGTTAAAGAATGAGGTGGCAAGGTTATGATCCACCTTAGTGGGAGGAACACTCACAATGATGTAACCACAATACTTAAGTAGACTAAATATACCTACCAAAGTTTATGTAAATCTTCGTTACTCTTGTACCTCAACTGTTCACAGGTCCACGCAGCACCTGTTAAAATTAGGGGTGAAGTATGTATTTTTAGAAGCCAACATATTTAAACATTTTATCTTGTTTTCAGCTTTCCATTATTTCTGCAATAACATGAGCTTATTGATCAATCTTCATTTATTATTTTATTGCTATTTTCCAGCTTCTCTGCTAGGCACTGAGGATATAAAGAAAAAAAGAGAAATGGTTCCTGCCCTCAAGGAGTTTACATTCTATCTGGAGACATGTACATTTATAAGTGTATATAAAGTAAACATAAGGCAGTTAGGACATTAGCAGCTGGGGGGGAATCAGGAAAGGCATTGTGTAGAAAAAGGTGGTGCTTGAGTTGTGTCTTGAAGGAAACAAGAGGTGGGGGTGAGGAGCACATTCCTGCCATGCAGGTTGGCTAAGGCAAAGGAATGGAGACCGGAAATGGAGTACCTTGAGTAAAGAACATACAGCCAAGTTAGGCTGGACCACATGATGCAAGAAGAATATATAATGGTAGCTGGAAAGATAGGTTTGGGGCCAGGTTGCAAAAGGCTTTAAATTCAAATCAGTTTACCTTTGATTCTAGAGGTAACAGATTGCCACTGGGGTTTATTTGGCAGGGTAGTGACATGGTCAGATTCTCAGCTAAGGAAAATCATTTCTGCAGCTGGGTGGAAGATGGATTGGAGTCAGGAGAGACTTGAGGCAAGAGACCAATTAGAAGGCTATTTCAATGATGAAGGTGAGAGCGGATGAGGGCATGGTCTAAGCTGGTAGCTGAGTAAAGGAACTAGCCACAGGAGATGTTGTGAAGGTTGAAATAGCAAGATTTGGCAACTGCTTGGAAGTGTGGGATGAGAGAAAGTAAGGAGTCTTCTAAATCAGAGGTTTCAAACACGCTGTACCCTGAGTGCAGTCCAAACCAGATTAAATGTGAACTGGGAAATATTTAACAAAATAAATAAAAATACAATAAAACACAGATAGTATTGCATTTTAAAACTAGGTCAATATACGGCCTGCAAGGCTCTTTATCTTTATGTACTATTTCACTGCTTCTCCTTCCTATCTGAATTTGACACCACAGAGCTTAACCTTTTGCCAGAGCTACCAACAAATAGCAAAACTGACAGTTACATCTCTTTTAGCTGATTCTGGCAGAAGTTTCAAGTGGCACCAAAACAGGAAAGGGAAGCAAAACCAGACACAATCTGGGCCAAGAGCCCTTGAACAATGAGAAGTCAACTGCTGGCATTTATTTTTGACTAAGAAGTACTGAAACCTTTATTGCCTGAGGGCTCTGCAATCTCCCTGATGTTTGTGCTTCCTCCGCTGGCACAGATCACAATCTATACCAGCCTTTTCATCCCGGAGGATTCTTGTCTCTGTCCTTCCAGAAATGCTCTCTGGCGTCTCAACCCTATGTGCTGGAGGCCTTTTTCGGACTCTTTTAGTATTTCATGAATACCAGGCTTCTTTCAGGCTGCCCATCTGCTATATTCTGATTTCCATGGGTAATCTGACTACTTTTTGGGTCATATACACATCCTTGATATCTTTTATACCACTTCTCTGATGACAGTCATCTCTGGCAACATGCTGAAGCTCACTTATGCCCACAGGAGGCCTTTACAGTAAGATTTGGGTCACCTGCCCTTCTGATTCTTTGAAGACATAGCACCCTATGATTTGCAGTCACAGAGCAACAAAGGGACGACATCAGTGTTTAAAAGATGGGCTTTGGTGACAAGGAGCAGTTTGGAATCATCAAAAAGCACCAAGCAATTTTCTGAAGTGCTATGCAGCCTGTTTTCCCCCTCTAATTCAATTCCGAGCCCTGCTTACTGTGCAGCTAGAGACAGGTAGGTACTGAGGCAGTAACTTAATTGGCTATTCAACCGCATGCTACAAATTGGACAAGATGCATTCCACAGCCACTTGTTTTTCTGTGGGTGTGGATTACTAGCCCCCATCTTTTTAAATGACCACAGGCCTCATCTAGGAGGGTCCTATATCGCTCAAGGGCTTGATGTAATAATCAGCATGTAAAGTCTATATTCAAGTACAAAAAACTCTGACTTCTACATATTCACTTCAAACCTACGATGAGCAAGGCACTATCCTAGGAATACAAGGACAAAAATGAAATTGTCCCTGTTCTCAAAGAGCTCATCGTCTGCTAGGGGAATATAGTTTGTACAAGTACGATGTAATCTGAGGAAAAGGCAAAAACTTAAAATGCAAATATCTTACCTGATTTGACTGTTTCTTCTCCCCAGTTTTTTGGGTCATCAAAAAATTCTTCTAGTCCTTTCCTTGACAAAGTGGTATGAATTAATTTATATTGGTGGAGGGGTGTGATGTTGGCTGTATTCTTGTTTAACAAACTGAGAGTAAACCTGCAAATGAGTACAAAGAAAGGCAAAAGACAGTCTGTGCTCTCAAGAGAGTGACAACATGCAAACAGCTATATACAAACAAGGTAATATACGGGGTAAATTATAGATAACTTCAGAGGGAATGCGATCGGCTTAAGGAAGACTGAGAAAGTTTTCTTGTAGAAGGTACAATTTTAGCTAAGACTTGAAGAAAGCCAGGAAATCCAGGAAGCAGAGGTGAGGAAGAAGAAATTTCTTAGGTATAGAAGACAGTCAGTAAAAATGTCTGGGGTCAGGAGATGCAGTTTTGTATATGAGAAACAGCAGGGAGGCCTGTGTACTAGATTAGATTGCAGAGTAATTGGGAAGATGGAAACGATACTAAAATGTAAGAAAACTGGAAAGGTAGGAAGGGGTCAGGTTATGAAGGGCTTTAAAAGCTGAACAGAATTTTACATTTGATCCTGGTGTTGGATTTTATTGGACATTAGGGTTTATTGAATAGAGAGATGGCATGGTCTCCCCTGCACTTCAGGAAGATCAATTTGACAGCTGAGCGGAGGATGGAATGGAATGGGGAGAGAACTGGGGCAAGGACACCAAAGAACCGGCTATGGCAACAGTCCATGCATGATTAAACTGGGTCTTCACCAAGGTGGTGACAGAGTGTCAGAGAAGGGGCCATATAGGAAAGATGTTACAAAGATAGAAACAACAGGGTTCAGCAACTAATTGGATATGGTGGAGAGGGGTAAGAGAGAAAGGAGTCAAGGATGACATCTAGGTTTTAAGCCTGGGTGACTGGGTGGTAGACTTGACAGTAACCGTGAAGTTAGGAAGAGGGGAGGGGACAGAGGTGGGGGGAGGAAATAACTTCAATTTGGGACAAGATGAGTTAAAAATGTCTATAGGACATCCAGTTTGAGACGTCTAATGGGCAGTGGGAGATGCAAGACTATAGTCAGGAGAGGTCAGGAGAGATTAGAGCTGGACAAGTAGATCTCTGAAGAGATAAAAATTGAAACCATGGAAGCCGATGAGATCACCAAGTGAAACAGTATACACAGAAAACAGAGTAGGTGATAGGGCACTGGAGGACCCCAACTGTTAGTGGTAAGATGTGAAGATCCATTCAAGGAGACAGAGGTGTGGTCATATAGGGAGAAAACTAGGAGAGAATGATGTCATGAAAACCTAGAGAGAGGAGAGTATCAAGGAGAAGGTAACTGACTGTCAAAGGCTGAAGACAACTTAGAAAGGCTGTAAGGACTGGGGCAAAAAAACAAAACAGAACAAAACAAAACACTGGATTTGGCAATTAAGAGATCGTTAGTAATTCTGGAGAAAGCGGTTTTGGCTGAACAATGAGGCTAGAGGACATACTCAAAAGAGTTAAAAAGAGAATGAAAAGGAAGATAGTAGAAGCACCTATTGTAGACAACTTTCTCAACGAATTTAGCCACAAAAGAGAGTAGAGATATACAACAAAGGCTAGTGGGGATGGAGGGATCAAGTGACGATTTTCTGAGGATAGGAGAGACATGGACAGGTTTACGCATAGTAGGGAAGAAGCCAGTAAACCGGGAGCAACTGAAGATTACTGAGAAACTAATAATGTTAGAGGGGACAATGTGTTGAAGACCCCCTCTTGATTCTAAAATATATTAGCTGCGGATTCATAGGAGTCACTTCATCTTTCTGAGTAGTAACTTCCACACCTATTTCACAGGGTTGTTGGGAGGAACAAATAAAATATTATTATGAATAATACCTAGAATTTATATAGCACTTCAAGGCGTACAAAAATACTTTACAAGTGCCCTCTCATTTTAGTCTCAGAAAAGCCCTGGGAGGTAGGTGCTATATTATTATCTTCATTTTACACTGGGGCAGACCGAGGAGGGCGGTTAAAGGTAATGTGATTTACCCCAGTGTGTGAGGCGGGATCTGAACTCAGGTTTTCTTGATTCCAGGAGGACCACCAAAACAACGAACGTGAAATGCTTTATGATCACAAAGTGCCACACAAATTGGTCAAAGTCTCGCCTCCCAGCTCCCCGACTCTACCGAGTTCTTGAAGTGAAGGGGGCAGTTTCTTCTCCGCTTCACCATCCCCCTCCCTCAAAAAGCCCGAGGCTGTCTGGCCATTTCCACGTGCTGGCTGGGCAGTGTGGGTTCCTCGGGGATGACCTGTAAGAGCCTACATCTGGAAAATGAGGGAATTGGGCTAGAGGGCCCCCCAGACCTTGGCACGTCTGCAGACACCAGGGTCTACAGGAGCTACGGGAAGATGCGAAGGGACTGGCAGGACGCCCATTCTACAGACGAGAAAGCTGCAGCCCAGAGGAGTCCACGGCCCCGCCCTGCGTCTGCCGGCCTCCCCAACCAGATCACCTACCCCGGGCTGGCGGCGGGGGTCAGCGAGGCGTTCAACGTTACCGGGACCTTCAGGGAGGCCGCCAAGCCCCGCCAGAGAGAAGCTAGCCGTCCCGCGGCCATCGTCACCCTCTCGCCCCCACACTGCGCTTCCGCCGCTCGCGCGCGCCTCTTCCGGCTCCTGCGCCCCGCCCCCTCCGGAGCCGCGCAGGGCTGCTGGGATTGTTGAGGCGGTCGCCGGCCGCCGCCTGTGATTGGTCAGGAGATTCCCCTCTCGGCGCCCGTAGCTGACTCCCATGCCGGCTGACGCCGTTTGCCCGACCTTGCCATGGCCGCCGCCAGCCGGAGCCTCTCCTTGGTCGGACGCGCCGTCCGCGCCTCTCATTGGTTGGATGAGCTGTCGCGGCTTCCGTAGTGGCTCCTGGCCTCGGCGTCCTGACAGAAAGCCGGGAGCGGCCATGGCGGCGATGAGCCTCTTGCTGCGGGCTTCGGCCTCGGCGGCGACGGGAGCCGGCCTGGCCCTGACCCGCCGCGGGCTGGGGCCGCAGCTGCGCCTCGGCGGCTTGTTGACCCGGAGCGTCCCGGGCGCGGGCTCCGCGGGTAGGTGCCGGGCGGCGTGTGGAGGGCCCGGCGGCCCCGCTCCGTGACCTTGGCCGGGCCTCGGGGAGCCGGGGAGGGAGGGAGGAGCGCAGCGGGGCCGAGGAGGTCCCGCGGTGGGACCCCGGGCGGTAACTAATAATAAGAGCAAACAGCTAGCATTTGATAGCGCCGTAGGCTTTGCAGAGCGCTTTACAAATATTATTTCACTCGATCCATCATTACATTCCTGCAGGCAGGTGTTGTTAATCCCCATTTTACAAGCGAGGAAACGAGGCAGTGACTTGCCTGGGGTCACACTGCTTGTAAGCGTCAGGGGCAGAATTTGAATTCGGGTATTCATTCACTGCCACCTAGAATGCCTCCAGGGCAGTGTCCCCTCCGTGGGCCTCAGTTTCTACAATTGGAAAATGAGAGGGTTGGACTTGATAGCCTTGAGAATCCTTGCCGTGAGCTCACAGTCTGTAGCCCCTCTACCCACCTTGGCCGTCCTCCAGACTGTGAATTCTGTTCCTAAAATGGGGTGCCCATAGTTGGGCACGAACCTCCAAGGCTGCCTTGCCTCTTGGGGGAGAACCAGCTCTTTGGCTTTGTCAGAAGCCTTCTGGAAGGGATCTTGGCCGAGCTGTCCTTAGCCAAGGGGACAGAGGTGACCACGGCCCTAGGGGCTAGTCTGCCCCCAGAACGTCCATAGCGCAGGCAAGACTCAGGTGGTATCCCCCAGTAGAATCTAAACTCCTTGAGGACTGGGGTGGTTTTTCTGGCTTGTTTTTATCTTCTGTACACATTATGAATATAAATGGTGCAAGGGAGTGATACCGAGCTGGCTTTAAAGTCTGACTTGACCGAGTTGATTTTCCCTTACCATATACATTGTAAGATAGTGGCGGAGCTGGGACAAGTCTCCTGATAACCCAGTCCCTGTTTTCTTTCGTCTCTATTACCATGTCTTTTTGCTTTTGTCAATTTCTCTGAGGTATCAGCAACTAGAACCCAGGACTCTTGGAATGCAATGAAGTAGAAAGAGGACTGAATTTTGAGTCAATTCAATTCAAGCTAGAGGTCATATCCATTTCAGTTGTGTCCAACTCTTTGTGACCCCATTTGGGGTTTCTTTGGCAAGACACTGAAGTGGTTTGCCGTTTTCTTTTCTAGATAATTTTACAGATGAGAAAACTGAGGCAAACAGGGTTAAGTGACTTGCCCAAGGTCACACATGTAGGAAGTGTCAGAGGCTAGGATTTGAACTCAGTTCTTTGTGACTTCAGGCCCAGCACTCTGCACTGTACCATGTGAGCCCGAAGAGTTTAAGGGGCCTGCTCAAGGTCACATGGATAGTAAGCAGCAGAGTCTGGATTTGAACCCAAATTCTCCACTTCTGTTTCCAGTTATCATGCTCTTTATCTACAGTTTACAACTTTAAATATTTCACTCAGGTCTTTTTCTTGAGTTCATATAATGTATCCCTTACTCAGTATGGAATTGGCAGGGAGTCATTCAGTGTATTTAAAGACCATGTTAAGAGTGGTGAGCTGAAAACTGAGTAGACAAGGCCAAAAGTAGGATGAGCAGAGTTTTGATAAAGATGAAAGCAAGTTAAGGTTGTACAAATATATGTATGTGTAGTTATATTTAAATCTTCCTCCCATATACTGTTGGGATTGCTTAGATGCACTCCCTTACTACATGTACTCACTTACCAGCAAGCCCTGAGTTTATTCAGAGGGATGGGGTTTTGCCTGAGTGAGAAGTATGTAATAAAATCCTGACCGCCTCAATATCAAATTATTTTTGGTGTTCTTCATCTGTTCTGCCTTCTTTGCTCTGTCCCTTAGTTTCTTTAGAATTTCATGGTTTGTAACTGCCTGCCCATCTACCCACATTTTCATCTTCCTGCTTTTATTTGATGCTTGGTTATCATCTTTCCTATTCCAGACTTAGCACAAATGGTTTGAACTTTGTGCCTTACTCTGGCCTGAGATAACTGTATGCTCAGTTGGTGCGTGGCTACTGCTGCCACTTTGTTTAGAGATGGCCTTCTCCCCCAGGAGTGGCCCTTTCTCAAACTCTTACCACCTGCCCTCCATCCCAGTTCCTTTGCTCACATTATGACACAGGACTACCCACAGTCCCAGTGCTTACGTTCATGGGCACATGCACATGTGTTTTGACACAAAAGATGTTATTGAAGAGAGTGGTGTATGACCAGAAAAGAGGGCATGTAGGCTGGTCTACTGTAGTAAGAACATGGGAGAGATAACCAGGGCACAGCATAGTTGGCCTAGTGATGCCAACACAATGGGAAGAAATCTAGAGAAGGGTCCCTACTTTGCTGGGTGAACAGATCCTAAAAGGTTTTAGGTGAGATGGAGAGGGACTCAGGGTTAGAGGTAGAGATGAGCTGTGATCTGCACCATAGGGAATGCCAGCATTCATGTTTCAGATGGCACAGATCCGCAGAATGCTTCCCACAATTCCTTATTTGTCCCTTTTGCCCACCTTGAGTATTCCTGGCTGCTAGTGCTGGCCCAGGGAGTGGTTGTATTATTATCATATATGGGGTTTGGGAAGGAGACCTAGATTGCTTGGGCAGTAGAACTTTGCAATGGGGTAGAGCCAGTGAAAACAGTCTTTGGTTTCTTTATGTTTTGGAGCAGAGGGAAGAGAGAAGAATGCTACCAGGCAATTGAGGATGGGAGTGGCTAGAGGAGCATGAATCTGGGAGATTTATCAAACCAGGGCAGGGGCTAGCTGGTCCTGGCAATGGGCTAGCTATAGCAAGGCTAGCTCCAAAGGGGCACAGAGAGTAGGGACTCCCCTCCCCCAATTTCCTCCGGAAAAAAAAAAAGGAAATATCCCTTAAATATAATTCCTGAGAATAAATGCCCTAAGTGCCTAATGGGTGTAATAATATATTCATGTTCTTTTGGGATTAGTTTACTAGCCTAACCCCCCTGTACCAAGGGTCACAGCCTGGATATCTAAGACTGGACTTGACTTTGGCCTTTCTTGCCATCCAGCTGGCCATCTCTCCACTCTTGACACACTTATTCAGTGCTGATTGCTTACTTTCTTGTTTCTAGCCCCAGTTCGACATAGTGGAGGCCATGGGAAGAAAATGTTTGTCATCAAATCTTCTGAATTTTATGACAAGAGATTTTTGAGGTTGTTGGTAAGTTTCTTTCTGCTACTTTTTTTTAATGTTAAAACTAAATGCCTGATTTACATAAATAATGTGCTTTGTTTATCTTAGAATGTGAGGCATTTTTCACTTTTTTCTTGCCTTAGAAGATCCAGAGCTACTTTACAGAGATCCTGATGATTCCCTAATTGTTAACACCTCCCTTTAAAGAGGAGTCCCTGTGGAACCCTCAGTATGAAATAATATAAAATAAAATTTCATATTCTCATCTACCAGAATTACTCAATGTATGATTCCTTTACTTATTCATTTCCCCTGGTGCATCTAAGGCAGGATGCTCTTTTACATGCTGTTTTTTTTTTTTTTTTTTTTTTGGCTAGGCAATGGGGTTAAGTGACTTGCCCAGGGTCACACAGCTAGTAAGTGTTATGTGTCTGAGGTCAAATTTGAACTCAGGTCCTCCTGACTCTAGAGCCGGTGCTGTATCCACTGCTCCACCTAGCTGCCCCTATGTGCTGTTTTACAGAGATTTTATTCACTTTTCAAGAGCATATCTTTTAGGCCTCATTTCTAAAATATATAGAGAACTAAGTCAAATTTATAAGAATACAAGTCTTTCCCCAAATAATAAATGGTTGAAAGGATATGAACAGGCAGTTTTCAGGTGAAGAAATCAAAACAGTTTATAGTCATAAGAAAAAATGCTCTAAGTCACTATTGATTAGACAGATACAAATCAAAATGACTCTGAGGTAACACATCACACCTATCAGATTGGCTAACATGGCAAAACAGGGTAATGATAAATGTTGGAGAAGGTGTGGGAAAATTGGAATACTAATGCATTGTTGGTGGAGTTGTGAAATGATCCAGCCGTTTTGGAGAGCAGTTTGGAACTATACCCAAAGGGCTATAAAACTGCATACCCTTTGACCCATCAATACCACTTCTAGGGCTGTATCCCAAAGAGATCATAAAAACGGGGAAAGGACCTACATGTACAAAAATATTTATAGCAGCTCTTTTTGTGTTGGCAAAGAACTGAAAATTGAGGGGATGCCCATCAGTTGTGGAATTGCTGAGCAAGTTGTGGTATATGAATGTGGTGGAGTACTATTGTGCTATAAGAAATGATGAGCAGGCTGACTTCAGAAGAACCTGGAAAGACTTGTATGGTCTGATGCTGAGTGAAGGGAGCAGAACCAAGAGAATGTTGTACACAATAACAGCCACACTATGTGATGACTGATTTTGATAGACTTAACTCTTCTCTGCAATGCAAGGATCTAAGACATTTCCAAAAGTCTCGTGATGGAAAATGCTATCCACATCCAGAGAAAGAAGTGTGGAGTTTGAATGCATATAGAGGCATACTATTTGCTCTTTTTTTTTTTTTTCCTGTTTTGTTTCTTCTTTCTTGTGGCTCCTCCTATTGGTTCTAATTCTTCTTTACAACATGACTAATGTGAAAATACATTCAATAGGAATATGTATGTAGAGCCTATATCAGATTTCATGCCATCTTGGGGAGGGGAGGGAGGGGGAAAAATTTAAACTCAAAAGCTTATGGAAGTGAATGTTGAAAACTAAAAATAAATTAATTTAAAAAAAACACATCTTTTATTAGAAGTGAAATCACACTGATAATAATGAAAAGAACAGGCGTTGCATCTGAGTGTGATCTAGTGTAAAGGGGGTTGGATTGGAAGCAAAAGGCCTAGATTTTAGCCATAGCTCCCCCACTAACTCACCCTATGACCTTGAACAAATTACTCAACCAATCTGTGATGTCTTCGGTTTTCTCATCTATAGGATGAAAGTAATGATGGTTGTACCACTTACCCCACAGTATTGTTGTGAGGGAAGTTTTGTATACCATGGAATATTATTGAATTGGGAGCTTTTGCTAATTGAAATGAAAGATCACATTTAAATTTCAGTTCAGCTTTCAAATGATCTTTTGCCTTCCAAGATTGTGGTATTTTCAATTATAGTGTATATATTTCCTGTTTAAGAAAAACAGTATACTAAGAAATGAATTTAAAAGCTGATAAATCAAGCAGTGATTATTTGCATTAAAAACATATTACTTATTATAATGATTTTATATATATATATATATGTATATGAATGAAAATTCTCTTCAGGTTTTTCTTAAATATTGGAAACAACTTACTGCATGGGGCAGCGAGGTGGTACAGTGGAAAGTGCCAGGCCTGGAGACAGGAAGACATGAGTTCAAATCTGGCTTCAAACATTTACTAGCTGTATGACCCTGGGCAAGTCACTTTGCCCAGTTTGCCTCAGTTTCCTCATCTGTAAAATGAGCTGGAGAAGGAAATGGCAAACCACTCCATTATCTTTGCCAAGAAAACTCCAAATGGGGTCACAAAGAGTCAGACACGACTGAAACGAATTAACAACAATAAACTTATTGCATATATGGTAGGATTTGATTTCTACAATTTTGTTTACAAAACAGTATAACTAAGTTCAGAGAATTTCATTATGAGGCTTAATGTAGGATGATGAAAACTGGCAATCATAGCTCTTAGAATATCTAGAATGCCTGGAGGTGCAGTGATAGGTATTTTTGGAGGGAGTTCTTACCCTGAGGCGTCACAAGATTGTTGGAGTGTTCACTTTCAAGTTTAGGAACACAATTATTTTGTAGAGGGAGGTAAACCGATCTGTTATTTTTATCACTAACTCTGTAAAGGTGTGATGCCATTTGAGAGGGTGCTACCTGTGTGCTTAGGACAGGGCCATTTTCAGGGGATACTGTGGGGTCTTTAAGAGCTAATTGATGGCTAAGACCCTTGACTCTCAGCCATTGCTAGGAACCTAGTAATTAACCATCTTTTCCCTTGTCCCTCTCCATCTCTTGCCCTGCCAAAGGCCCAACTGCCCTCAGTTATCTCTTTTATTAGGATCCAGTTCTTGTTGTGATTATCTTATTTTTTTGTTTTTTCAGCCAAAAACAAGGTTTATCACAACATCCCTCATCTTGGGCAGACCCTTAAGGAGTCTGAACATTAGTAAGCTATTGGCTAGATAAGAATCTGACCAGTGGCTAGATTTTAAGAATCAGAGCAGTGTCTAGATTATAGGAATCTAAGCATTTTAATGGAGACAAGATGGACTTTATGTACAGAAAGACTGTGGGAGGGATCTAGGAGTGGTCAAGTAGTCCATGAGGTAATAGAATTACCAAGGGTGGGAAGTGGCCTGGGGCCATAGGGAGGCAAGATAAAGGAAGGCCAGGCCAGGTTAACCGAATTGGGAGATTGGGTGGAGCCACAATGAAAGGCCAGTTGATGGGATTATGGCCTCAGGCTAATGCCAGAGATTAAGCCTTGTGGGAAAGTACAGGGTTTTTCCTTTCTGGGGCCTAGATCCTAAATCCATCATTCCCCCCACAAACAAATGGGACCCAAATTCTTTTGGAGTAAGGGTCAAAAGTCTCAACCTCTGAAACTGCTTTCTGCTGGCTAGGGACCTGGAGCTATCCCTGCCTCGAGGAGGTCCCAAAGAGGAGGTTGACTGGAACTGAACACAGGCTGCATCCATGTCCAGTGGGAGATATTGGCTGGTACTTGCTGTTTGCTACCAACTGTAGGTGAATGGCCTGTAATATGGAAGACACAAATCTGACAGAAAAGACTGCCGAGGGAATTAACAGAATTGAACATACACTTCCCGATAGGGCATCTATCCTTGTCCTCTATGCTGTGAAGGTGTACACAGGTCCATGACCTTCAGCTGACCTAGTGCCTGAGCATCAGACAGTTCGAGGCAGCCTCGTAACTGTCTGCCAGATATGAAACAGGAACTAGATTTAGGGCCCAAATGAGAGAATAAAACATCCTTAGCTCTGTTTGGATTCAGATAATTCAGTTTTCCAACCATGCAGTATCAAATCCACCTCATAGCCAGACTCTGGAATAGCTAGGTGGGTAACATTCCCTTTCAAAGGAACATAATGGGGAAACTGAGCCAGGAGGATCCCATCTTAAGACTGAGGCTAAAATTGTCCTCTCAGCTTTTCCCAATGAAAAAAGTATCACTTTCTCTGAGTAGCTTGTGGCATTTCTCTCAGATGGTTGGTTATTGATTATCAATGGATTATGACCCATCAGACAACTCAAAATAAAATCCTATGAGCTTTTACCTCAGACAACAAGTTTTACTAATCACAGATTAGGAAAAACTTTTCCAGGATTTACATCTCAAACTTAAATTTACCCTAATGTAAAAAGCCAATCATTAGAAATTTCTGTACACTTTCAAATTCTCAGCAAGCCATACATAACCTAAACAAATTTTTTGGCTAGTTTACACATTAAAATATAACCAACAATAGCTAAATTATTTTAGTGGTAACCAAATTATGAAAAGTTGCTTGACATAACTGATACAGAAACATCACCAATTTGAAACTTGAAACAAATCCATTACCAATCAGGTGACTTCAGTTTTGTTAAATGCACTTCCAAATTACTTTACACAGAGAGTCAACATCTCATCGTTAACAGTTAAAACTACAAATTTAAAAGAGCGTGCTCACCCAAGTTCAGAGGCCAGCTTCTTTACCTTGAGCAGGATGTGCTGAACCTGGGTGATGCCTCCAGGCAAAGGTTGCCCCAGAGAACCCAAAGCCATTGCCAGTGGGGCCCATGTTGTAACTGCTGCCCCTCCCCCTTCCTTCCTTTTCCCCAGGTGAGGGAGGGCAAAGTCAAAAGTGAGGGGTAAAGGGTGAAACTCTCTTCTCATATGAGAGGGGTTAACAGATACCCTCTTGACTCAAGTGAAGGGAGTGAGAGAAAAGAGTGACCAGGTTTGTAAAGAGGAATTCTAAACTCCTTAATGATCAATCACAAAACCTCCAGAATCTGCCAAGATGTTTTTAGGTGTTCTCACTTTCCCTGTAACCTCCATGAAAAGCAACTGCAGTTTTCCCCAATTCCCTAGTGCCGAGGGAATTAACAGAATTGAACATACTTCTGGATAGGGCATCTATCCTTGTCCTCTATGCTGTGGAAGGTGTACACAGGTCCATGACCTTCAGCCGACCTAGTGCCTGAGAGCATCAGACAGAGTTCGAGGCAGCCTCGTAACTGTCTGCCAGAAAAGCACCTCCAAGCCTTGGTGCTTGGAGATCGACCCCAACTGCAGAGTAAGAAAAGAGGGGAGGGGGGAGGCTTACATACCTTCCAGTTTGGGCTGGAGAAGAGCTTGGGGTTAGGCAATGGGCCACCAAAATGATGCGGTTTAGAGATTCAGGGGTGCTGGAACCCCAAAATCAGGACACGCGGGTCCTGCCCAAAAGAATTCGACCTAAGCCTTCTTTCAGCCAAAGACAAGGTTTATTAGAACATCCATCATATTGGGCAGAGTCTTAAGGAGTCTGAACGTTAGTAAGATACTGGCTTATTGGCTAGATTATAAGAATCTGAGCCGTGGCTAGATTTTAAGAATCTAAGCCGTGATTATCTTATTAATAATAATCATAGTCATGGTAAAGTTTATGCACAGACTTTGAGACCAGGCCCAATTATAAACTGGGTGTCTGGGGACCAGCTTTGCTCAGTGCATAAAGGCCCTTCACCAGGATTGAGGCTGCCATGGCCTGAATTCTTTTGACCCCAGCAACCTCTGAAAGTGTCTTCTGAATCCTTGGGGTTTTGGAATCAAACAAAAGATTGCTTAGTCTTCTGTTGCACTTTTTTTTTTAAATTTTTAATTAATTTATTTTGAATTATCAACAATCACTTCCATAAGCTTTTGAGTTTTAAATTTTTCTCCCCTTCTTTCTCTACCTCCCTCCCCAAGACGGTGCACAATCTGGTATAGACTATACATATACATTCCTATTAAACATATTTTCACATTAGTGGTGTTGTAAGGAAGAATTAGAACCAATAGGAGGAACCCCCAGAAAGAGGAAACAAAGCACAACAGAAGAAAAAAAATAGCAAATAGTGTGCTTTGATCTACATTTGAACTCCATAGTTCTTTCTTCTTTGTGGATAGCATTTTCCATCACGAGGCCTTTGGAGATGTCTTAGATTCTTGTATTGCTGAGAAGATTTAAGTTTATAAATATTAGTCATTGCACGACATGGCTGTTACTGTGTACAGTGTTCTCCTGGTTCTGCTCATTTCACTCTGCATAAATTCATTTAAGTCTTTCCAGGTTTTTTTGAAGTCAGCCTGTTCATCATTCTTATATATAGCACAATAGTATTCCATTACATTCATATACCACATCTTGGTCAGCCATTCCCCAATTGATGGGCATCCTCTCAATTTCCAATTCTTTGCCACCACAAAAAGAGCTGGGTCCTTTTCCCATTTGTATGATCCCTCTGGGATATAGCCCTAGAAGTGCTATTGCTGGGTCAAAGGGTATTGTTGCACAGTTTGTAATGAGTTTTAAAAACATAATATACCTACCAAGAATTTTAGTATTTTCAGCAGTCAAACACTGAATGTTTGAAAACATAGAGGAGGAAAGGAGACAAAAATTATTTATTTAGTTTTTAGATTTGATCAGCTTCATAGCATATCTTGCCTTTCCCCTACTTCTGTTGTTCTGCCAGCTTTCCTTGATCCTTGCTTTTTTTCTGCTGTTGGTGCTGAAGGTCACCTTAAAGCCAGGGAAGGGAAAGCTCAGTAATTGGTGGTGGTTGTTGTTTTTTTTTTCAGGGGGTGGGGGAGTGGTATTGGGGTAGAAGAGGGTCTGGTGAAGCTATATGGAAAGATATCAGATAATAAATATACTTATGAGTGTGGCCTAGAAATCCTTTATGTGATGCATTTTATTTTCTTTATCTTACAGAGATTTTATTTATTGTTGACTGGGATTCCAGTAGCAATTGGCATAACATTGGTGAATGTATTCATTGGTAAGCTTTAAAAATATTTTTATGTGAATGTCACAATAAAAACGAATCTTTAGTGTAATAGTTTGAGCTGACGCTTGGGAATTAGATGTAAACAACCAGCTCTTAGCTACCTCTATTAATGTAAAGGAAGCAGTGATGTAGTGGAAAAAATCTGAATCTGGAGTCAGGACTTGAGTTCAAATCCCAGCTCAGCCATTCATTATCTGGGCAAGTAAATGATTTAACCTCTTTGATCTCTTTTCTCTGTTTGTAAAATAAGGCAAATTGGACTATGAATGTGTGGGGTGGTTTATGTTTTTGGTCAGTAGGGGTAAATGAAAAGGAGATTGATCAGATCTACTACTCATTTTTCCCTTTTGCTTAGTAGCAAATGTTTTCTTGAATGAACAGTTTTGTAGTAATTTAGCAGCCATGGCTAGAGAGGAAAAGACAACTTAATCACAAAATTTCTATATCTATCAAACTTAATAAGATCTATTGAAGGATATTGTTTCTGGCCAACTCCTGGGGAGTTTGCAGTGAGTCTTGAGGTGTGCATCTCCAGTCCAGCACCCACCAGCTCCCTAGCTAGCTGGCTGTTCTGCCACATAAGCTCGCTGGGGAGGCAGGCCTTCCAATGGTGTTAGGAGGTTGGAATATCCAAGATAAAAGAGCATGTTTCTGGAGTGTGTTAGTGCTGCTTAGCTACTTTTCCTCATTTTCCCGGGGTTCAAGGGCCATGGTGGATGGGTAGGCAAAGTGGAATAACCTGCTTCTAGATGTTTGCTTTGGGATCTTGGAGCACTGTAATTGGTGAAAGGTGGGTAGGAGGAAGAAAAGGACAGGAATTAGGAAAGGGGCAGTGCAGAGAATGGGAGACAAGGCTCACTAGCTCCAGAGCTTATTTTCCAGAATAATTATTGGTCCTTTTCTTGGAGCCCAGGGGCTCACTACTGCCCCCAGATAGCCATGAGCTCATAAGTGGCTGAGTGGCAAATCAAAGATGGAGGTGCTATTAAGTTTGTTCTTAGCCTAAATTTCTTGGGGAACTCCTAATTTTCCTGAGCTAGACTAAGGCCTGCAGTTGGTGCCAGCCACAGTCATGCACAGGTCTTTGGTTCAGTACTTTACCCATGGGGTTTCTAAAATCTGTGAGCTGGACCAGCAGACAACCACATGGGGCCAGAACATGGCCTAACATGGACCAGGAACCTCTGAGGCCCCTCCCATTTCCAGGTTCTCAGGCAGCTGGTAGAGCAGGAGACAGAGGTTTGGGCCTGGAGTCAGGAAGAACTGAGTTTGAATCTTGTCTGAGAGACTTTACCAGCTGTGTAACCCTGGGCCAGTCAGTTACTTAAATTCTGTTTGCCTCAGTTTCCTCATATGTAAAATAAGGATAATAATAGCATTTGTCCTCTAGGGTTATTGAGGATCCCATAAGATAATATTCATAAAGCACTCTGCAAACCTTAAAGTGCCTATATAAATATTAAAACTATTATTATTATTATTGTTATTTACATCTGTTATCCTGTGATCTTATAATACCTTTTCAAACATTTGTGGAGGATTTGTGATGTAAGAGGGTCAGAACTAGAGTTGAGAGACCTGGGTTCAAATCCTGTCTCTGGCACTTACTAGTTGGTGACCCTACTAGTCATTTCACTTTTATGAACCTCAGTTTCCCTGTTTTAAAATAGAGTTAATATTTGTACTATCTACCTCACAGGAGTGTTCTGAAGAAATTTTTTTAGAAAATTTAAAGCACTGCAGGGATGTGAGTGTTGGTTAATAGAAGATAGAAAACTCCTCCAGGGTAGGAATTTCTCATCTAAATGTAGACTCTGAGAATCTCTTCCTGCAGTGTTCTTTTTTTTTTGGTTTTTTTTTTTTGTGAGGCAGTTGGGGTTAAGTGACTTGCCCAAGGTCACACAGCTAGTAAGTGTCAAGTGTTTGGTCTAAGGTCAGATTTGAACTCAGGTCCTCCTGACTTCAGGGCCAGTGCTCTATCCACTGAGCCACCTCGCTGCCCCCTGCAGTGTGCTTTTTAAACATGAGCTTTTTCCACCTCTTTCGCCTATGGCGTCATTGGTGGAGGAAACATTCCTCTGTCAATGTAGATCTGCAACTTTTCTGCAAATTTGAATCTTAGAGAGACACCAAGCAAAGTGAGACTTGAGCCAGTGCCTCTCTATGCCTTGCTGCACTTAAAAGATTCTAATTTTATATTTCAAAAATATGCCCATTAGAGAAGTTAGGTGCTATTAACCCTTCTGTGCCAGCACAGCCATCTGCCACTTTGGGACAGGTGATTCCACAATTATGAACTGACTCATAGATTGTCAAGATTTTGTAGGCTTGGAGAACATACATGGCTTGACTATGGGTGTTGGTGATGGAATGCCCCACAACCTCATAGGAGGACTCTTATAGTCAATTTTGCAGGCATTTATTCTGTGCCTGATACATGCAAACCAGTGCTGAATCCTAGGGGAGATGACGTATTCTTTGACTTCGTGGGAGGAGAGGACATATGTCCCAATAACAGCAATACAAAATAATTCAAATACATTATTTGCCAAAGGGTGTTATCGGGGAGGGCACTAAGGAGCAGGTGGCATTTGAAGCAGGTGGTAATTACATAGGTAGGGAAGAGCCAGCCACATTCCAGGTTTTTGGAACGGGGAAAGAGCACGTCAGGGAGATAGAAGTCTTAGCATGTGCATGAAGAGTCTCCAGTCCAGTTTGGCTGAGAGGAGCAGGGATTGGAATGGTAGTGTGGCCCCAGATAGCAGAAGTTTCAGCTTTGTACACTCAACTAGAAGGGGCGATTGAAAAGTTTTGAACAGAGGAGATGTCATTGGCATGGATTGATTGATGGGGGAGAGGGCGCAGGCAGGAAGGAAAGCCTGTCAGAAGGCTATGTTCTCTGAGTTCAGGTGGGTGATAATGAGGCCCTGCCCTCAGGTAGCCTGAGCAGATGAAATGGGTACAGAAGAATTTCTTAGGTGGAATCCACTGGCTTGTTAATGCTGTAGCATAAAAGGTGAGGAAAGAATAAGAGAAAACCCTAGAGTTTGAAACATGGGAGAAAGCAGAAAAGGAGGGGGAGAAGAGCAGTGAGGGAAGGAGTGCTGCTGAGGTAGTATATCGGAATCAAAGACTTCTTTCTGCTGGTGCGGCAGATCGTCCGCAGGGTTGTGAATGGACACGTAGTGAGTGGGTGCATGTGGGCTGCAAGGTAGAGAAATGTACACAGGTTGAGGGGCATGGTGGAGTGGGGAGAATGCTGACTTTGGAATCATGAAGGCCTTGGTTTGAATCTTTGAATCCTGCTGAAGACACTTACTAGCCAGGGGAACATTGGCAAGTCATTTCATCTCTCTGAGCCTCAGTTTCCTCCTCTCTAAAATTGGGTGGGGGGGTAGGAGGAGGACATCTAAGGTCCCTTCTAGCTCAAAATCTAGGATCTGATGATCTGTGGTCTTGTGGTGTTTACATCTATGACTTGTGAACCAGAAATACTGTAGAAGGCATCCCCATGGGGACATCTACTGGAAGTAGAGGTGGCTGGTGATGCAGCCAGAACAATTGCTGCCTGGTGTCCACAGGACATTTAAGAGTTGTAGGGGATGGCCTACTGCACCTAGGGAAGATCCCCTATGGAAGATTTGGGGAAAGAAGTAGAAAAGAGGGGCACAGGGTACAAAGAGAGACCTCTCAGTGATGAGGTCATGGAGCTATCACCTGTGGAAAGGAACGAAATGATTTGTTGTGCCCTTCTCCCTCTCCACAGCTGGTCCTTCATTACATACTCCACATTTGTGGGAGATTTTGCTAAGGTGCTTTGTCACCTTTGAACCCCAAAGAGTCTCTCATGAAAACTAAAAAGGAAATAATAAATACATCTCCCATTAATGATTTCTCTCCAGCCTGAAATGAGTCAAAAATTTCAGATATATTCATTAGTTACCAAGTATAGGGACAGTCAGGCTCTTGAAGCTGCAGCGAGTTGATTCTTGCTTAAAATGATGAGGAAATAATACTGAGTGTCTAGAGATTGTGTTAAAAATCTCCATTGTCTTTTACCAGGGGAAGCTGAATTAGCAGAAATCCCAGAAGGCTACGTTCCAGAACACTGGGAGTACTACAAGGTTGGTGCAGAACCCCAAATGTTATAGGGTGTAGTTATTTCAGCTGCTGTTTGTTCTGTGAACAGTGATGTCATAGGGATAGTTAATCCATCTTTCATCCCAGCTGGCAAAAGTCTTCCTATGCACAGGTCTGTCAGGATATTCCTTCTGAAGGCACAGAAACCTTCCGTAGCTCCCTCTGGTTTATATAAACTCCTTAGCCCGACTTTTAAGGCCCTTCATGAACCATCAGATGCGGACTCCAACCAAACACTCCCAGTTTTTATTCAGATCTCTTCATGTCCTTGGTGTTCCAGCCAATGACTAGCCATGGGAAGAATCCATTCCCTCCTCATTTCAGTAATAACCCTTAGCTCCTAGGGTTCCTGTGGGGATTAAATAAGATAATATTTGTAAAGTGCTTTGCAAGCCTTAAAGCAGTATAGAAATGCTGGCTGCTGTTATTATTTTTTTCTACCTTTCAGGATCTTTTTCTTCTTTCAAAGTTTAGTGTGGATACCACTCCTTCATGAAGCCTTCCCTTCCTTTTCCCCCATCTTTCCTCTCCAAGTGTTCTCTCCCTCCTAATAGTTTCATAGAGCATTTTGCCCACATGACAAATGACCTATAATATTACACTTATTAATGCATATACTATGTTTTATCCTAGTAGAATATAAAGGTATATGGGGGGGTCTCTTAAGAACAGAGTTTCTTAACCTTTTTTGTGTTATGGACCATTTGGCCCATGGTGAAACCTATGAAACTCTTCTCAGAATAATATTTTGATACCTACATTAATAATTGAAGGAAGTACCAAATTTCAATTAGGCATTTGTGAAAATAGATTTTTTTTCCCCTATCCAGCTTCATTGAGGTTAAGAACCCCTGCCTTAGAGGTAGGCATTTTATCATTTAAATAATGCAAACACATACATCTACACACATGCGCGCGCGCACACACACACACACACACACACACACACACACACACACCTAGCATGACTTGAACATGCTAGGTAGGAAGATTGGTGATAGACACCCAGTGAGTGTTTATTATGTCAGAAACTGCTAACATACTTAATAAATGATTGTTGAATTGAACTGAATTTTTATTTAGATATTGACAAAATGAATAAGATGTTGTAAACAGCATTGTTTTGGTTTCATTCTTATTGTTTGTAGACTTTAGTATATTTAAATGTGTATATTTCCACTTTTTATAGTTAATCTACTGCTATTTATTCAAATGTGTTTTTTTTTGTTATTTTAAATATCTTTTAAAAATTGCTATAAAGTTCAGAATGTTGTGTTCCCATTTCAAAACCACAGGAATGAAACATGATCTAAAAACCTCATTATCTTTAAATGACTAGATGGATATTAAGGTGTAACATCAAGGTACTTTTCTTAATCATTGAACACTTCCCCAAAATAGAAAGGAATTGCATACATCAAAATATTCTTAGCAGCACTTCTTCTCGAAGCAAAGAACAGGAAACAGAGTAGATGCCCATTGATTGGGGGTTGACTAAATAGAATGTGGTACTTGAACGTAATAGAATATTACTGTAGTGTAAGAAATGATGGCTGGTCTTCTGGGGATAGTTCTGTGAACCAATGCAAAATGAAGTGAGCAGAGCTGGGAAAACATTGTACATCACCAGTACAACAACAAGGAAAGAACTGACAGCAGATGGCACCCAAAAGGCTATGTCCTTACAATGGCCGTTAAAGCTGGCCCTAGGGAGAGATTTGCAAGTGCCCTTGGACCTTGGCACTGTGGAGGCTGTGAGACCTCTTTGTATCCTTTAGGACTTGGCTGATGTGTGGGGTTGTTTTGCTGAGTTTCCTTTTCTTCTCTATCTTATTAGAGATGGCCTTCTGGGGAGGGAAGGGGGAGAGATATTTGAGGAAATAAAATCATATAAAAAACAAAAGATATCAATACAAATTTTAAAATTTAATTCTCAAATTTGCCAGCTGATGTTTTAACCCATTAGGATAATTGTTTTGCTGTTCTACGAAGACACCGGAGGAATTGGGAAGAGCCTTGGGATTTGATTTACAAAAACTCAAGATTATAGTTTTTAAAATTTTTTTACACACATTATAGGGCATTATACCTAAAAGAATCAAATGGTTATTTTCTGAGTCAGAATGAGTTATATTGGAGAAAAGAAATAAAATTTAATTTTAATCCTTTAGCTAAAGTTTCTTGTCTTTGCTAATTCTTTACTTATGAGGAATAATTTTTTTGAACACGAAATGAAGGAGTGGATGGATGATGGAATTAAGAAATTAACGTGAACCATTGTCTCTCATAGCACCCCATAAGCAGGTGGATTGCTCGTTATGTTTATGAACCTCCTGAAAAGAATTATGAAAGAACCATGGCAATCCTTCAGTTGGAAGCTGAAAAGGCTGATCTGAGGTAAACTGTAGAGGTCCTTAGGTTGGGGGGGAGGGAGGGAATGTGAACTCTGTGCTTCCTCAGCATGCTTCTCACATACAAAAGGAACAGAGCTGAGTGAAAGCTGTTTGATGACTAGGCCATCAGACTTCGAAAGCCTGCATACAGTGGGAGCAGCAACTCACAAGTTAGATCTGGGTACAACAGACTCTGGGCATGGGGAGGAGGGAGTAGGATCTGTTTCAAAGGCTAGTCTTCATTGTATTCTGACCTTGATGGTTTATATACAACTGATCAGTGATTAAAGGATGAAAATAATAAAGAACTCTTTCCACAAGCCCATCTATCACCATCATCAAGGACATGAGTGCCTGACACTCACCTTGGGCTAAAATAAAGCCCTTTGAAACTTGCTACTTATCTCTGCACTTGATATGCTCAGGGAAAAGGGGCGGTAGGGGGACTCTTGAGTTCTCCAGACTTTGGCCCTGAGTAAGGCCAGGTGAACCTGGGACCCATCATCCCAGATGGTGGGTAGGGGAACAGAGGGGAGGAAAGAAGGGTAACAGACACTTCCCAGACAAAGAATAGGTGCCTTCCTAGACATGGGAGACGGTGAGTGAGAGTCATAGGATGAGTGGGCATGGGTGAGCTGCACTGTTGAATAGTGCCAGTTCGTTTTATAATTGGATAGGCTTTAATGTTTATTGTTCTTGCAAAGATTGGAAGGAAAGGGTTTGGCCATTCGAGAGATGTCTGAGAACCTGTGCAAGGCCTCAGATGATTAGTCTGGCTAGAGTAGAAGTTCTTTGTAAGGTACAGTAGAAAGTGAAATCAGCTGCACAAGTGCAGAATACAGAAAATACTACCCTGATACCAGTTGATATGCTTTCTAATTTACTGAAGTCAGGAGGATGGTGTGATTGTCAAAAAGATCCATTCCATCTTGAGCCTCAAAACAGATTGTAAGCTCCTTGAGGGAAGGGATTGTTTTGTTTCTGTCTTTGGATCCCCAGTGAACAATTACTAAATTGTAATAGTGTCTGGAACAAGAGAAGGAATAACCCTGTTGTCCTCTGCCAGTGAAAGCCCATCTAAAATGTTAGGTTCGATCCCATGGGATGTACTTTACAAGATGTCAGTCTGGAGCACTGCTGTGGGACCGTGCCTTAGGAGGATGAAACCATATGGCCAGGAGTCCAGTGGTGCTCAGTTGAATGTTCATAGTCCATACCTTGTGGAAGAAAGATTTAGGGTGAACATCCTGTTTGTTTTAAAAAATATTTGAAGAGCCAATAGCTAGAAGACAAATGGATTTGTCTTCCAGAGGCCAGAAGGAGGAAAGGCGTCACATTTTTTACTTAATACAAAAAACTTCCTGCAGCTAAACTATTTAAGATTTCTAAGCCTTTAAGGTTTACAAAATGTTTGATCCTCACAGCTCCCTTGTGAGGTAAATGATCTCCATTTAACCAGTGAGGAAACTGAGACTCAGAATGGCTAAGGGACTTACCTGGGGTCACACAGGAAGTATCTAAAGTGGAACTTAAACTCATGTCTTCCTGATTCCAAGTCCAGTGCTCTCCACAGTGAGAAATGGAATAGGCTTCCTTGTAAGGTAGTCTTCCAGCACAGAGACTAAATGATCATTGGAGGAAGTTTGAGAGTGGGATTTGTATTTGTACTGCAGGTAAGTTTGGCTTAAGTGGCCTTCCAGTTCTGGGGTTCTGTGGAGAGAGCCATCAGAGGTTAAGTAGAAAAAGTTCTGGACTTGGAGTCACGAAACCTCGATTCCAGTTCTGGTTTTGATATTAGCGGTGACACTTTGCTTAAGTCATTTAGTGACTCAGCCTCAGTTTCCTGATTCTGTCCGAGGACAAATGCACACATGCTTGAATTGTAGACTACACAAAAAAATCTGAGAGTAATTTTTAACTTCTGCTCATTCAGGTAACCTTTTATGGTCAAACAATCTCCTTCACCCATTCCTTCCTCTGTTCCCACTACTGATACCCTTATCTGGGTCACTGTCACTTTCACTGGGATAATGGCCATCTCCATGGGATCACACTTGATTTCAGTCTTCTTACCCAACAATCTATGTCAAGTCAAAAAAGGAAAGTCTTCTTCCTCCTTAACCAGGTCATCCTATGCCTATACTAACTCCCTATCTGGAGCACCCTGCATTTTTTCATGACTATAAACTGTTTTGATTTCTTCATCTGAAAACTGCCTGTCCATATCCTTTGACCATTCAATTGGGAAATGACTTGTATTCTAATAGATTTAACAAAGCTCTTTATGAACTTTGCAAATAAAAAAATGTAAAAGGTTGGAGGTTTAGCAGTACCAGATCTTAAACTATATTAAAAGGTAGTAATTATCAAAACTATCTGGTCCAGACAAAGTTAAAACTAAAATAGATTTAATCAGAAGAGAAAAATAGGGAAATTACACTATGTCAGCCATATTAATCAATATTGTAGACTACTCAAAATAATTAGATGGTATAAGGTCAGAATATTGCTGTAATATAGGAAACAAACAATGAGTGGGTAGACTTAGAAAAATAAGAGAAAGACCTGGACCTCTGAAGGAAGACGTTATTCGCCTTCAAAGAAACAGGATAAACAAGGATAGTATGGTCTTACATAGATGGATATGAATGCATATATCTGAGTATGATTATAGATATCTAAGTGACTTGCCCAAGGTCACACAGCTAGTAGGTGTCAAGTGTTTGGTCTGAGGCCGCGTTTGAACTCAGGTCCTCCTGACTTCAGGGCCGGGGCTCCATCCACTGCACCACCTAGCTGCCCTTGACATTTTTCATTTGTATAAGACTAGCCAGCGATTGTAATTTGTGATGAAAGGAATTGTTTGCATTTGTAATGGGAAGTGTCCCAGTGCTTAAAGTTTAATTTAAGGATTCTGTTTCTTACAGGTTGAAATATCAGGAAACAGAAAGACTTATGCGTGGAAGAGGGGATGGACCCTGGTTTCATTACCCAACTCTTGATAAGGAACTTATTGATCATGATCCTAAAGCAGTACCTGACCATTAAGCTATTGATTCTACACATCTGATGTATACTCTTTTTCAGGGGGGTGTCAAATGAAGAAATGCATACTGTATTGTTGTTTTCTGAATAAAATAGCCATTTCCCTTTTGGTCTTGTAGTTAGTTTTCAGTGTAGTTTGAGAGAATTGCTTTTGTTAAGGGATGGTTTTCTTTTTTAAGAAGGTCATGAATATGGCAATTAAAATTAGATGAGATCAAAGTTTGTGAACTTCTACAGGTATTATTGTTAGAAAGTAGATTCTCCAACATGCCTAGTAAATGAAAGTTGTGGACAGGAAGTATAACTGTATCAAAAATGTCTTATGTACCTGAGCATGTAGAATATAGGCTTCTTGGTTCATCATTGATAGCTCATCTATTTCCATTGGCATTGGAATTTTTAGCCTGGATTATGTAAAAGATTAACATCTTAATAAATCAGAAAAATGAAAAACTTCCGTAAGCAGGTTTTCTGGAAGTTGACAAAGTTTTTATTTTTTTTTTTTACTTTTTATAGCCAAGAAACTTTTTGCATCTCTTTAAAGAATGTGAATTTTTCAAGGATCTTAACTATTGAGATCTAGTAAAAATCATTACTGGTAAATATTAAAAAAATTGGGTGTTAAGGTTAGCTCAAAGTAAAGAATTTTAAATGATAAAAAGTATAAAATATAAAAGAGAAGAAGTATTTGTTAAATTGAAATGCCAAGCATAGACATAAATTTTTTAAAAATTTCAACATCTAAAAATTCTCTTTAAAATAATTTAAATATAATTTGATAGGCTCTTTGTATGGGGCAAAATTATTTTTAAAAAGTCAAGATTTGAATGTTTTTGGTAAACATTTCTTAAAAGTATTGTATTGACTAAGGCCTCATTTTTTAGACTCTGACTCAGTTAATGTCTACTGCTGAATGAAGATAGAAACCAAATTTAGTCACCTTGTTTTCCTTATAAACATAAAAATCAAAAGTGGTCTTTTCAGCATGGGAAGGCTCATGTGAACTGTTGCAATATAGCGTGAACAATGACCTTAATGTAAATAAAAACAAAAGGACAGTACAACTCTCGAGAGATTGTATGGACAGTATTGGTTCCAAATGACTAAAGTTATAGCACATCTTTCAACATGTAAGAGGAGAGTTACATATCCTATCCACTGAATCATGTCTATTTTAATTCCTCTTAACAGTAAGTTCATGTTGCAGGAGTTGAGGAGGCAGTAAAGTAATGTTTCCTTATTATCCAAAATAAACACAAAAAGTCTTTTTAACTTCAATCATTCAACAAGATTTTCTTTTTAAAGGAGTTATGCGCCAGGCATTTTGTTAGGTGCTGCCTCCAGGGAATTGTCAGCCCTTTGACAACTGCCCCAGCACGTGTGCTTTCTGCCGAAACTGAAATGGGTCTGTGATCTCATCAGTTTGGATGTTCTCTCTGTTGGGGATATACAGTTTATAGTCCATCCATACCTGCCTGTCCTGTGCTACTCCTGCCTGTGACCTCTCATTAATTTGGCAGAATGTATCAATGGCTCTCAAAGTGCCAGAGACTGTTTTGATTTCTCCTGACCTTTAGAGGATACAAGTGGCACACTCCAACTGCTCACCTGTCATCATCGGTTACCACTGACACGTGATCAGCCCATTTTTTCCTGTGAAACGTTTTCTTAAAGAAGACGGCTTTGACTCCACCTCTTCTGATATCCTTCTCCATTTGGGTTAAAGCCTACCTTCTCCCTCCATGCACAACTTTAGTGCCTTCTACGATACTCGTTCAGACACTTGTATCCCATGGCTTACAACTCTGATTGGGTGTCAGTATTAAAAAGATGGGGATTATTAAAGGAGCTTTGCAATTTCCAAAAGCAATCCATCCCACTTCTATCTCTGGGCCCAGCTCGTGGTTCATGTGTACTCTTGGCCCCAGGTGTACGTACTGATGGACACACTGTTGTTCCTCCAACTGGATGTCATAATCCCTGCAGTAGACATCCTGACTCACGCTGACTGGTCGGGCCAAACTCTTGAGTGGTTACAGATCTCTTCTAGGAGGTTCTGCAGTGCCCTGGGGCTTCATGCAACCAGCACAATGTCATCCACAAACAACAGCTGGGGGAACTTGCCATATGCAGGGAATCTCTCTTTGACCTTGGCTCTATGTTGGAACTCTTCCATAAATATGGCAGTCCATCCCAGCTTTAGTGATTCCCCTCTGAGGTTACCTTTCCTCCATTCTCTGTACCCATGTATGTACTTGTTATCTTCCCTGTCAGAATGTAAGCTCCTTGAGGGCAGGGCTTATTATTGCTTTGTTGGCACAGTCCCTGGCACGTAGTAAGTGTTTTATAAATTCTCGTCAGTTGATTGATTTTATGTTTCAACTATGATCAGGGTGTGTTTGAACACTTCTGTTAAATCTTTGATGTGCCCTTGGATGGCCACTAGGTGGCGCAGTGGACTGAGTGCTGGACCTTGAGTCAGGAAGACACGAGTTCAAAAGCAGTGTCAGACTTACTAGTTGTGTGACCTTGGGCAAATCACTTAACCTCTTTGTCTGCCTCAGTTTCCTCATCTGTAAAGTGAAAATAGTAGCACTTACCCCTGTTAAGGTTGTGATAATGTTTGTAAAGTGCTTTGTAAATGCTAGCTATTATTTTTGTGTGTGGATTGGCAGATACCTTGTAGGAAGAGAGCCTCTAAGGTAGGATTTTACTGGATCAAAGGCTTTTTCATAACAAATATCAAACACAGTGGAATCTTATATTCTCTGCATATTTCAGGCAGTTGTGCAGTGATGAAGATGTGATCCATTGTAGAGGGATGTTTGCAAAATTCTGTTTCCTACAATGTGGGTGTAAATAAGAAAAATTATGTTCAAACATTAATTGTGATTGTTTATTGTAAGCCCAAAAGAAGTGGCTTTGGAGATGTTAAGACTAAAATTTAATTATATAAAAATGTGAACTGTTTGAAATGTCACCCGAAGCAGCAGTCAAGATTTGTGTCAGCAACTTTTCTGCAGTATAAGGAAAGAATTTCAAATAATGTGAGTGGTCCAGGAATGCACAGGGCCACCGGGTGAACCGCAGGTTGTGGGTTGGAAGTGACATCTCGTGCATGTCGGGAGTGCCTTCTACAGCATCTTAAATCATCATTCAGTCTGGACCCAAAGACCTCAACTGAGGGAAGAACTCATCTTTTCTGGTAAAGTGGCTCATTCTACCTAGTGATGAATTTGGACAGGAGCTCCCTATTATCCATTTTTGTTCTCTCCTTAACAGAGAAAACAAAATCTCGTTGGCTTCCTCTGTCATTAACTGATAAAGGAGTTACTTTATATTCATTTTACATGTAATCTCTATATACAATTTACATACATGTTTACCTCACTGGAGTGTAAATTCCTTGAGGGCAGGGAATATTTCACCTTTGTCTCTGTATCTCTAGGGCTCAGCACAGTGCCTGGCATATAGTGAGTACTTAATAAAGGCTAACTGATTGCCCAGTTAAGTTTTTTCCTTGGTAACATTGCCATCCAGGAAGTGTGCTGGTCCTATATTCTCTCGGTGTGGCAAGCACACACCATTTTTGTTATCACAATCGTTTCTGGATAACCCTCCTCCCTTACCCTTTCTGCAGAATCAAATTAACAGTAATAATATCTGACATCGTTTGTAACTACGTAGCATTCCGCCTGAGTAGTTCCCTACCCCTCGGCCAAGAGGAGGAAGGTATGTTTCATGATCTGGTCTCTGGAGTTAGTACTAGTTTTTTAATTATACCAAGTTCAATTTCCTTTTTATTGACTTTTGCATTTACATTGTTATTTCGTATGTTCTGATTCTGCATATTTATCTCCGTCAGTTTATACAAATCTTCCCTTGTTTCTCCATCATTTATTGTATAATTATATTTATGACATTCATTACCATAATTTCTTTAGCCATCCCCAATCACTAGGTACCCTCTGTTTCTTTCTGTGCTACCACAAAGGATGCTTCTGTGAACAGTTTGATCTACGTTGGGCCTTTGTTCCTGTCTTTTATTGTCCTTGCGGTGACCTTGTCTTTCTTCTCCAGTGTCAGGTCTTACAGAGCTTCAGGACCTGTGACACGATGCAACTGTGCAGCACTTGTATCATTCATCCTCCATCATCGGCCTTTGCTTCCATCTTCTCTGTGTCCTTTTTTTCCCATCCCAAATAAAAGATATTTAATCAAATAGCATAGCAAATGAAGTGACATCCAAAGGTTCTCCCACATGCAGCAGTGAGAGGACGATGCAGAAAACACAAGGAATGGGAGGCACGCATGGAATGCCCTCTCATCCAACTCTGGGGGGTTTTCTTGCAAAGATACTGCAGTGGTTTGCGATTTCTTTTTCCAGTGGCAAACAAGTTAAGTGACTTGCCTCAGGTCACACACTGGGAAGCTTCTGAGGTTGGATTTAAACTTAGGTCTTCCTGATTCCAAGCCTAGTGCTTTTTCCAACTGCACCACCTAGTGGTTGTGTGTCTTTTTTAAAAAAAAATCTGTTTCTTAGGGAGCTCCCTGTCCTATCCATATGGGTTTCTTGAGAAAATTTCCTCTTTTCTTTCCTCATCACAACTGGTTTTTCTTTGTGTCTTCATATACATTTTCATTCTTGGTAGATTCCTATCCTTCCTGGGCTGGTTTCTATAGAGTGTTTGCCATGGTGACCTATTTATTTCTCTGAACCCAATGAAATCTACTTTCCCATAATGTAAGATGTATGACAAATCTATGCCCAGTTTTTTCCCCCACAAGGGTTTCATCATTTCCTCTTCAGCAATCGATTCCTCTTATTTTTGAAGGATGAAAGCGTGGATCAGTCAGTCAATAGGGAGTGGTTAAATGCTTATTATGTGCTAGGCACTGTGCTAAGCTCAGTTTCCTCAACTGTAAAATGGTATCTACCTCACAGAGTTACTATGAGAGTTGAGTGAGATAATATCTGCAAAGCCCTTAGCAAAGTACCTGGCTTGTTGTAGACGCTATGTAAATATACAGCTATATCTTGTTTATTGCGCTTTGCAG
The DNA here is from genome assembly GCF_900497805.2 of Vombatus ursinus. NCBI lineage: Eukaryota > Metazoa > Chordata > Mammalia > Diprotodontia > Vombatidae > Vombatus > Vombatus ursinus. Next base: position 20,897,125 of record NW_020954588.1, on the reverse strand, counting down.
AGTGGTTTTTTTTTTGTTTTTTTTTACAAACTGAAAGTTCGTGGCAACCCTGCCTTGAGCAAGGCTATTGGTACCATTTTTCTAACAGCATGTGCTCATACCACGTCTTTGTGTCACATTTTGATAATTCTTACAACATTTCAAACTTTTTCATTATTATGTTGGTTGTGGTGATCTGTGATCAGTAATCTTTGATGTTACTGTTGTAACGTGTTATATTACCCATATAAGATGGTGAACTTAATCAATTAATGTGTGTGTCCTGACTGCTCCGACACCAGATGTTCCCATCTATCTCCCCAGGCCTCCCTGTTTCCTGAGACACATCAGTATTTAAATTAATAATCTTACAATGGCCTTTAAGTGTTCAAATGAAAGGAACAATCAGACTGATGGGGGCAAACTTCATTATCATCTTATTTTAAGAAATTGCCACAGCCACCCCACCCTCCACCAGCAAAAACATTAAAACTTGCTGAAAGCTCATCTGGAGACAATTAGCATGTTTTAGCAATAAAGTATTTTTAAAGTATGTACATTTTGTAGACATAGTACTATTGCACACTTAATAGACTACAGTATAGTGTAAACATAACATGCACTGGAAAACTAACAAATTTGTGTGACTTGCTTTATTGTTATATTTGCTTTATTGTAGTAGTCTGGAACCAAACCAGCAATATTGCTGAGGTATGTTTGTATGCTTATTCCCACCCCCCACACCTATAAGCACTGGAGATACAAAGAAAAAAATTAGTCCTTGCCCTCAAGGGGCTCACATTCTACTGGAGTAGACAACATGCAAAAAACCGATGTACGTCCATGATAAAAAGTGTAAATGGAAGTAGTCTTGTGAAAGGTGGGACTTCAGCTGAATTTTGAAGGAAGCCGTGAGGCAGAGGTGAGGAGGGACAGCCATTGAAGAGGTACAGAGAAGTCTACCAAAGAATTTGAAAAACAATCCCCAATACTATATAAACTATTTGGAAAAATAGTCAAAGGAGGCCTACCAAATTCCTATTACAACATAAATATGGTGCTGATATCTAACCAGGAAGAGCAAAAACGGAGAAAGAAAATTATAGACCAATCTCCCTAATGAATATTGACCTGTGACCAGATGGGATTTATACCAGAAATGCAGAATTGGTTCACTATTTGGAAAACATAATTGTATCAATAACAAAATCAACAAAAATCAAGTGATTATCTCAAAATAGGCAGAAGAAGCTTTTGACAAAATACAACACTCATTCCTATTAATGGAGTTATCCTTAAAATGATAAGCAATGTCTATAAAACCATCAACAAGCATTATTTGTAATGGAGATAAGCTAGAAACTTTTCAACAGAAGCAAGGATGTCCATTATCACCTCTATTATTCAATATTCTAGAAATACTAGTTATATCAATAAGAGAAGAAAAAGAAATTGAAGGAATTAGAATAAGCAATGAGGAAACAAAACTCACTCTTTTTTTCCTCTTTATTTTAGACAAATACTAAGACACATAATAAGAAAAGAAAGAAACATAAACTTAAATATAAAATAAAAAAAGTCACTTGTACAGCAGAACATAGAAGAGGATTCAGAGTATACAGTAATAACTTTCCATTTCAAGAAAGCCTATATATTAAATACTGCATGTTATGTTGAAGGCTGTCCATCTTCTCTTTGCTTCCTTGTAGATTTTCTTTTGTTTTCTGCTGTATCCTTTTTACTTTGTTCTTTTCCCCGCCTTCTCCCCCCCTGCCCAGGCTGCAATTAAGTGTGGCTATATTTATATATAGATATTGATATATATGTATATACACATTTAGATACATACATATATAAACATAAAACTTCCCCAACAGATTCTACTCATAATCTTTTTGTTTGTGTGTTTCTCTTTTTTCCTCTCTCCTGGTTCCTCTACTTTACTCCTACCCGCTACCTTGCCCTCCTATTAATTAACCTACCCCTACTCCAGCAATCCCTCCCTTCTCCTCCCATTCTTATAAATCTAAACACCCTTCTATATCCCCCTTTTAACCTATTCCGTCACCCTCCCCTCTAAAGATCCCTCCTTTATCCTCTCTTCGATTCCTATTCCCTTATAATTTTATTTCTTTCTAAATTTAGAAGACTTTGATACTCCTCTAGATGTAGATGTATTTTTCCCTCTTAAACCCATGCCCGATGAAAATAGGTTTCCAGAACTAACAGCCTCCCTCCCCCATCTAATTCCCCTGTGTCAATTGTTCCTCTCGCACCTCATTTGTATAAGATAATCACTGTTTTAGTTATTCTTGAATGTTTTTATTTTTTGAAGTCATAACATACTCAGGTCTACCCCAATCTTTCTTATAAGCTACCTAATTACTAGTAACAATCTTAGACATAGGTTTTACATTTTACTTACATAAAACGTAAACAGTCTGTCCCTATTGAGTCCCTTATACTTGGTCATTGGTTTGTACCTTATATTTCTCTTGGCTCTTGTATATCAAATCTTCTATTAAGTTCAGGTTTGTTTTTTTTTTAAGCAAAGTCTAAAAGTTTGACAATTCATTAAATGTCCATTTTTTTTTTCATTCAGAATTATGCTTAACTTTGCTGGGTAGGATATTTTCAGCTGGAAGCCCAGTTCTTTCGCTCTTCAATATATAGTGTTCCAAGACCTGCGATCTTTTAGTATCACCACTGCTAGGTCTTGTGTGGTTCTAATTGTGGTAGTGCCATATGTAAATTGTTTTTTTCTTGTTGCTTGTAATATTTTGTCCTTGAGCTGGGGGTTTCAGAATTTGACTGTGATATTCCTGTGAGTTTTCCTCATAGGATCTCTTTCAGGTGGTGATTGGCAGATTTTTTTCTATTTCTATTTTCCCCTCTTGTTCTAATGGCCTAGGACAATTTTCTTTAATTATGTCTTGTATTGTTGTATCAAGATTTTTTTTTTGGCTAGGTAATGGGGTTAAGTGACTTGCCCAGGGTCACACAGCTAGTAAGTGTCAAGTGTCTGAGTCCATATTTGAACTCAGTTCCTCCTGACTACAGGACCAGAACTCTATCCACTGTGCCACCTAGTTTCCCTAAGATTCTTTTTTTTTTTTTGATCATAGCTTTCCAGTAGTCTGATTATTCTTATGTTTTCTTTTCTTGATCTGTTCTCCAGATCACTTGTTTTTCTTGTGAGATGTTTTATATTTTCTTCTATTTTTTCATTCTTTTTATTTTGGTTTTTTATTTCTTCATCCCTTATAACTTTGCTGACTTCTCCTTGCCCAATTCTGATTTTTGTCATTTTCTTCCTTAAGATTCTGGATCTCCTTTTCTAAATGGTTGACTTTCTTTTCATAATCTTCTTGTTTTTCTTGGATTATTCTTATTTTTCTTTTTAGATTTTCCTCAAACTCTGTCATTTGATTTTTAAAGTCTGTTTTAAGTTCTTCAGTGAATTCTTTTTGGCAGGTGACCATTTGACATTACTCTTTGGGGTAGATGCGGGTTTTTTTTTTTTTGCTTCAAATATCCTCCTCTGAAGATGAACCCCGGTCTTCTCTATTCCTACACTAGCTCTCTATGGTTGGATTCTTTCTCTTTTTGCCTATACACTTTTTTTGGAGGGGGTAGGAATAACTTAGTTTTTTAAATTACCTCTCACCACTAAACTCATTCTTCCCAGATGATATGATGGTATACTTAGAGAATTCTAGAATTCTAATTATTTCAACTAAATAACTAGTTGAAATAGTGAACAACTTTAGCAAAGTTTCGGGATATAAAGTAAACCCATATAGATCATCAGCATTTCTATATATTACCAGCAAAGCTCAGCAGGAAGACATAGAAAGAGAAATCCCATTTAAAATAGCTGCAGACAATATAATACTTGGGATTCTACCTGCCAATACCAACCAGGACCTATATGAACACATTGTAAAACACTTTTTACACAATTGAAATCAGATGTAAACAATTAAAGAAATGTTAATTGCTCACGAGTAGGCCAAGCCAATATAATACAAACACCAATTCTACCTAAATTAATTCACTTATTCAGTGCCATACCAATCAAATTGCCAAAAAATTATTTTGTAGAGCTAGAAAAAAAATAGTAACAAAATTCACCTGGAAAAACAAAAGGTCCAGAATATCAAGAGAATCAATTAAAAAAAAATGTGAAGGGAGGTAGCTTAGTAGTTCTAGTAGTATCAGATCTCAAAGTGGTAATCATCAAAACAATCTAGTAGTGGCTAAGAAATAGTGGTGGATCAGTGGAATGGATTAGATACACAATATACAGCATAAATAACAACAGTAATCTAGTGTTTGACAAACCCAGAGATCCCAGATTTTGGGACAAAAAAATCACTAGCTGACAAAAATTGCTGGGAAAACAGTTTAGCAGAAACTAAGTGTAGACCAACATCTCACCCTATGTACCAAGATAAAGTTGCAGTGGGTATAATCTTTAGACATAAAGGGTGATATCATAAGCAAATTAGGAGAGCATGGAATAGTTTACCTGTCAGATGTATGGATAAGGGAAGAATTTATGACCAAACAATATATGTGGAACATTATGGGATATAAAATGGATAATTTTGATTACATCAAATTAAAAAGGTTTTTCACAAACAAAATGAATGCAGCCAGGATTAGAAGAAAAGCAGGAAACTGGGGAAATTTTTTAAAAGCAAGTTTCTCTGATAAAAGCCTCATTTCTCAAATATGTAAAAAGCTGAGTCGAATTTTTAAGAATACAGGTCATTCCCCAATTGACAAATAGTCAAAGGAGGCAGTTTTCAGATGAAGAAATCAAAGCTATCTATAATTATATTTTTTAAAATGCTCTAAGTTACTATTGATTAGAGGAATACAAATGAACACAATTCAGGTACCACCTAACACCTATTAGATTGGCTAACATGACAGAAAAAAAAATGACAAATGTTGGAGGGGATGTAGAAAAATAGGGACACTGATTGAGTTGTGAACTGATCCAACCATTCTGGAGAGAAATTTGTAACTATGCCCAAAGGGCTACAAAACTGTGCGTACTCTTTAGTCCAGCAATACCAGTAATAGATCTGTATCCCAAAGAGGTCAAAGAAAAAGGAAAAGTACCTATATGCACAAAAATATTTATAGCAGCTCTTTTTTTTTTGTGGTGGCAAAGAATTGGAAATTGGGGGTAAGCCATTAGTTAAGAAATGGCTGAACAAGTTGTGGTATATGATTATGATGGAATACTCTTATGCTATAAGAAATGACAAGCAAGATGCTTTCAGAAAAACCGGAAAGACTTCCATGAAATGATGCAAAGTGAGTGAGCAGAACCAAGAGAATATTGTATATAGTAATGGCAATCTTGTAGGGATGATCAATTGTGAATGACTTCCCTATTCTTAGCAATACAATGCTCTAAGACAATTCCTAAGGATATATGATGAAAAATGTTATCTACCTCCAGAGAAAGAACTGATGGAGTTTGAATGCCAATTGAAGCATACCTTTGAAACTTTATAATTCTTTTTGTTTTTGGTCTGCATTTTCTTTCACAACATGGCTAATTCATGACTGCACATGAATAATCTATATCAAATCACTTGCCTTCTCCGGGAAGAGGATGGGGAGGGAAGGAAGGAGAGAATTTGGAATTTGAAATTTTAAAAATGCTAAAATTTTTTGTTTACATGCAATTGGGAATTAAAAACTAAATGTAAAAAAAGAAGAAAAGGCATAGAAACAGGAGATATAGTGTTGTGTGTGGGGATTTAGTGTTGTTGGATCAAAGAGTGCATGGAAGAGAGAAAAGTATAAGATGACTGGAAAGGTAGGAGATGATCACATTCAGGATTTAAAAGCCAAATGAAGGATTTTATGTATGATCCTGGTAATAGAGAGCCACTGGAGGTTACTGTGCAGGAGGTGATGTAGACATGCACTTTAGGAAGATCACTTTGGCAGATGAGTGGAGGATGGACTGGAGCAGGGAGAGACTTGAGGCAAGGAGACCCATCAGCAGTCTATTGCGATAGGCCAGGTGAGAGATGATGATGACCTGCACCACAGTGGCAACTGTGTGAATGTAGCTACCCTACTTTGGGTAGAGAGAACCCCAGTCAATGTATACATAATAGAAGTTCCCCCCATGTCTACCAGGTTTGTGATATGTTTCCTGAACTCATCACTTTCTTCTTCTTCTTCTTCTTCTTCTTCTTCTTCTTCTTCTTCTTCTT
>NW_020954588.1:20860669-20890888 GCF_900497805.2 Vombatus ursinus | reverse complement strand
CTTCTTCTTCTTCTTCTTCTTCTTCTTCTTCTTCTTCTTCTTCTTCTCTTTCTTCTCCTCCTCCTCTTCTTCTTCTTACTCTTGTTCTTGTTCTTTTTTGTCTTCTATGTTAGTACCCTGGCATTTCAGGGTTCCTAGCATCTCTAAAATAAATCAAATGGACTTTAAAGGAGCAAAGGTTATTGAGGGATATTGGCACTAAAAGATCCTGGAAGCTGTTGATGGAGAATGAGGATCAGAGCCTCCCACCCCCTCTTCTGGCCCTGGGAAGAAGTATTTGGGATTCTGAATTGTGTGGATTTCTACAAACAGTTAAAAAAAGAGAAAATGACAACCAACTTGTAATCTTTGTTAGAAAGAAAGGCAGGTGAAAGATGAAGAGCTTAGCACATCCTGTTGTTCAAGTCAAAGTATGGGTTTTTTTTTTTGGCTAGGCAATGGGATTAAGTGACTTGCCCGGGGTCACACAGCTAGTAAGTGTTATGTGTCTGAGGTCAAATTTGAACTCAGGTCCTTCTGACTTCAAGGCTGGTACCCTATCCACTACACTACCTAGCTGCCCCTGAGTATGGCTTTTCTGAAGGGTGATTGTGATTCCTCATTCTCTTCAAGCCAAGAGAGAGGGAACATTTTACAATGCCCCAAGAGGTTGAGTTGGGCATTAGCTTCCTATTAACCATTTCCCCCCTCCCCTTCCCAGTCCAGAGATTATTTGCCCTGGCAGGAAAAAAAAAAAACCAACAACAACAAACAAAATTTGATCAGCTGTTTTCTCCAACCTTAGCTGATATATTAGTTACTTGATAACTAAGTCCCCACTGATGGGGACTTAAAGGGACTGAAAAGTTGCTAGGATACTTAATGTGCTGAAAGAAGTCATTTAAATGTAAATGATTACTAAGCAAGTTTAGTTCATTCTATTAATGTTCGGTGTTTTTTTTTTAATAAAACATTTAATTAAAAAATAAAATGAAAGCGTTGGACCAGAAGTCCTCCAAGGGGCATCCATTCCAGTTCCAAATCTATGACCCTACAATCCCCAAACATGTTCCTGTCCAACAAGCAGTTGTGTGGCCTATTTGAAGACCTCTAGAAAGGGGAAACCCAGTACCTGGCTCTGATTCTTGTATAACTTGTATGACCTTGGCCAGGACCACTAGGTAATGCCATAGTGCACAGAGCGCTGGGCCTGGAATCAGGAAGACACAAGTTCAAATCTAGCCTCACTTACTAGCTGTGTGACGTGGGCAAGTCACTGAACTCTGTTTGCCTCAGTTTTTTCACCTGTAAAATGAGCTGGAGAAGGAAATAGCAAGCTACTCCAGTATCTTTGTCAAGAAAACCCCAAATTGGGGTTATGACATGGCACAACAACCTTTGCCAAATTGCTTAACTTTTCTGGGCCTTAGTTCATCATCTGTAAAACGATGGGATTGGATTCTATGACCTATTAAAGTCCCCTCTGGCTCAAAAATCTTTGATCCAATGATCCCAGTTTATTATATATCAGGTCCTTTGTAAATGATAATGTGTCACATAAATGTGAGCTAGTCTCATTATGTTTTTCAATTATGTTTTGGAAGTAAATTTTATTAATATACTTTACCACTAAAATAAAGTGTACTGATAAAATTTATTTTTAAAACATAGTACCTCACCTACATTCCCCAACACATCCCTCTCCCCAGCCTGTCCCAAAGAGCCATCCCCCATAATAACATTTGAATAAAACAAGAAAAAAACCAAAAAATTCTACAGAACTAAAAAATCAAAACATATCATATTTAAGAACCATAATCCTACAATATGTTGTTTAAAAACCTGGAAAGACTTATATGATCATATCAAACATATTTTTAAAAAGTTTGACATTATGTGCAATACTGGACACCTCTGGCCCACACCCCTTCTGCAAAGAGGTACAAGGAGGTATCTTCTCATATCTAGTTTCTTGGGCCAAGCTTGATAATAATTTCACAGAAATCAGTTTCAAGCATTTTGTGACTGCTCTTTCCATTACCATTGTAGTGGTTATTGTGTTCATTGTTTTTCTGGTTCTCTTTATTTCCTTTTCCCTCAGTTCATATAACTCTTTCCATCCTTCTTTGCATTTATCATATTCATCTTTTCTTACAGCAGAGTATATAGTTTGAATTACATTCATGGACCACAACTTTAGTCATTAGTGTGTCTAGTGGTGCTGTCCAGAGAGAGTATCCTTAGATTCTAATGTCACTGTCTTTTGTCTAGAGAGAAATAACCTGGATTAAAAAAAGGACACTCATGTTACTTTGGAGTAGAATGATATGATGGGAAAAACTCTTGGCTTGGAAGCAGAAGAGCTGAGTTCAGATTCTGACTCTGCCACTTACTAGTTGTGTCTTTTAGCAAATCACTTACCCTTTCTGAGCTGGAGAATTTACCTGCTCATTTTGCACCTGAGGAGAGATGAAGTGACTTGTCACACAAGGCAGAGGTGGGATTTAAACCCCAACACTCTATTTCCAAATCTAGCACTCTTTCTCCTGTTGTCTCTAGGATTTCACTAAGAGCTTCCTCTAATAAGGATCCCATTAACTTCCCCATCTTTGTTATTTCACATTCCAAATTAAAATTTAAGGTGATTGCTTCAATGCAGATCTCATAATAACACAACCATCTTGGATTTGTCATTTACAGTCTTCATAGATCAGTTCATTTTTTTTAATTGCCCTTAAGACATTTTACTTATTTTTTTTCCCTTAAAACATTTTAAAGAGACAGGTAAGTCAAAGGAAGGAAATATACATTTGTGAAATGGCTACGATGTGCTAAACAATTTGATCTGGACAACAACCCAGCAAGGTAGATAATAATAGTTGTCCTGTGTGACTTTAAGCTTGAGGAAACTGAGGCAGACAGGGTTACACAACTATTGAGTGTCTTGTATTCCGGTCTTCCTGACTCCAGGCCCAGTGCTCTATCCACTATGACACATTGCCTCTTCATTGATTGATTCTCAATAGAATAGAAAGCCCACGGCTCTTTGGAAGCATACTTTGCTAAGTCTAGACAAGATCATCATAGGCTTGGCTGCAGGGCGACTAATTTTTCAACTGCTGTTTTCCAAGTTATGGAGAGGTTATGTTCTGTGTCATGGGAGAGAGAATCCACACACTGACAGACTTTCTTAGCCTTGAAAGGTAATTATAGGAAATATTTTAAGTCATTCATTTCTGTTTGCTTTGTGAAAGTCATACTTTTCTTTTCCTATCTCTACATTTATAGAAACAGCTTAATCAAGTAAACAAGCAACAAGCATTTATTAAGCACCAATTGTGTGCCAGAGACTGAACTCAGAGCTGGGCATACAAATGAAAAGGAGACAGTTGGTGTCCTCATAGCACTTACAGTCTATATTAAAGGAGACAACATATGTGTATATATATGTATGTATGTATATATGTATAATATACATATATGCATATGTATGTAAGGGTGGGATGGTTGAGCAAACCATTCTAGTCACCTCACCCCACTTAAAATAAGTGATACACTGCTTATTCAATCATTTAACCTCAATCTCAGGCTTTAGGTAAAGTGTAAGAGGCTTTTAAAAGCTATTGGAAGAAAGGAAATTATGCCAGACAGGAAGTCTATTTCAACTGTTGAGGAGATTTTGTCTTATCTACTGTATCCTGTGTAAAAGCATCACGTTAGCTAGAATCTGGGAAACAGAGAGAGTATCAAGCCAGGAAAAAGAACTGTCCAACAAACCCCTGAGAAGAAAGAGGAGGGGGAGAGAAAAGGAGAGGGGAGAAAAAGAAGTATTGACTTCAGCCTTGGTCTAGATCTCCTTCCTTTTTTCCACCACCATCTCCCTTTTGGCTGAAGAAGGCCCTTTCATCAAGCAGGGTCCAGAGTGGACTCCCCACCCTCCCGTTGATGTCCTAGTGGCATCCTGGGGTCAGCTGATGGTAATGTCTGCTCTGGCAGCTACAGACAGACCTAGATTCACAACTTCACAAAGGAGCCCAGAAAAGAAATCACAACATGCCTAAGGGGAGCTTTTTGAGCACCCCCCAAAATGGGAGAAAAGGGCTTCTAGCATCAAGGAACTATAAGTCACCCCTTGGCCTCATGTGCTTTCTAAGCTTGAGTCCTACACCAAAACATCCCTGTCTTTTCTTGTTTTATCTCGGAGTCTCCTTCCCTGCTAAGTAAGCTGATCAATGAAGCCATCCTGAGGGGCTAATGCCATTCTTTGTACTTAGACAGGGTCCAGGTCTGTCCGTTAATCCAAAGGATTGATTAGAACCTTGGGAATGGCTGGTACAGTGACAAGCTAATGGGAGAGCTATTTTGGGGTGAGCCATTCTTTTAACACCTCTCAAATAGATATGCCTACTCCAAGAGCCAGTCCTAACAACTTAATCCTCTGAGAAAATCTAGTCTTAACCCCTGTAAATCCCCAATCCTTTCCACTATCCTGGCATACTGGGCAGATAAACGAAATGGGTTTGTGATTCTCAAGACTGTCACATTCATTCTGTTGCTGCTGGGATTGCATACCTTCCTGTATTCAGTTCAGTCAATGAGGGAATCCCTCTGAAACATTGTTCCTTCTATCTCCGTGGACGCCAAGGGCCTAACAGCTGGACTGTGTCAAACAACAAGTGGAAGGCCCATATGGCTTCCAGATAAGGACGAGGAATTCACCTCCCTCGTGGCCCACGGAGGAGGTCTCTGATGTCTGGCCTTGAATCCTGATGCACCCAAAGCTGATTGTAATAATAACAGCTAGCATGTATGTCCTTCACCTAGCTGCCAAAGTGGTTTTCTTTAAATGCAGGGCCAGCCACGTCACCCTGCCTTGCTCAACAAACTCCAGTGGTTTCCCATTGCCTCTAGGATCAAATACAAAATCCCCTTTTGGTGTTGAAAGCCCTTCAAAACCCATGTCCCTCTACGCTTCTACTGTTCTTATACCACCCCACCCCACCCCCAATCTATTGTTTGATCTGGTAACAACAGCCTCTTTGTAGATTTTGAACAAGACCCTCCATCTTTTGGGTCCACATGTTTTTGCTGGCTGCACCCACCCCACTCCCCGTTCCCCCTCCCCAACCCTGTGTCTGGAATCTTCTCACTCCTGGTCTCTGCCTCCTGGCATCTCTGGCTTCCTTTGAATCCTAGCTAAAATCCTGCCTTCCATGGAAAGCCTGACCCCAACCCCTCTTAATCCCAGTGCCTTCCCTCTGTTGATTATTTCCTATTTATCCTGTCGATAGGTTGTTTGTACGCAATGGTTTGAGTTGTCTCCCCAACTGGATTGTGAGCTTCTTGTGGACGTGGGCTATCTTTTGCTTTTTTATATATCTCCAGTGCTTAGCACGGTGGCTGGCACATAGTAGGTGCTTAATAAATGCTTATTAACTGACTGAATGACTCCAGGTTTGCAAATTGCTTTAAAAATATTGTCTCATTTGATCCACAGAACAATTCTTATAGGAAAGTGCTATTATTATCCCCATTTTACAGGTGAGGAGACTGAGGCAGAGAGAAGATAAACTTATGGCCACGCAACTAAACAAGTACCTCAGGTAGAATTTGATTCAGGTTCTTTCTGGCTCCTCTCCTCTATCCATTGTGCCACCTGGCTACCTCCATGAGACAGGCAGACAAGAACCCAGGGACGGACAGAAGCAAGAATCCTTGCTGAACACAGAGGGATTAGATTTGCCTGGCTTGGCCCCAGAAGGCAGACTTTGCAGTATTGGATGGAAATTGTAAAGGAACAAATTTTCACTGAAAGTCCGGAAAAAGGTCCTAATTCTATGACTGTACTCAAGAGTCTAGAATGAGCTGCCATGGGAAATAATGGCTTCCCCCTCCCAGTGGACTTCAAGCAAGGGCTGGGTGATCCGTGGATCATTTGTTGGGGATGTGGTGGCCTCTTTTTCAGGTTTAGTTTGGACCAGATGGCATTAAAGGTCTTTTCCAACTCTGATATCCTGTGATTCTGTGACTTAGTCCTGAGACAAGAATACTCACTTTACTGTTACGAGGGATCATAGGATTGCAGATTCAGGGCTATCAGAGATCTGAGGGGCCATTTGGTCCAACCCCCTCATTTTACAAATGAGGAAACTGAAGCCTAGGGAAGTTAAGCAATTTGCTTAAAGTCACACAGGAAGCAAGTGGCAGCATAACAGAGATTTGAATCCAGGTCCTCTGACCTCTGCCATTGACTCCCTGTGTAACCTGGGTGGTAAGTCTCTTACCCTATCAAGGCCTGGGGTTTCTTATCTGTAAATTGAAGAAGTTGGGCTAGATGACCTCTAAGTGTCCTTCCAATTCTAAATTATGATCCCATGATTCTATCATGTTGCTTTCAACATGGTGTTCTTTTTTTTTTTTAAATAAGGGCTGGGTCTCCTGATCACATGTAGGATGGAAGTTCAGCAGCTACTCAGAAGCTTTGACCTGCTTTGTTTCCAACCTGGTTGGTTCGTGCCTTCTTAGGCAGGATGGTCTCTGGCTTCCAGAGGTTCATCATATTGCTCAGTCCATACCATATTAGCCCTACTGGAGCTCAAAATTCCTGAGCTTAAACAATCCACCAGCCTCAGTTTCCCTGATAGCTGGGATTACAGCCTGTCTGTGTTGGCGTCCACCTTTTGCTTAACTCTCACCTGTGGCTCCAAGAGGCTGGGGATGTGAATGGCCACACTCCTGTAAAACTGTCTCAGCAGACAGGCAAAAGCAGTTTGAGGGTAATTCAGACCTGCCAGTGAGTTAGGGGCATGTGAAGACCTCCCCTGGTGGAATGGGCTGATGAGAACAACTTGTTCCAGCGGCCATGAAGGCATCTGAAGCAGGTGCTGTGGAGCACTTAGAGCTTGGTCAGACATGAAAGATTCCAAGGTCATTCGCTGCATCCAGGGCCATTGCTGGTCATCCTGACTTTTGTCTTACTGCTGGCCTTCAATGACTCTGGAAGAGAGAGTGAGGCTGCAATTTTGTGCAATTCTGCCTCACTTAAATCCAATTCACTCACAAGTCAAGACATCACCCCGTGATATCATTGGTGCTCTTTGAAAATGAAGGATGAACAAAAAAGCCCAGGCTTGTACCACCACACCCAGCCCCAGGGTCGCTTCTGCATCATCCCGAACCATAGAAAAGAACCTCGTTGGAGGATTCACCCCAGTAACTAACCCCCCACTTCTCTTTTCCTACAGACTTCCCTCTTATCATTCCTATCCTTGACATTATCAGCATCCCTGTGCCTGGCTTACTTTCCCTGAGAGCAACCATATATAGCCACTATATCCCCTCCTGTCTACTGCTCCTCTTGAAACACTGGCATCTGTATACACGAAAGGGACTGAGTTCCCCGACAAGCTGAGGATCCATTAGCCTCCCCCCTTCAGAGGGGGTGCTGAAGGGTGTTCTTCTTGTCCATCCAAATGGAAGGCTGGGGAGGCACAGCCTGGGAACAATTATGCCTTGCAGTTGAAGGAGTTGCCTAAGGACCCCCAGAGGGTTGATAATTAGGCCAGGATCACCTAGCCAGTATGGCTCAAAAGTGGGACTCAAACTCAGGACTTCCTGACTCTTAGACCAGTTTGTTATATATGTTCTACTGTCCAAGTTAGCCACAGTGGACCCAGCTTATTTTAAAACTGTGGCTTTCTCTTCTCAACCAACTTTAATATCTTTTTTACTGATGTCTTTTGATTTTCATACTACAGATATTTCCCAATACACCAATCCCATTGATGCCTCCTTTATGATAAAGAAAAATCAGTCAACCCAGGAATCCCATCTGACAGTGTATGCAATATTCTGCATCCATAGCCCCACATCACTGTAATCAGAGAGGGCATATATATACTTCATCATATGTTCTTTAGGATTACTCCTCCCAATAATAATAACTAGCATTTTTATAGTGCCTACTATGTGCCAGACTCTATGTTAAGCACTTTACAAATATTATCTCATTTGATCCTCACAACAATCCTGTGAAGGAGGTGCTGTTATTATCCCCGTTTTATGTATGTGGAAACTGAGGCAGATCAGAGGGTAAGTGACATGCCCAGGGTCACATAGCTGGTAAGTGCCCAAGGCCAGATTTGAACTGTGTTCTTCCTCATCCCAGGCCCAGCACTATATCTACTACATCACCACCTGCTCTAAGTATCAGATTGGTCATTGCACTTATTCTATGATAGCTACCCTTCTAGGGTTGTTTTCATTTATAATATTGTAGTCACGGTGTATATTGTTATCTTGTTTCTGCTTTCCTCTCTCTGCATCAGATTATACGAGTCTTCCATATTTCTCTGATTCCTTCATTCATTTTCTTACGGCTTAATTAATATTCTATTATATTCTTTTATCACATCTTGTTTAGCCATTTCCCAATCAATGATACCCACTTTATTTCCATCAAGAATTCAGTACATTTTGTGAATTTAAAAATATCATTTGATCTAATTTTCACCCTGTGATTTATTTCATGTAACTTGGACAGTAGAACAGATATAACAAACTGGTCTAAGAGTCAGGAAGTCCTGAGTTTGAGTCCAACTTCTGAGCCATACTGGCTAGGTGACCCTGGCCTAATCATCTACCCTCTGGGGGTCCTTAGGCAACTCCTTCAAGATTAGAAATTACATGAAACTATGCCCAAATGGCTATAAAATTTGCATAACCTTTGATCTAGCAATACCACTACTAGGTCTGTGTCCCAAAGAAATTTTTTTTAAAAGGGAAAAAAACCCATTTGTACAAAAATCTTTATATCAGCTCTTTTTGTAGTGGCTAAGAATTGAAAATTGAGGGGTTATCCATCAATTGGGGAATGGCTAACCAAGTTGCGGTATATGATTTTAATGAATTATTATTTGGGTATAGTTCCAAGTTGCTCTACAGAATGGTTAGATCAGTTCACAACTCCACCTACAGTGTATTAGGGTCCAGGTTTTCCCCCATCCCCTCCAACATTAATCATTTCCCTTTTTTTGATATATTAACCATGATAGATATGAGGCGGTACTACAGAATCTTAATATATACTTTAAAAATCTATAGGTAATAGAGATTCATAACATCATATCTTATCTTCTTTTTCTATTCTTCTTTACATGTTTATGGTTTTTTTGATGTGTGTCAAAATCCAAATAAAAATGAAAGCAACTAAAAAAAGGGTCTAGAACAAGAGTTGACTTACAGTAGTAAAAGGGGTTTGTTCATTAAAAATTTCCAACACCAATGAATCTTAGGTCTGGTCTAAAAAATAAAAAAAAAGGCTTTATATTTTAAAATTGATAATTCACATTCACATCTAGATTCTGCGATGAGAGAGTGAATCCACTGAATCCCAAATGGGCAATCTTGTGTTTCCATTTCTGTACAAATGGATGTAAGGGATGTATGCCTAAGGAGGTACAGGACCTCTGGATTATATCCCTATAAAACTTTGGGGCCCAGAGTGCTTCACTGCTTGAGAGGAGGTCCTGGCTATCACAGCCAGACAGGGTGCATTGAGCATGAAGCAGAAGGGGTCTTTCAGAACCTCGAAATTTTTTGGAAAAAATAACAACAATAACAACACAATTGGGAAGGATAATCTAGAAGAAGAAAATAGCAGTAGTGGCACCAGGGGAGTGAGAAGAGGCGTTAGGTTCTCCTTCTGGGGGGTTATCTTCAACAGGACTCTTCTCCTAAGAAACTATGTTGATGGCCTCAGTGTTGTGCAATTCTGGTGCTAAAGTTTCCTGTGCACTCCAAGAACTATAGCAAAGTTTCCTACCTCCTCCCCAAAGTGATGAGTAACAATAACTAGTATTCATGTATTGCTTTAAGAGTTGTAAAACACTTTACATACGTTATATCATTTGGTCATCACAAAAACTCTGTGAAGAGCTATTACTATTACTATCCCCATTTTACAGATGAGGAAACTGAGACCAAGAGAATGTAAGTGATCTAAATGCCTACAGTCACCCAGCTAGTAAGTGTCTGAGGCAGGATTTGAATTCGGGCCTTCCTGATTCCAAGTCCAGCACTCCTTCCAGCTACTCCCTATAAGTGGTTGAGTTATACCTCTTCTTATTGGTGTAGGGAAGCAGAAACAGTATTTGGGAGCTGACCACATGGCACTCACATGATAAGATAGAGCAGGAGACAGCTCTGCAACATACCAATGCCGATACCTATCAGAAACACCCATTGGTGGGTAAACTGAGTGGGTCTCCTTCCAACGCTGGGAAGACAGAACGAGAGGCAGACGGGGATTGGTCTCACAATATTGAGGAGTGAGGAGATGCTTTACTGTGGGAATGTGTGGGAGGGGATAGCCGTGTACAGAGAATTTTCCTTGTCGTCTCTTTCGCTGTGCTCTTTAATTAAACAAGAAGCAGCATGGTGTAGTCACCGGCACACTGTGGTGGATGAAAAGCGGGATTGGAAGCCACAAAAACTTGGGTTCAAGTCCTGACTCTGACACACACTGACTGTGAGATCTGGGGCCTCTCAATTCTCTAGCCAATTCTCTGAGCAGAAGTTATTAGCCTGCATTAGTAGATGGAATTTTGTCAGTCCAGAGTCCCTTCTACCAATGAAATCATAGATGAAACTCCTATTTAATTAAATATATTTTGCTTTGAAATAATGCGTCCTCTTGGTTTAAAAAAAAGCACACTGATGGGGGCTTGCGAGCTAGAATTGACATGGGCCCACGAAGTGACTTAAACCTGGAGCAGGCTTCAGGATACTCTTGTGTGAGGTATGACCTCACCTATGACCCAAATTAACTGCTGTCTTATTCCATTGAATGAATTTTTGGCTTCTTGACCTTGTAGGATTCCATCTGTCAGCCACTTAGTCTGTCTGTTTTCCATAGTACTTGCTAGGTAAGCACCCACTTTGCAATGCCCCAGGAGTTCTGATCTAGTCCTGTAGAGCTCTTCATTTGTCAGGGGACTCCAAAGGCAGTTTTCACCTTCATTTTTAAGGCCAAACCACCATTAATTAGCATTGTGCTAATGTAGAACATGCTTGAGGCCACTTTATGGCAGCTGGTCTGAGTCCATCCAAGTTATAATCCCTTTTTGTCTGTTGGCTTTGAGGCCACATGTTACGGCAGCCCAAAAGGCAAATGCCATCTTGGCCTGCGTGAAGAGAAGGAGCTGATGGCGTATTGTCGCCTGCCCTGGTCTGACCACACTTGGAGTCATGTGTTCTGTTCTGGACGCCACAATTTAGAAAGGACATGGATAAGCTGCGTGGGAAAAGACCCTGGGGGAGTGCCACCTGAAGATCAGTTGAAGGAAATGGGGAAGTTAATCCTGGAGAAGAGAAGGCTCAGAAGGGGACATGCGGGTTGTCTTCAAGGATCTGAAGGGCCATCACACGGAAAAGGGATTCAACCTGTCTTGCCTAGCACAAAGGACAGAGTTTGGAGCCATGGGTCAAAGTCGGAAAGAGGCAGAGGTTGGGAAGGAGTTCCTAACAGATGGAGCCTTTCCAAGATAGAATGGGCTCCCTTGGGAGGCCTTGGGTTCTCTGTTTCTGGAGGCCTTCAAGCAGAGGCAGGTGGGACTAGATGGCCCAGAGGTGTCTTCCAGCACTCAAAGTCTGGGATTCCGGGACCCTCCATTTGGCCATGGAGATCAACATATTCTAGTACCTGCTCTGGCTCCTAGCTGCCTCCTGGTATGATGGTGTAGGATCACAGAATCCTAGATCTGGAATGGGTTAGAGATGAGGAAACTTAGGCTTAAAGAGGCTAAGAGATTTGCTCAAGGTTACACAGGAAGGAAGTGGCTGAGGCAGAATTTGAACTCAGCTCCGTGATGCCAAGTTCCATATTCTTTCTACTGCACCATGTACCCAACCATTGCCTCTTGTATGATTTATTTTGTGTAATTTGGAGAGGCAGTAGAACATAGACAGCAAGCTGGTCTAGGAGTCAGGAAGTCCTGACTTTTCATTTTATGAAGCTTTATAGGTTCATAAATTTAGAGCTGGAAGGTATTTCAGAGGCCATCTTGTCTGCCCCTCTCATTTTACACTCGAAGAAGCTGGACCCAGAGAGGGGTCTTGCCCGAGTGTCAGAGGCAGGATTTTAACTTAGACTCAATAGTCAGTACGCTTACCACTGTAGCACATTGCCTCATTTCTGAGCTAACCACCTGGAATGTCCTTCACCGGGCAACATTCCTGGGGGCTCCTGGGTGGCATTTGCAAATAAACTCTGTCATCCAGAAAAAATTCGTTGTGTAAGCAGTTCTGCATTATATCTAAATTCTGATTTTTTTCAACCCAGCTGCTGTAATCTCACTTTCAAGTCCATCATAGCTCTGATATAACAGCTTCTAAATGACCCTGCTGTTGTAAACTGCCTCAGTAAATATGGTTTTGAAGGCTATATCTGTGAGGAAAATTGTTATGAGATGGATTTTCCTTCATTTGGAGCAAGTTCCAAGAATTGCACCCTGCCCCCATAAGTTCAATTTCTTCCTTGAGCCAATGTTTGACCATTAGGTCCTCATCCTTCACAGCCTAGCTTCTTGCTCTACTTTACATTTCTGTTTCACCATCCTGACCCTTACTCTAGAGTGGTGAGAAAGCCACTTTTCTTTGGAAAAAGTCTTCTCTACTCTCTTCTGGGACTTGTTGGGAGGGAGCAGGGAGTGGTCTGTCTTTCCTACTTGGAATGTAACTCAGGTTTCCAGCCAAGGCTGTAGTATTTTGCATGGGATTCTCCTAATTGGTGGAAAGAATGCTGATGTGATATTGCATGCCTGCAATGGGACAGTTAGTATGAGTGCTTTGGAGAGGAAAGACATTCCTTATTCTTTGTGAGGGACACTTGTGGTTTCAGACTATATGCAGGACCAGCTCTGGGATGAAAAGAAAAAGAAAAAAAGACTCCCTTCTAGACATGGAGGGAAAGCTGGGTCCTCGACATGTCCCTGATATCCAAGTTGTCTCCCTAGAGATTTCAGGGGCTTTCCTCTTGGGTGAGATTAGGATTTTTCTCTTACTTGATTGTGCTCTTACCTCACTCTCATTTAAAGAGCTCATTTATTCTACCATATTTTCTGGTATATTCTAATTTGTATAACTTCTCCAGTTTCTGTTTGCTATTTGCTTGCATAAGCGAGTTCACTTGCTATTTACTATTTATGATGATCTTTTGTGTAACTTACATTTGAGTGAAGGAGTCAAGCTGTCAAGTATAAGCTAAGGGCTACCTTCCACTCCCCTTTAAGGGATAGCAATAGGAAAAGCTTATGGCTTTTTGTTCTGAACCAGTTGTGACCCTGAACCGGTAATATTTTAGTGGGGCACAGAGCTGTAGTTCTAGTCCAGTATTATTCTCTCAGAGGAGAAGAGAGCAGTCAGCCTTTTGGCCCCTTTTCTTGTACCCCTCAAGGTGACAATCCTAGTTTCCCTTGAAGATGAGTGGGCAAAGTTCCAGCAATATCTCTCAATGTCTTCCTAGGAGTCTTCTGTCTACACATTTAGACAGCCTGTATGGACATGTACACCTTACACAGACAAAACACACTTTATAGTACCAAAAGTTGTAGGGTCATGTGAAGCTGGACACTAGCACATTATCATTCTTTTAAGCTTCAGGTTCTTTACTGAGTCATACTTCCTCATCTACCTTCACAAAGGACAGAAGTTGGTTATGTCTTTTCTGAAGGAAAAGGGCCTGGGTGCTCTTAGAAAAGCCTAGCAGTGTAGGGCTAACATGGTCATGATGCTTCCTCTCCCACTCTCTGATCAGTGGCCAATGCTTGCCTCTTTGACATCCTTCACAACCATCTCTCACTCACAAGGCAACCACATCTCACTTATACTGTTCCAAGAAGCCTCCTAACTGATCTCTCTGATCCATCTTCCATGCAGCTTATAAAATTATAATCCTAAACTACAGGTTTGATCATATCACTTCTGTGGTTCCCTATTGATTTTAGGATCAAATATAAGTGCCTTTGTTTAGCATTTAAAGCCATCAACAAGCTGGCCCCAGTCATTTCATATTTCTCCCCTTTACACACTCTAAATAGGCCAGCCAAACTGGCTTATTTGCTATTTCCCCTAAATGAAATTCCACTTCCTGGTTTTCTGAGGTCCCTCATGCTGGAAATATTCCACCCCCCCCACCTCTGCCTCTTGGAATTCCAACCTTCTTCCAGTTCTTAGCTCCTGGAGAAGGTGATTCCTAATCCTCTCAGTTCTTAGGGCTTCCCCACTTGTTCCCCCCCCCAATTAATTTGTGCTTACTTTGTATTTAATTGTCTAACTATATGTTGTATCCTGCCCATAAGAATATAAACTCCTTGACTGCAGAGATGATTTCATTTCTGGTCTATCATAGTGCCTGGTATTTAGTAGGTACTTAATAAAGTATGATTATTTTGTTTGTTGAATGAATAAATGAATGACCTACCTCTCCAACCTTATCACCCTGTATAGGCAAATGGGTCCACCTGTTTCTGTGATGTAGCAATGCTTGTTAAGAGGGACAGTAAAACTTTATTTTCTATGGAAAACACATGGGAGTTCTGGCTCCCCCAGCCCCAACCACTGCCCATTATTATCCATTGTTCTGGATATCCTGGGGACACCTGAAGGTTGGGAGTTCAGGACATCAACTCTGTCCCATGGGAGGTGCTGTTACAGGGGAAAGGCACATTGTACAAGTGCTGAGGGGCAAAAGTCTTCTGATTCCATAGTCAGGATTCTTTTCCCTGTGCCACATTTCATTCCCAAATGAAAGCAACTCTGAGGTTCCAGTTCACACACCTCTCAAATCAACTTTACAATTTATGATCTGAAAAGAATAAAAGGAAATAGATAAGACAAATTCAGTTGAGTGGGAGAAGAGACCATCCAAGCCACTGTCCCTTGGGTACAGGGGAGACAAAGACTTGGGAAGTAAGCCTAGCCCTCGTGGTTGTTGAGGGAGGCTGCTTCCTATCGGGGCACAGGATGGGATTAAATCAGGTAGGAGCTGTCTCCAAGAATGGGCCACTAGGGAAATGGAAGCACTGCCAGCTAGTAGCTTGCTGGTTTAACTGTTCTTGCTAACTAGATGCTAAGCTCAGTTGTTTCTATGCTGCTGAAAGAATGAAAGAACGGTCAAAATGTAAATGTGACAAATAAAAATATACATCCTCTTTTTGAATCATCATTTAGAAATATTGCACCCTTTAAATTTTAGTGTCTAATGACAGAGCCCCACGCACTCTGTCCTAGTTACAACTCTGCCACTCTCTTTTTGGTACTACTCAGAATCATTATTATCTGTGCCACAGTCTTCATTTTGTCTTCCACTGAAGTTCTTAAAATGTCATAGATGTAGCAACTAGGGTGTATGCTTTTGTTGGTATGAGTTATTCATTCAATATTCAGTGCCTACCACATGCACCTATGGGAGTAGCAATCAGTTTCAGTCAGCAAGAATTTCTTAAGCATTTGCTATGTGCCAGGCACTGTGCTAACAGCTTTATAAATAGTATCTCATTTGATCCTTTCAACAACCCTGGGAGGTAAGTGCTATTATCCTTATTTTACAGATGAGGAAACTAAGGCAAACTAAGATTAAGTGACTTGCCCAGGGTCATGCTGCTGGTAAATACGAGGCCATATTTGAACTCAGGTCTTCCTGACTCCTAGCTCTATCCACTGAGCCACCTAGCTGCTCCCCGTTCCTGGAAGGACAGGATTACTTGTTACTTGTTACAGTTACTTGTTAGTCCCTAGCAAATAGGGGGTTTCTGCAATCCGTCAAATCAGGAATTCCCCTGATCACCACTGCTACAACTGTATAAATGTGAATGATTACGATTAGGGTTGAGGGATTAACCATGATTCCATTGGCATAGGAAACTCAAAGATAATTGAATTACTCTGCCAACGCAGGTCTGCGCCTAGTCTGCCAGCTCTGAAAGAGTTGCCTAGGACACTGAGAGATCAAGTGATCACCGAGCCAGTAAGTGTGAGAGGTGAGATTTAAGCCAAGGCTAGTTCTCCATCCACTAGGGCCCTTCCTACCTTTCCACTTTTCTTAGACCTTCTCTCCAGACACACTATTTTTCAATAACACTGGCCTTCTTTCTGTCCCTCACACACACCACACTCCATCCTCCGTCTGTGACTTTGGCCTTAGTTATGCCTCCCACTAAGAATGTTCTTGTCTCCTCATCTTCCCTGGCTTCCTTCAAGACTGTTCAAATCCCAACCTCCCCAGTTGCTGATGCCTTCCACTCTCAACTGCCTTCTCTCTACTCTGTGCACATCTTGTATCCTACTCCTACCCCACTGAGCACATTTAAAAAAAATGAAAAAGGAATCCCTCAATACATGCATGCATAGTCTGTCAAAACAAATTCCCATATTGGTCATATCTGAAAATGTATGTTTCTTTCTACATTTTAGGTTCATCACCTGTCTGGTGTGAGGTGAGTGTCATATTTTATCTTCTTCATTCTTTAGGACTCACGGTTTATCATTGAATTGATAAGAGTTCTAATGTCTTCTAAAGTTATTTTTCTCTATGATATTTTCCCAAACATTTCCTCATGGATGGTTCTGCTTACTTCACTCTGCATCAGTTCATAGAAGTCTTCCCAGAATCTTCTGAAACCTCATTTTGTAATTTCTTATGGCAAAATAATATTCTTTTACATTCATATACCACAATTTGTTTGGTCACATTCTTAGTTTTCAATTTGTGGTTACCATGAAGAGAACTGCTGTAAAAATGTTGGTCCATATAGGTCCTTGCCTTCTTTCTCTGATTTCTTTGGGATATAGGCCTAGTAATGGTACAGCTGGGTCAAAGGGTATGCAGTTTGGTATCTTTGCAGGCAAATTGCTTTTCAGAATAGCCGAACCAATTCACAATTTTGCCAATAATGTACTTGGATATCTGTTTTCATACATTTTCTTTGGAGAAATTTTCTATCATTTCTATCACTCGTTTTTTGACCAACCTGTTCTTTAGAATTGTGTTATTGAATCTCCAGTTTATTTAAATTATCTCTTTTTGTCATATCTATATTATCTATAGCCTTACCTAACATCATGATTTCTACTCATTGCTTTTTTCTAGTTCAGCTGAAGCATAATAGATTTTGCTCCAGCTCCTAATTTTAACACTTTGTGAATCTTTGTGTTTCAAGTACGTTTCTTGTAAACAACATATTGTCGTTCTGTTTTCTAATCCATTCTGTTATCTTCTTTCATTTTATAGGTGAGTTCATCCCATTCACATTCACAGTTATGATTAACAACTATGCATTTCCCTTCATCCTGTCCTCTGGTCCTTTTTCTCTCTTTGTTTCCACCTCTCCTTTACAAATAAGAAGAAAGTAAAAGAAAGGAAATTTGCCCAGACAACTGTGATGTTATGAGTGAAACAGCTGGTTCCCTCTCTGTCACAGCTTCTCTTTACACCTTATCTTGTGCTCTTGATCCCAGGTACTTAGTCTTTCTTCCTTTTCTTTTAATTCCCCCTTCATGATCCTCTTTCTAACATCTGAGTTTGTTTTGCTTATGACAATTTCTTTACCCATCTGGCCCTCCCTGTTAGACACCCTCCCTAGTCCTCCCTTGTCCATGTCTTTTTTTTAAAATTTCCTTTTTCAGTTTAATATATGTATAGATTAAGCTCTCTCTCTCTCTC
This sequence comes from Vombatus ursinus, assembly GCF_900497805.2. Lineage (NCBI taxonomy): Eukaryota > Metazoa > Chordata > Mammalia > Diprotodontia > Vombatidae > Vombatus > Vombatus ursinus. Next base: position 20,873,190 of record NW_020954588.1, on the reverse strand, counting down.
TCTCTCTCTCTAATTGTGTTCATTCTTCCTTTATCTGGTTCAGATGAAAGTGACTTTGATGGTAAGCCCATTCCCCCCACCCCTGCCAATATAGTCTTCGGTTTTTATGTCTCTATTATACAGTAGTGATTTCTCTCACCTTCTTCCTTCTTTTTTCCCCAGTATAGTTGCTCTATCCCTCATGTTTTTATTTTCTCCTAAGACTATTAAAGCAGAACAAAACTACCTGCAGACCCTCTATCTTTTTTTTACCTTTCCCTATGATCCTCAAAGGTATTAGGGTTCTGAGAGGATGTCTGTTTCTTACCCTTCTGTTAACATATAAACAATTCATCCCCACGTGTTTCCTTTCAATTAAACAAATAAATGAGCATGTGTTTCTCTTGGTGTCTACATTTCTATTTCAAAAATCTACTCAGTTCTGACTTTTTCATCAGAAATGCTCAGAAATTCTTTATTCCAGGGATCAGCAAACTATAGCCTGTGGGCCAAATCTTGCTCACTGACTACTTTTGTACAGCCTCCAAGCCAAGAGAGGTTTTTTTACATTTTAAAGTACAGGTTTATTATGTTTAAAAGGGTAAAATGTCAAAATGTAGAAACCATTCTTAGCTTGCGGGCCATATAAAAACAGATGGTAGGCTGAATTTGGCCCTGGGGTCATAATTTGCCTGCCCTTCCTCTATTCCATTAAAGATCTATCTTTTCCCCTGTAGGATTACTTAGTTTTCCAGGATTGGTCATCTTTGGTCTTAAGCATTCATGGTATCAAAGTTCTGAATTATCCTCTCCTTCAAGGTGGCAGCTGTTGAATCTAATGTGATCCTTACTGTGATTCTCAGGACCTGAACTCCTTTTTTTTTATGGCTGCTTGCAGTATTTTTTCTTTGACTTGGTAGCTTAGGATTTTGGTTCTAACAGTTCTGGGCAATTTCCATTATAATTTTTTGAAATATTGCATATAGCAGATTTTTAAAAAATCATGTTTTTTAGATAATTCTTATCTCTCCTTGACTTATTTTCTAGGTTATTTTCACACAGTGTTTCTTATGTTTTCTTTATTTTTCTTTCAATCTTTTGAACTATTACCTGTTGTCTTACTGATTCATTGTTTTTTTTATTCTAATGGAAAGGGCATTCGGTTCTTATGTGAAGTTTTTAACCATCTATGCTAATACGTTAATTTTTCTGCCCTTCTTTCCTCCCTAGACTTTCCATTTTGTATAAATATCATTTCTCCCAGATACTCTTGTGGTCCCCATGGTCAGGATATTTTTTTCTCTGAGGTTTAACCTAGACTTATTGTGTGGGTCACTATCTTCCTTGGGGTCTATCCCCAGATGTTACCAATGCTGACTAAACTTAAAAGTTAAAAGTGTTGAACAAGTTGTTAAACATTTACCAATATACCTTTGGTTAAATCCCATATATAGAAATCCAGCCATTTCTTTTTTTTTCTTCTTCAGTTTTATGAGGAAGTTTGTATCTTCTTTTAAAAATTTCATTGGTATCTTTTGTTTTGGATCATCTAATTTTCTTCCTGTATCCTTTCCCTTCCTCCCTCCTAGAGAGTTATCTCATATAAAAAAGAATATATTGGAAAAGAAAAGAAAAGAAAAGAAAAGAAAGAGAAAAAAATCAGCAAAATGGATCAATCCACAGAAAAGCATTTGAAAATACATGCAATATTACATTCCCAGAGACCTCCTACCTCTCCAAAGGAGTCGTTGGGGGAGGTATTTTCTCATGCTTCTTCCTTGGGGCCATGCCAAACTTGCTCATTTCTAAGTGGGTCTGTTCAACTGAAAGTTCCCAGAAAACACCTGCCAACTGAGTCCCTCATACTGGGACAAGTAGGTGGAGCAGTGGATAGAGTCCTGGATGGGGAGTTAGGAAACCTGAGTTCAAATCTGACCTCAGGCATTCATTGTGTGACAAATAATTTAATTTCTCTCAGTTTCTCCATCTACAAAATGGGGATAAAAGCACCTATGTCACAGGGTTCTTGTGGGACTCAAAGGAGCATATAAATCATTTTGCAAACCTCAAAGCACTATATTGTTAAAGCTAGTTATTATTATATAGCCTGATTGCTTTAAACTTAATGATTTTTCCAAAATTCATTTCAATCTTTTCCCCCACTTGCCTGTGATCTTTAGTAAGTTTTTTATTTAAATTAAAAATTTTAAAAAATATTTAATATGTTGTTTTGTTAATCTTAACTGTCTTTTTAAATCACTAAGAAGAATTTAAATTCTCCTTTTTAAAAAAATGTCCTGTATCAACCTTGTCACTATAATTAAATAAGCTTATAGAGCTTCACATATTCAAAAGTGGAATACAAGGCTTACTTAAGACTGACAAGCGAAAACAAATTTTGCACCAAGAGTAGAGGTTGTCTATAGATGAGGAGTCTGGACACAAGTTTGAACTGTCAAGTGAACTAACATGTCTCTGCCCCATGTCCAAGAGGATGTCACCAAAAAGGAGGGGGTTTGCTGGAAGTGGAGGGAAGGGGACTTGAGGTTCTAGGGATCTCAAGCTCTAAGCTTCCTTCTTTCCTCCAGGCCCAAAATGGACACTGTGGGATCAAGGAGAAGCCAGAGGGGAATCAATGTAAGAAAGGGAGGAAATAAAGCAATTGGTACTCAGAGATGCCCCAAATCATTTGAGGAGTTCATTCATTTATTCCTACTACCTCCATATGTGTCAAGTGAACATTGTTTGACTTGTATCTAAGAATGTCAGATACAGCCAGAGGAAATACAAATGGAGTCCATATATACAGAAGCATACTTGAATGTTTGAAAAAAAAATGCATGGCATGTGATTTGATTCCATTTGATAAACATTTAAGTGCTTGCTCTGTGCCAGGCATGGGAGCTGGGGATTCATAGGAGCACATATTCTATTTGTGGGAATTTAAGTCAATATATTGTATATAAAGTAAATGCAAAGTGATCGGGGGAGGAATGAGGAGAGAGAGCAGCAAAAACGCAGTGGGTCTGGAAAGGTCAAGGGACCAGGTGCCACTTGAACTGAGGCTTGATGGGAGCTGTGGTCCCAAGAGGCAGAAGTGAGCTGGTAGAGCATTCCAGGAAAGAGAAATAGCTTATGCAGAAGCACAGAAGTGAGGGATACTATACTCATCATCTCCTAACAATATTAAACAGTCTAATACCATTCATTATCTATTTTGAGAGAAATGGATGTCTATGTAGAAATAGTATATATGAAGATATCAGCTAATATGGAGATCTGAAAAGGACAGGCATGAAGTTTGCCACAGTGACCCTGAAAGACAGAAAACTTTCCAAAAGATGCCAAAGAAAAAATGACGTAGCATCAGCAACTGAAGTGATTGTTGGACACATCTAAAAAACAAGCCAGATTTTCATTTTCTTTTATCAGTTTGAGCTGATAAAATAACAGGCTGGAAAGATCACAGAGCAGCATTGGGACCTCAGAAGGCATCTTGTCTAAGTCCCTCATTTTATAAGTGAAGAAAAAGAGGCCCAGAGGTATTAAGTGATTTGCCCAAAGATTTAAGAGAATAAATGGCAGATAATTGAGCTTTTGCGGATCACGTCTAAGGTGGGAAAGACCAATTGGGATTTGGAAGATATACAGAGAGGCTACTTGGGGCAGTGGGTAGATTTCTGGAATTCAAGTTAGGAGCCAAACTCCACTTCTAAAACTTACTAGCTGTGAGACCATGGACAGATCAATCAACAAGCATTTATTATGTTCCAGGCACAGTGTTAGGCACAAAAGATACAAATCGATTTGCAATGTCACAGACAGCCTTCAAGCAATTTACATTCTTTGGAAAGTGGGAGGGGGAACTGCTACATATACTTACAAGATTATAGGTTCCTCATTCTTCAGCTAGTAATGCAGCACCTCCCCTCCTTTGTAATAATAATAGCTAACATTTATATAGAGCTTTAAGGTTTATAAAGTATTTTATATGTTATTTCATTTGAGCCTCATAATAATCCTGTGAGAGAGGCACTATTATTAGCCTCATTTTACATATAAGGCAACTGTAACCGAAGTTTAAATGATTTGCTCAGGGTCGAACAACTAAAAAGTGTCAGAATTTGAACTCGGATCTCCCAGTCCAGTTCTCTACACACTATCAACCAAGTGACTCTCATATACTTGCATGCTCATATTATAGAAGTAATGGGGATTATTGCCAGTGAGATGTTAGCAAAGGCTAAAAGGCTGTGAATAGCCTTAAGAATAGCCTTCAGATTCAAAATAGACATTTCTTATCATATGCTACAACTTTTTCAGCCATTCCCCAATTGATGGGCATACTCTCAATTTCCAGTTCTTTGCCACCACAATCCTTATCCCAGAAAGGGTGAAAGGTGTGAATACCATAATTGCACATGAAGAATCCATGCTTTCAGGACATAGATGGCATCCATACCTTTGCCTCAGTTACTCATCAACATAATATTCATTTTTAAAATTAAGTTTTACTTTTTCAGTCAATGAAAATTCACCTTTTCTTCCAACTCCTTCCTCCCTCTTTTTTTGAAGAAAAACAAAATCCCTTATGACAAATATGTCAAGTAAAATAGATTCTCACATCTGCCATGTCTCCCTATAATGTTTCAATCTATACTCTGAGTCCATCTATAAGGTGGTAGGTAACATGAGAACTCTGGGATTGTGATTGGTTATTGCAGTGATCAGAATTCCTACATTTTTAAAAGTTGGATACTTTTATACTATTGTTGCTATTGTATAAATTCTTCTCTTGGTTCTGTTCACTTCACTCTGCATAGGTTCATACAAACCTTCCCAGGTTTCTCTGAAACCACCTCCTTCATAATTTCTTATAATACCTAAGTATTCCATCATATTCCTATACCATAATTCAGTCAGCCATTCTCTGATTGATGGACACTCCCTTAGTTTCCAATTCTTTGCCACTCCCCAAAAGCTACTATAAATATTTTTGTACATATGGGTCCTTTTTCTCTTTCTTTGATCTCTTTGGAATGTAGACCTAGTGGTGTTATCCCTAGTGGTGTTATGCAAAAGGGTTTGCCCAGTTTAATAACTTTTTGGACATGGTTTCAAATTGCTTTCCAGAATAGCTGGGCCAATTCACAGCTCCACTAATAGTGCATTAATGTACCTGTTCTTCCACAACTCCTCCAGCATTTGCCTTTTTCCTATTTTGGTAAACTTTTCCAATCTAATGAGTGTGAGATTTGTTTTAATGTGCATTTCTTTAACAATTAGTGTTTTTAAAGCATTTTTTTCATATTGCTATTGATAGCTTGGATTTCTTCCTCTGAAAACTGCCTGGTTATAGCATTTGACAATTTTTCAATTTGTGGAATGGCTCTCATCCTTAAAAATGTAATCAGTTGCCTATATATCTCAGAAATAAGACCTTTATCAGAGAAATTGACTGCAAAGATTTCCCCCCATTTACCTACTTTTCTAATTTTAGTTGCATTTTTGTTTGTATATTTAAAGCTGTGATCATTAATTTTGTATTTCCCTCTATCCTATTCTCTTATATTTTTCCTTCTCTTTATTTCCTACTCCCTCTTTATAAAGAAGAAGGTGATGAGAAAGAAGTGTGGTCAGCATAGGTTTATAGATTTGGTACAATCTGCTTCTGTTTCCTTGTCCCTCTTCTCTTTACCTCACCTAGAGCCCAATCCCAAATTCTTATCTGTTCTTTCAAACTCCTCTTTCAGATCCTCCCTAATTTGATTTTTTTTCTTAGGACTAATCCTTTCTTTAATCTGCTTTCTCTTTTTTTCCTTCCTCTCTTTTCTCCCCTTTCCTTTCTGTTTCCCTGTTGAATGAAACATATTTCAGTCTCCAACCGTGTGTGTATATATTTTCCCGTCCTTTGACTAGTTCAGATGAGAGTGAGGTATAAGTGTTGTCTGCTCCCCACTTCCTCTTTGTATAGACTTATGCTTGCACACTCAGATTATGTAAAATAATTTCTCTTCTCCTTCCCTCCTCCCAAATGTATTTCTCTTCCCTTCCCTTTCTATTCTTTTAAAAATCATCAAAGCATAACAAAACCACTCTCAGGACCTCTGACTGACCAGACTCTCTTTATGACTCCTGATGATAAGACTTTGAGGGGATACAAGTATCATCTTCCCATATTACAATGTAAGCAGTTTGTCCTTGTTTATTGCCTTATGATTCTTTAATTGTGTCTAGCTTTTTATATTTTTTTAACTCCTATGTTTGAACTTCAAAGTTTCTACACAGCTCTAGTCTTTTCATCTGGAATAATTAAAAGTCCTCTATTTCATTAAAGATCCATCCCCCCCCATAGGATTATACTCAGTTTTGCTAGGCTATTCTTGGTCGTAAGTCTATTTTTTTTTTTTTGCCTTCAAGATATCATATTCCAAACTCTCTACTTTTTTTTTTTATAGTGGTAGCTGCTAACTTGGGTGTGATCCTGACTATTGCTCCTCAGTCCTTGAATTCTTTCTTTCTGATTGTTTGTGGTATTTTTTTTTTAAATCTGGAAGCTCTGGATTTTGTCTCTACCATTACTGTATTTTGAAGTTTAGGAAGTGACCAGTTAATTCTTTCATTTCTTTTCTAATTTTTCCTCTAGTGACATTTCACTTGTAAAAACATTTTATTTTTTGAAAAGCAACTCTTGTTTCATCTCTACCAGATATTCTAGTTAAACTTGTGCCCAAGCTGTGTTTTTCTTCAAATCTTTTCTTGTAGATATTTTGGAGTCATTCTCTTCTTCTGGGTTTGTGTCGACCATCCCTGTAACTACAACAACTCTTTACGGTGGGATTCTTTTTTTTTTTTTTTCTTTGTTCATTCTTGCAACATACTTACTGACTTGGTTAGAGCCAGGCTCTGTGCACTTCTGGAGATAATGTCTGAATTGAGTTTTTGAGTATTGTGTTATTCTAGGATTTCAGGGACAATTCAGGTTGGAAACCTACAAGCTTTCAGTGCTCCCACAGTGGTCTGATACAGGTCTGATCACCACCCTTTTTGTTTGAACTCTGTAAGCTCCTGACCTTGGTTTGGGTCTGAGCAACATACCTATGGGCTTGCCCCTGGTTGGAGTTCAGTAGACTGTTGCTGAACTCAGTCAACTGGAAAACTTTATTGGTTCAGTGACAGAACTGTAGGCTTTGGTCTGGGTTTCCCTCCCTGGTTATTTGACTGCAGGATTCAGACGGGGCTGGAGGCTGGAAATGACATGCTGCTCTACTCCTGGAGTCAAAGCCACACAGTTATTGCTTGGTTCTGAATTTGTATCTTGCTCCATCTTTAGCTTTTGGCTCATGATGACTCCTTGCCTTGGACCACCATCCCTAGGTACAGGTTCCCTCTTCAGTTCCCCCCTGGATCTATGAGCTGGAACTGGGCAGTGAGCAACAGAGCAGCCAATGAAGGACGCTTGTTCCTGAAGGCTTCACAAGGTCAGGCAGCTCTGGATGGGTCTAGGACCTCTTCTTTCTCCGTGTTCAGCCTTGGTCTTCCTATAGTCCCTGAAGTGGAATGCTTAGTGCAGCAGTTTCTAACTATATTCTGTCCCAAGTGTCCATAGATCTCTCTGTTGATCTGTGCTGGAAAAATGAATCACTGAGATCTTTTCTTGGATTTCCCTAGGACTCTGGTTCATTTTCTAGATCTTTGTAGAGGAGTTTTGGGTGAGTGCTAAATCGTACTTCTTCCCCCTGCGCTACCATCTTGGCTCTGTGGAATTAGGGTTAGAAATAGAATTGGTAGTATGGGAAGTGAGACTGATTGAACCTAGGTACTCATTTGCCATTGCTAAAGTGAGAGCCATCATCCTAGCTGACAGAGCTTTGTAGGGTTCCCAGTCAAAAAGAGGTGCCTGTGTCCTGAGGAGAGCTCAGTGAATTATCACCCTGCCCAACTCAGAGGACCCTTGTGAAGAGTCCACCAAGAGCCCTGACTGAGCCAACCCAACAGCAGACTGGCCCTTCCAGGTGACATAGGAGCAGCCCAGCTGAGCTGCTGGCCCACTGGAAATGCTGTACACTGCAAGGAAATGGCTCTCCAAAGAACCATCCAAAGCTGAACAACAGCGGAGCACCTCAAAGGAACCTTTCTGGGTGAAAAAAAGAAAGTCCTGGCATTCTGGAGTTGTGAATGGCCTCGGTTACCTGTGCCTCATCGCCACCCATCTTTAAATTCACATCCACTATTTCCCTTTCCTGGCATCTGGGTGTGTTTGTGGGAGAGCAAGCTCCTGATAATTGGGGGGAAATGCTTGGAACTACTGTCCTTGCTATGCTATTAGAGTAAATGCTTTTGCTTTAGGCCAGACTCCACTGGCTAATTAACGTGACCTCCCTGCCACCCCTTCGGCCCTCTATGATCTAGCATATAGGAGGATAACAACTCACAGGGTTGCTTAAAACTTAAACTTTGGAAATCGTAAAGGCCACCCTTCTGGGGACCTAAACCAGTGCTAGTGTGAGTGAGCCCCAGAATGGGGTGGGTGTCATGTAGGAGGTGGCCCAGATTGAAAAGTCACTTCAACTCTGAGGTTAAATTCCCTCCTCTGTAAAATGAGGAAAACAGGAATAGGGGTAACTACCCCCTCCCTCAACCCCAAGGTTGTGGTGAGGATCAAGTGAGATCACATATGTATAGAGCTTAGAGTCCTTCCAGATGCTGCTCTGTGTCCCAAACTTTCCCCCTTTAGAAGGCATCACTAGTGATCCCATCCCAGATCACAGGCCCTTTTTTGGATAGAAGAGGACCCTCAGATCCAGAGAGGGGGAAATGACTTGGCCATGGTCAATTAGTAGCAAAACCAGGATTCAAACTCGTCCTCAGAGGCCTAGATCCAGGGTTCCTTCATGCTATCTCTCAGTCGACCCTCATTTACTTTTCGAGCGAAGTTCCCCAGAGTCTCTCGGGGCGCCCCCTTTCCCCTCGCCTTTAGACGCTCTTCTGTGTAATTTTAGAGTGAAGTTGTCTGGTCTGTAAAATGAAGGGGTGGGACGAGATGACCTCTGAGATCCCGGTCAGCCCCAGGCTCTGCTTCTAAGTCACTTTCCCCTCTCTAGGCCTTACTTCCCTCTTCTGTAAAATGAAGGAGAGGAGGGAGAATGGGACCGATTGTCCTCTTAAGTCTCTTCCAGCTCTGGTCTCTAGAAAAAAGGCTAGACGAGAGTATGACTCCTCATATGAGAAAGGGGCCTGACTGAGAGCCCCCACCCCGCGGCCTCTTCTTTCTCTGCCTCCTTCCCCATCACCCTTCTCTCCTTGGGATCCCTCTCCTTTCTGGGGCTGACCCTCCCTGGTGTCCCCCGTCCTCCGCCTCCGCCCCTCTCCTCCGGGCTCGGGGAGCAGATGCGCCCCCTCCCCTCCCCTTTCCTCTTCTCCCCTGCCCTCCCCATCCCTGCCCCTCCTGCCGCCGCCGCCGCGGCCGCTGCAGCTGGTGATGCGATTCGCCATTGGATTAAAAATAGCCTGGTCCCCCTCCCTGCTCTCCCGCGCCCCGCCCCACCCGGGCTCTGGCCGCCTCGCGCCGCCCGCCTGCCCCCGTCTGCTCGGCCGCCCGGGCCCCGCAGCTCCGCCGCCCTGCCTCCGCCGCCTCCCGCGTCCGTGCCGGTGCCACCGCCACCGCGGCCTCCGCCTCCTCGTCCTCGTCGTCCTCCTCCCGCGCCCGGCTCCCGCGCCCGGCCCCCGCTCCCGCCCTCCCTCCGGCCCTCCCGCGCGCGCGGAAGCATGCAGCGGGCCGCCTTGTTCGGCAGCCCTGGCGGCGGCCCCGGCGGCGGCAGCGGCCCCGGTCCCGGCCCTGGCCCCGGGAAGATGGCTGCGGGAGACCTCGGGGAGCTGCTGGTCCCTTACATGCCCACCATCCGCGTCCCCAGGTCCGGGGATCGCGTCTACAAGGCGGAGTGCGCCTTCTCCTACGACTCCCCGGTGAGTGCTGGCCAGGCGCGGGCTGGGCGGTGGGGGGAGGTGGATGCGGGGTGAGGGGTGGGGGGCGCTGCCCGAGAGAACCATCGATCCGGTCAGCCAGCCCTCGCTAGGAGTTGGGCTGCGGAGACGTCCCTCCCCCCCCGCCCCTCCTCGATCACTCTCGGGGTTAGTGCACAGGGCACCCACCGCGCTCGTCCACTTTGGGGAGCTTTGGAACTGAGCCCCCGCCCCTCCAAGTCCCCAAGACTCGGGCTGCGGGAGCCAGGGAGCTGCGGCCGGGAGCTCTCCTTCCGAGCCAGCTGTCCTAGAGCCCTTCCTGCAGCTGGCTTTCCAGGCTGAGGTTCGGGGCCCCTCTCTCCCACCTCCGAATCCGGCCCCAACTCGATGAACCCTCTCAAGTGCACGATCTGTCCCCTGCCCGCAAGGCTGCGGGCAGCGGATAGCACCTGGGCATACACAACCAGCACCTTCTTTTTCTGGGACTGTCGATTCTGTTTAGGGATTCCTAGTCTCTGCACCAGCCCTGCAGAGTTCTGTCTGAGTTCTGTGATTTTGGTGGCTCCCCTCCACTCTCCTCCCCTTGCTTCCTTTCTGAATGACAGGAAAAAACAGTGCTTTGGCACAAGTAGTCCTAGGGTTTCGAGTGCATCATGATTACTTCTACTAAACTTCCTTTCCCTCCTTCCCCCCCCCCCCCCCAACGTGAGGTTTGGGGCTTGAAACATACCAACACAAATTTGAAAAACTTTAACCCAAATCTTGGCCTCAGTGGCTAGAGGAGGAAGTGAAAGGTAGATTACAGTTGTCAGGGCCAAGCATGAGTGGTTGGCTGGTGGCTTTCAGATTTCCATGGTTTTTGTGCGTGTGTGAAATTAAAAAAAAAAAAACCAACCCCAAAAAAGCAAACCCAAAAAACAACTGAGTCCCCTTTTGGGGAGTCAGAAAGCACTTCCCAAGTCACTCAGCTGTGTGGCGTTTATCATGTCTTTTTGAGGACTGGTTATTTTTACCCACACCCTTTGGAGCTCATATGTCATCCGGCAGGTCTCCCTCTGGCTGCAGAGGGAGTTATATTGGGGAGGGGGTGGGTTTTTTTTTTTCTTTCCCACACTCAGCACCAAAGCAGTGACAGCCTTTGTCATACAGTCCATCAGGAAGGCAAACCAGCCTGTGGGACACTCCAGAGACTTGTCTTACCATTCTGCTAGACTTTTTTGCTTTCAAAGTCCTTCTTGCTCCATAACCAACTAGGGACATTAGTAGGATCATAGCTTAATGATTTTGTAATCTAACCCTCTTATTTTGCAAATGAGAAAAGTGAGGCCGGAAATAGTTTTTATGGATGCTGACAATTTGTGATGTTATCTATTTTTCTTTTATGCCTTTTGAGTGAGATCACAGGATTATGGCTGATCATAGGGGCTGTCTTTGGACTTTCTTTGTCTCCTCAGTGCTTTGTATAGTGCTTGGCACATAGTAGGTGTTTAATAATTGTTTATTGACTGATGGACTAATAAGCAGGAAGGGACCTAGAAATCATTTAGTCCAGATGTCCTCATTTTACAGGAAAGGAACCAGAGGTAGGAGGCTTGTCACATAGCTAGCAAGGGGCAGAGCCAAGACTCCTCTAGAGTTCTCTGACTTGAAATCACTTTTCTCCTTCCATCCATGTAAGCTGCTCATTTTGTTTTAAACTTGAGAAGTCTTTCTGAGCCTTTCTAGGACCATCCCTTGAAAACTTGATAGTATTTCTTTCTTAATCTTTAGGACTCTATTGACCATGATACCTGAGGCCACTGCCAAGAATGCCATTAGAATTTCCTACTATTAAGAACATATTTTAAAATAACGGATTTTATATCCCATGATTTTGTGTTCCTCGACTTAGCTCCTAAAAGGGTTAAGATGGATGAGGCAAAAGCAAGTGACATGTTATAAAGTATTGAAAAAAACCAGAACTTTCTGAATTTCTTCAAATATTAACTTGGCAGCAAGGCGAATTGGAGGGAGTTGGATTTGGAGGCAGAGGCCCTTGGTTCCAGTCCTAGCACTGCCACTTCTTACCTATGTGGCCTTGGACAAGTCACTTTATTTCTCTGGGACTCACTTTCCTCCTTGTTAAAATGGAGGTTTTGGACTAGATGGTTCCTCAGGCTCTTTCCAGCTCTTAATATTCTGTTTAATCTACCCTCTCTATTTAATGTAAAATAGGATGCTTACAAATGAGGGTTTCTTTCAGTAAACGAGTTAGTTAACAAGCATTTATTATACTCCTGCTTTGTGTCAAGACTGTGTTGAGTGCTTAAGATACAAATAAAGGCAAAAAACTCAGGCTGTTCTCTGAAGTAGCTCACAGTCTAATGGGAGACAACATGCAAACAACCATGTACAAACTATATGTTCAGCATTAATTGGAAATTATTTTAGAGGGAAGGCAGTAGCATTAAAGGAGGGGATTGTGAAAGGCTTCTTGCAGAGGGTAGAAATGTAGCTGAGACTTCAGGGAGTCCAGGAGGTGGAGAGAAAGAGGAGAGAGAGAGAGAGAGAGAGAGAGAGAGAGAGAGAGAGAGAGAGAG
>NW_020954588.1:20801311-20860659 GCF_900497805.2 Vombatus ursinus | reverse complement strand
GAGAGAGAGAGAGAGAGAGAGAGAGAGAGAGAGAGAGAGAGAGAGAGAGAGAGAGAGAGAGAGAGAGAGGCTTGGAGGATAGCCAGTGAAAATGCCCAAGGGATGGAATGTTGTGTGTAAGGAGGCCAGTGTCTGAAGAGTATGTGGAGACAAGTGAAGTAAAAAGCCTGGAAAGGTAGGAATGGATGAGGTTATAAAGGGCTCTGAAAGACAGAAGAAGATTTTATATTTGATCTTGGAGGTGACTAGGAAACTACTGAGGCTTTTTTGACTAACTGGGTGACATGGTCAGACTTGAGCTTTAGGAAGATCAGCCTGACAAGTAAGTGGAGGCAGGGAGACCAGGCAGCAGTCCCAGCATGAGGCAATGGGTTCCTGCACCCAGGTGGTGGCGGTGTCAGAGGAGAGGAGGGAACATTTAGAGGAGATGTTACAGAATCATCTAGAATGACACAATGTAGCAAACAGCTGTCTTGGAAATAGGCATTTTAGTCATTGTCCTGGTCTGGTGGAAGAGAACATTTGTAAGAGAAAAGCACGTTCAATTCAAACCAACAATTGATCTGTTCAGCACCTACTATTTGCCGGACTGTCTTGCTGGTACGGTGCATACAGAGAAACATAAAAATCAGCCTTAAGGAGTAGAGTGGAACATGTACATAGAGGAGTAAATGCAAATTACATACAGATTCATTGCTGAAGTTGGAGAGAGAGGGAGACAGGGCCAGCAACTGAGGGGATCAAGAAAGTTCTCTGTAGGAGGAGCAGCTGAAGGGAGCTGGTGATCCCAAGAGGATGAGGTGAGGAGAGTTTTGCTGTGCTTTAGTTCACAGTATGATAGCATCAAGATGGCAAAGTGGATTGAGCTTCAGATTTGAAGTCAGGAAAATTGAAGTTCAAATCAGGCTCTTACTAGTGGTATGGAACTGGGTGATCTCTGTTCTCAACCTCAGTTTTCTCATTTGTAAAATGGGCATAATAATAGCACTGAAGTCATAGATAGGGTTGTTGTGAGGAGCCCATGAGAGATCATTTACAAAGTGCCAGGCTAATGGTAAAGAGCTGGATAAATGCTAGCTATTGTTGTTAATTTGGACTTGGAGCTAGAAGGCCATCTACTACAGACCAAGGTGGTAATAATAGTTGTAGTAGTAATAGCTAACATTTATGTAGTGCATACTATGTGCCAGGCACTCTGCTAAGCTCTTTACAATTACTATCTCATTTGATCCTCACATTAACCCTATAAATTTGGTGCTGTTATCTCTGTTTTACAGATGAAGAAACTGAGGCAGACTTGCCTAGTTTAGTTTTCTTGTGACTTGCCTAGAGTCATACAGCTAGTAAAGTAGTAGAGCTGAGATTTGAACCCATTGCTTCTGATTCCAAACATGGTGATCTTGCCAGCGTCCCACACTCTCATCTACTTCCCAGAGAGGGCTCTTTGACAAGGATGGTGAATCAACATATTTTGTTAATCTATGAGACAAGGAGGAAGAGAGGGGAGATTTTTCTTGTGTTAAAGCAGGGGAGGCTTGAGGGAGAGGTTAGAGAACTGGATTTTGTTGTTGTTCAGTTGTGTCTGACTCTTTGTGGGGCCATAGCACTCTAATAGTGTCCATGGGGTTTTCTTGGCAAAGATACTGGAGTGGTTTGCCATTTCTTTGTCCAGTGGATTAAGATAGAGGTTAAGTGACTTATCCAGAGTCACATAGCTAGTTAAGTGTCTGAGGCTATATTTGCATTGGCCTTAGAATTAGACAGTTATAAATTCAAGCCTTGCCTCTAAGACATCCTGTGGGACTCTGGACAAGTGACTTAAGTTCTTACTGCCCCAAGAAGCTCTTCCTATTCCAAGTTGCAGAGCGGCTACCAGACCTACTTTGGTGGAACAAGGTTCCTGATTGGGAATTCCCTATAAATCCCAATTCAGTTCAGAAAGATGAAAAAAGAAAGTGACATAGTAACTAATATAGCGCAATATTTGATAAGGTGTTTTTTTTTAAACAAAGACAGCTTTTTATGATGCTCTTCAACTCCAGAGAACTATTTGGAATCGTATTTCCCATAAAAATTTCTTGCTCTGAAATGGATTTTTTTGGGGTTAGATAATAAGATTTAGATTTGGGAGGGACTTTAAAGATGATCAGGTCCAACCCTTTCATTTTTATTGCTGAGGAAACCTAAGACCAGAGAAATGGCAGTCCTGGTAATAAGTAGCTGAGGTTCAAACCCTTGTCTTCTGACTTGAAATCGATCACTCTTTCCATGACCTCCTGGTACCTTAGAGAATGTGAGTGCTGCAATTTTGGATTGGCCTCCCATCTTCCCAAAGAACTGACTATCTCTTGTGTCAAATCATCTTGTGATTTCTTAAATAACAGCCTGGCTAATCTGTTTAAATGTCACTAAGATCAGTAATTTTCATAGCCATATTAAGCCATGTTCTACCCCAACTACCCCTGTTCATATTCAAGCTATGCTATTTTGGGATGAAAATTTTTTATTAAAGTTAGAAGTGTGTGTGTGTGTGTGTGTGTGTGTGTGTGTGTGTGTGTTTTATCTCCAAAGAAAACTTGTGATTCCATTAAGGTGTGTACAGCTGTTTCTGCTTTTAGATATCACTCTCAATTTTATGAACTAATGGGAGATGCTTATGGCATACTGCTACTACTATTATTGTTATTACTACTACTACTGCTACTGCTACTGCTGCTGCTACTAGCTAGTATTTATATAACACTCAAAAATTTGCAAAGTGCTTTACAAAATTATTTCATTTTATCCTCACAACAACCCTGGAAGGTAGATGCTATTATTATCCTTATTTTACAGAGGAGGAAACTGAGGCACAGAAAATTTAAATGATTTGCCCAGGTATCACATTATAAGTGTCTGAGATTGGATATGAACTCAGGACTTCCTGATTCCAAATCCAGGCTTGATCCTCTGCACCACCTGAAAGCCACCAAACCTATAAAACTGTCTGTGTGACCCTGACATTGGGAGAGACTATGATATCAGCTTGATCAGTGGTTGTCATTAAGCAAGAGTCCTCCCCACCAAACTTGATTCTTCTAACTGCCTGTAGTTCCCCCTTTTCCACCCTGGACATGATCCCCCCCTCCCCAGCATTCTAAAGGTTTTCCTTCTGTATTTAAACACTTACTGAAATTCCACCTCTTTCTCTAAACAATTCTGTGGTTGATCAGAGAACTGATTAATTCATCATCCCTGTTTTTAGTGGACATGGATTGCTGATATTCCCTCACCCATAATTCCATCAGCGGAATCACAGAGTTGGAAAACTCTCAGTGGCCACATCTTACCCAACCCAACCCATGTCTGAACAAGAATTCCCTGTGGGTAGAAGGGAGGTGCTGACTCTGGAGACATAAGAGCCTCCTATGGCATGATCTCATGAAGTTTGTCAGTCAATCAACAAGTATCTCCTATGGTACAAAAATGGTCCCTGCCCTCTGGGAGTTCACAGTCTAGTGGGCTGACAACCTATGAAGAACTAGGTACATACAAGATCTACCCGAAACAGATGGCAGGCAATTTCAGAAGGAAAGGTAGGAAGAGGCCAGATTATGAAGGGCTTTGTAACCCAAACAGAAGACTTTATATTTGATCTTGAAGGTGATAGAGAGCTATTGGAGTTGACTAACTAGTGGGATGACATGGTCTTTAGGAAGATCCCTTTGGCAGCCGAGTGGAGGATGGACTGGAGTGAGAAGAGACTGGAGGCAGGGAGTTCAACCATCAAGCCATTGCAAATGAGGTGATGAAGGCCTTCACCAGAGGGGTGTTTGTGTGAGTGTTGAGAATGGGCAGAATACAAGGGATGTTGGGAAGGTAGAAATGACAAGATTTGGCAACAGATTGGGTATGTGAGGTGGCTGTTGGTCCCTAATCCTTAAAGTTGACTCACCTTGATTCATATTCAGTATCTAGGGTAACAATAGCTTATATTTGCACAGTGGAGTATGAGCTATAGTAGATGAAGAAGGGTTGGAGTCAGGAATCATAAGGTCACAAATTTATTCTAGAAGAGACTTGAAAAGTTATTGAGTCCAACCATGTCATCCCCCAGCCCCCTCCCACCACAGTTAACAGGAACAGTATTCAGAGCAGGTTGGGGATAGTCATTGAGGTTGCAGTTGATTCAAGTGAGCAAAGCTTTCTTGTCCTGATATTGGTCTGTGGTCGAGAGCCTGAGAAACAAAGCTCTAGTGTCCTGGATGCCAATCCCCTCATTTTACAGATGAGGAAACCGAGGCTGAGGGAGGTGAAATTATTTGGCTCAGGGTCACTCAACTAGTATGTGTCCAGTTGTTGTTTTTCAGTCCTTACTGAGTCTTTTGGGGATTTTCTTGGCAAAGATACTGGAGTGGTTTTCCATTTCCTTCTCCAGCTCATTAAAATTTTTTAAAAGCATTTTTATTTAAAGTTTTGAGTTCCGAATTCTATCCTTCCCTCTCTCCCTTCCCTGCTCCCTCCCTGACATGGTAAGCTATCCAATATAAGTTATACATGTGTAATTATGTAAAACATTTCCATATTAGTCATTTTGTTCAAGAAGACTTGAATAAAAGAAAAAGAATGAAAGAAAGTGAAAAATAGCATGCTTCAGTCTGTATTCAAACCATATCAATTCTTTCTCCAGAGGCAGATAGTATGCTTCATCATTAGTCCTTTGGGATTGTCTTGGAACATTGTATTGCTGAGAATAGCTAAGTCATTCACAGTTCATCATTGAACAATATTGCTGTTACTGTGTACAATGTTCTCCTGGTTCTGTTCACTTCACTATGCATCAGTTCATGCAGTTCATGAAGGTTTTTCTGAAATAATCCCGCTTGTCATTTCTTATAGCACATAATATTCTATTATAATCATATACCACAACTTGTTCAGCCATTCCCCAATTGATAGGCATCCCTTTGATTTCCAATTCTTAGCCACCACAAAAAAAAGCTGTTATAAATATGTTTGTACAAATAGGTCCTTTTCCCTTTTTTTTGGATGTCTTTGGGATATAGACCTAGCAGTGGTATTGCTGGATCAAAGGGTATGCACAATTTTATAGCCCTTTGGGCATATTTCCAAATTGCTCTCCAGAATGGTTGGATCAGTTCACAACTCCACCAACAATGCATTAGTGTTCCAGTTTTCCCACATCCCCTCCAACATTCAATATTTTCCTTTTTTATCATATTAGCCACTCTGATAGGTGTGAGGTGCTACCTCAGAGTTGGTTTAATTTGCATTTCTCTGATCAGTAGTGATTTAGAGCATTTTTCATATGACTACAGATAACTTTGATTTCTTTGTCTGAAAACTTCTTGTTTATATACTTTGACCATTTATCAATTGGGGAGTAACTTGTATTTTTACAAATTTGACTCAGTTCTCTATATATTTGGGAAAGAGGGTTTTATCAGAGGTACTTGTAAAATCCCCCCTCCCAGTTTTCTGCTTTCCTTATAACTTTGGTAGCATTGGTTTTGTTGGTGTGAAAACTTTTTAATTTTATATAATCAAAATTATCTATTTTATATTTTGTAATGCTTTCTATGTCTTCTTTGGTCCTAAATTCTTTCCTTATCCAAACATTTGACAGATAGACTATTCTATGCTCTCTTAATTTGCTTATGGTATCACCCTTTGTGTGTAAATCCTGGACCCATTCTGACCTTATCTTGGTATATTGCATGAGATGTTGGTCTATATCTAGTTTCTGCCATAGCTTTCTCCAGTTTTCCCAGCAGTTTTTGTCAGATGATGAGTTTTAGTTCCAAAAGCTTAGATCTTTTGATTTATTATATACTAGATTGCTATGATCATTTACTATAATGTAATTTGTACCTAATCTGTTCTATTGATCCACCACTCTATTTCTTAGCCAGTATCAGATTGTTGTGATAATTACCACTTTATAATACAGTTTGAGATCTGGTACAGCTAGCCCACCTTCTTTCACATTTTTTTTTCTGTTGATTTCCTTGATATCCTTGAACTTTTGTTCCTCCAGATGAATTTTGTTATTATTTTTTCCAGCTCTATAAAATAATTTTTTGATAGTTTGATTGGTATGGCACTGAATAAATAGAGTAATTTAGGTAGAATTCTCATTTTTATTGTATTGGCTCAGCTTACCCATGAGCAATTAATATTTTCCCAATTGTTTAGATCTGACTTTATTTGTGTGAAAAGTGTTTTATGGTTGTGTTCATATAGTTCCTAGGTTTGTCTTGGTAGGTAGACTCCCAAATATTTTATATTGTCTACAGCTTATTTTAAATGGAACTTCTCTTTCTATCTCTTGCTGCTGAACTTTGTTGGTAACATATAGAAATGCTGATGATTTATGTGGGTTTATTTTGTATTCTGCAACTTTTCTAAAGTTGTCAATAATTTCAAGTAGTTTTTTAGTTGATTCTCTAGGATTTCTAAGCATAACATTTTATCATCTGCAAAGAGTGATAGTTTTGTTTTCTCATTGCCTATTCTAATTCCTTTAATTTCTTTTTCTTCTCTTATTGTTATGGCTAACATTTCTAGTACAATATTAAATAACAGAGGTCATAATGGGCATCCTTGCTTCACTCCTGATTGTACTGGGAAAGCTTCTAGCTTATCTTCATTACAGATAATGCTTGCTGATGACTTTAGATAAATAGAACTTATCATTTTAAAATAAACTCCATTTGTTCTTATGCTCTCTAGTGTTATTAATTGGAATGGGCCCTGTATTTTGTCAAAGGCTTTTTCTGCATCTCTTGAGATAATCATATGACTTCTGTTAATTTTGTTATTGATATGGTCTATCATGTTAATAATTTTCCTAGTATTGAACCAGCCCTGCATTCCTGGTACAAATCCCACCTGATCATAGCGTATGATCCTTGTGATATATTGCCGTAGTCTCTTTTCTAGTTTTTTATTTAAAAATTTTGCATCAATATTCATTAGGGAAATTGGTCTATAAATTTCTTTCTCTGTTTTGACTCTTCCTAGTCTGGGTATCAGCACCATATTTGTGTTGTAAAGAGAATTTGTTAGGATTCCTTCTTCACCTATTTTTCCAAATAGTTTATATAGTATTGGAGTTAATTGCTCTTTAAATGCTTGGCAGAATTCATTTGTGAATCCATCTGGTCCTTGGGATTTTATTTTTAGGAAGTTCATTGATGGTTTGTTCAATTTCTTTTTCTAAGATTGGTTTAAGTGTTTTATTTCTTCTTTTAATCTGGGTAATTTATATTTTTTAGATGTCATCCATTTCAATTAGATTGTCAAATTTATTGGCATATAATTGGGCAAAATGGCTCCTAACAATTATTTTAATTTCCTTTTTATTGGTGGTGAGTTCACTCCTTTCATTTTTGATACTAGTAATTTGGTTTTCTTCTTTCCTTTTTAAAAACAAAATTAGCCAATGGTTTATCTATTTTTTTATAAATAATTTTCTAGCTTTATTTATTAGTTTAATTACTTTCAATTTTATTAATCTCTCCTTTGATTTTCAAGATGTCCAATTTGGTGTTTAATTGGGGATTTTTAATTTGTTCTTTTCTAGTTTTTTTTTAGCTGTATGCCCAATTCATTGATCTGCTTTTTCTCTATTTTACTGATATAAGCAATTAGAGATATAAATTTTTCCTCAAGTACCACTTTGGTCACATCCCATAAATTTGGCATGCTATCTCATAGTTGTCATTTTCTTTAATGATTGTTTCTATAAGTTGTTCTTTGACTCACTTGCTTTTTTAGGATTAGATTATTTAATTTTTAATTAATTTTTAATCTCTCTTTCCATTGCCCATTACTGAATGTAATTTTTATTGCATTATGATCTGAAAAGGATGTGTTTACTATTTCTGCTTTTCTGCATTTGGTTGTGAGGTTTTTATGTACTAATTCATGGTCAATTTTGTGTAGATGCCATGTACTACTGAGAAAAGGGCACATTCCTTTCTTTCTCCAGAGATCTATCACATCTAACTTCTCCAGAATTTTATTTACCTCCTTAACTTCTTTCTTGTTTATTTTTTGATTAGATTTATCTAGTTCTGAGAGGGGAAAGTTGAGTTCCCCCAATAGTATAGCTTTATTATCTATTTCCTCCTGTAACTCATTCAACTTCTTTAAAAATTTAGATGCTTTACCATTTGCTGCATATATGTTTAGTATTGATATGACTTCATTATTTATGGTACCTTTTAGCAAGATACAGTTTCCTTCTTTATCTCTTTTAATTAGATCAATTTTTGCTTTTGCTTTGTCTGATATCAGGATTGCTACCCCTGCTGTCTTTACTTCAGTTGAAACATAATAGATTCTGTGCCAG
Source organism: Vombatus ursinus (assembly GCF_900497805.2). Lineage (NCBI taxonomy): Eukaryota > Metazoa > Chordata > Mammalia > Diprotodontia > Vombatidae > Vombatus > Vombatus ursinus. The sequence continues at coordinate 20,852,303 of NW_020954588.1, read as the reverse complement.
TCCCTTCCTTACCTTTACCTTGTGTGTATCTCTGTGCTTCAAATATGTTTCTTATAAACAACATATTATAGGATTCTGGTTTTTAATCTATTCTGCTATCTGCTTTCATTTTATAGGTGAGTTCATCCAATTCACACTTATAGTTATGATAACTGTATTTCTCTCCATGCTATTTTTTGCTTTTTTAATCCCCACCCTTTCTCTTACTCCCTTCCCTTTACCACCTTCCCCAACATTCTCATATTTTTTTTGTATACAAGTCTCATATTTGTATTTGTCTTTGCTCCTTTCTTTCAGTCAGCAAAATTATCAAGTCTGAAAGGTGCACACCCTTACACTTATAATTGATAAAACTCCCAAGATTTATACCAGTTTCTTGTTAATCTTTTTGGATTTTAATTTCATCTTCTGTAAAAGGTTGTGGTTGGATTTTATTTTTGCCTTTTAAAAATTTATTTAGTATTTCATTTTCCCAGTTACATGTAAGAACAATTTTTAACATTCATTTTTACAACTTTGAGTTCCAAATTCTCTCCCTTCCTTTCCACCCCTTCTCATTGAGAAGGTAAGCAACTTGATATAGGTTATACATGTGTCGTCATGCAAAACACATCCATAATAGTCATATTGTGAAAGAAAACATAGACAAAAAAAACTCAAGAAAAATAAAGTAAAAATAAGTATGCTTCAGTCTGTATTCAGACACCATCAATTCTTTCTCTGGGGATGGACAGCATTTTTCATCGTAAGTCTTTCAGAGTTGTCTTGGATCATTGTATTGCTGGGAATAGCTAAAGTCATTCACAGCTGATCATCTTATAGTATTGCTGTTACTTTGTACACAGTACATTTCACTTTGCATCAGCCTATGCAAGTCTTTCCAGGTTTTTCTGAGAGTATCCTGCTCATCATTTCTTATAACACAATAATATTCCATCACAATCACATACCACAACTAGTTCAGCCATTCCCTAGCTGATGGGCAAGGGATGTGGTTGGATTAAGTGGCCTTTGAATTAATTTTCAGCTCTAAATATATGATACCTTGAATCACAGAATCTCAGAGTAGTAAGAGCCTTCAAAGGCCATCTAGTTCAACACATATTTGAATAAGAAATCTGTTCTACAAGATCCTCAACAGGTCATCAAGCCTTTGAATGAACAGCTTTATTAAGGGGGAACCTGATGCAGCCCATTCTACTCTTAGACCCCTCTAATTGTTAACAATAGTTTTCCCTAACATCACCCCTATATTTGCTTGTCTACAACTTTCATACATTGCTTCTAGCTCATCCTCTAAAGTGACCCTAAAATAGTGAATCCTAGCCTTTCATGAGTTTTGAACCTTATCACTATTTGATTTCAAGATTCATTTTCCCTTTTCCCTAAGCTCCAAAACTTTGATAGATCTAGGATTTCCTTAATGTAGGTAGTATGTTCAGTGGTGCAGATCATAACCCATCCGTGCTTGCCATTCTTGGGTAGTTCTCCTCCATGGTCTCCAGTAAATCCTCCACTTGAGGGTGCCCCCTCCCCTGTTGGAAGTCACCATCGTAGATCACTTGATACTATGTAGATCACTTGATATTATGTAGATCACTTGATATTACAGTAGAGCACATAGACTACCTGTTGTGTATCCTTTATTCTTGCTTTGTGACTGTCCTATTGCCTCTTATGGTCTTATATATTTTTCATGATATCTTCTATGCCTCATTTGATGTTCAAATGAGGCATAGAAGATATCATGTCAATACATGTATATGTTTATATAGTGTCAATATATACATACATACATATATATATATACATGTATCAATGCATGTATACGTTTATATAGTCGAATTAAAGTGAATTAACATTAATTTTACTTGTGGGCTTTGGAACTCCCTATACAAATACCACTTGGTGGAGGTGGAGACAATGCCATATGGGGATTGCTTGAAAAAACCAGGTGATTAGCTGGAGAAAAAGAAGAATCAGGGCAAATATATGATAGCTATGGTCAAATATTTGAAAAACTGATACATCACAGAGGGATTTGACTTACCATTTGGCCCCAGGGGTTGAGGGAGGAGCAATGGATCAATTGCAGAGAGGCAAATTGAAGATGGATATCAGGAAAAACTGAGAGTTTGATGGTTTGAGCTTGGAGGTCTTTGAGTAGAGGCCAAATGAGCGTTTTTGGGGTATGTTTTAGAGGGAATTTTTATTCCGGTAAGGGTTAGAAAGGCTAGACTCCAAGGTTCCCTACAATTCTGTGACTCTGGTTCTGGGGTACATCACTTACAAAGGACATTGATAAGTTGGGCAGGATGGCTTGTGGTATGGTAAAGGGCCTTGGGATTTTGGCATGTGATAATCTGTTAAAGGAACTGGGAATGTTTAACCTAACGAGGAGAGTTTAAGGGCACATGATAGCTTTCTTCAAATATCTGTATAATTGTTATGTGGAAGAGGAATTAATTAATCTCTTAAAAAAAAATAAAGTTGGTCCTCTTTCCCTCCCTCTGGCCTAAAATCACCAGTGTATTATTTTAAGAAAAGTATAGGCAGTTTCTGTCTTCAAAATGCGGCTGTGTTTCCAAAGTTAATCATTTCATAGGCTCGTAGACTTAGTCCCAAGACCAAAAAGTTTGATCATATTTGGCCTAGAGCACTTGTCCAGGGTCACATGGCCAAAGTGAGGTAGACAGCCTTCGCAAATCATAGATAATTAGATTTTGAACTGGAAAGGCTGTTAAAAGTAATTTAGACCAGAGGTGTCAACTGTGGCCTACAAGAATCCTGAGTGGGGTACCAGATTAGAATGTGATTGGGAAAAATTTAACAAAATAAATAAAAAGATAATAGGTTATATAGAACGTTAATATGTGGTTTTCTAAGGCAATCTGCGGCTTGCAGGGATACTTCTGTCTGGTTTTAGTGGCTCCTGTTTCTGATTGTTTGACATCACTGATCTTGGCCACTTCCCTCATTTTCTACATGTGGAAAATGAAACCTAGAGGGGAAGTCACTTGTTCAGGATTACTCAAGCAGCCAAGAGTGATTCAGCCCCAGGGTCTTTAACATCAAAGCTTTTCCATTAAAGGGACCCTTCCTTGAAAGTCTTTAAGCAAAGTCTGGAGGGCCCTTGTAGGGTGTGTTATATGTAGAGAGGGGCTTCTCGTCCACATATACATTGGACTAAATGGCTGCCAAAGTATCTCTCCCAGCTCTGAGATTCTTCTCTCATCTTGTTGAGATACCATGTGCCATCTTGAAAGAGATAGGGAAGCTACCTCTGGTTACGTTGTTTGGAAAGTTGGAAGCCTGGCCAGTGAATGAGTGAATGACAACATATTTATCAAGGGCTTACAATGTGCTAAGGATACAGATAGAAGACCGATACATCCCTTGATCTCACTGCAGTTGAGGGAGGAAGCACATATAGGAGAATTGAGCTGCAAGGTGGATGGCAAGGACCAGGGAGTCTTTGGAGGCACACCAGCAGGTCAGATGGCAGGGCTTGGAGAACTAGAGGGCGTTCATCTTACTAGAGGGACTGTTTTTGGTGGTTTCCAGCCTTTCTGAGCAAACATGTCACTCTTGGGCTGCTGACTGCTTCCCACATCTGGCATCCCATGAAGTCTGGGTGCCGTGGTGGGCTAGGGAGGGCTGAGTGGATAGCCAAGGACCCTTGCCTGGGATGTATTTTTTTAAAAAGTGAATCATGACATTTCATGCATATTTTTTAGAGCTTAGTATAATGTGTTGCCCAGAAGCACTCGATTGTTCCCAGATTGCTCACCTACGTGAGTATGCGTGGGGCACAGTTACTTGTGTGACTTTAGTTATCTTCCCCTTGCTGGGCTTGGTAGGGGCAGTGGATAGCAAGCTGGACTGGGAGACAGGAAGTCCTCAGTTCAGATCTTGCCTTAGATACCTATTAGCCATGGTGTGACCCAGTGTTAGCCACTTAGCCTCTGTCTGCTTCTGTTTCCTCATCTGTAAAATGGGGATAATAATAGCACCTACCTCTCAGAGTTATTGTAAGAATCAAATGATATGATGTGTGTAAAATGCTTTATAAACTTTAAAGTGCTATATAAAGGTGAGCTATGATTATTATGAATATATTAATTATAATAATCATAACAGCTAGCATAGCATAATATATTAACTATCAATATTGTATTAATATAATTATTACAACACTAGCAATAGTAATAATAAAATGTAATATATTATACAAACTCATTAGGTTATCAATATTATATTAATATAATTATTATATCACTAGCAATAATAATAAAATATAATTTATATTATAATATACAACCTTATTGAGTTATAAATATTATATTAATGTAATTATTATAACACTAGCAATAATAATTAAAAATGTAAAATATTATAAATATGACCTAATTGGGTTATCAATATTATATTAATATAATTATTATAACACTAGCAATAATAATAAAATATAATTTATATTATAATATATAACCTCATTAAGTTATAACTATTATTAATATAATTATTATAACACTAGCAATAATAACAATAAAACTGCTAAGGTTCTTTCCAGTTTTAAATCTATGGATTCTGCGAGATCTCCTCCTCAGAATCATACCTCAGAATCAACAATCTGAATATTCTGGCTGGCCTGCTTTTTTGTCAATAACATAATAAAAATGTAAATGGGAGTCCCTTTTCTTGATGCATTTATCCTAAATAAAGCCTGAAAATATAGACTTTGAGAGGTAGCATGAAGACTTGGGTTCAAATCTACGACTAGCTGTGTGCCCTGGGCAAGTCATCTAACTGTTCTGTTCCCCAGGCAGCTCTCTAAGGCTATGAGATGCAGAGCTGATGTTGATCTGCACTGGTAGGGGAATTCCTCATCAGAAGTTCTCTATCACAATGAAATCACAGATCTGGTGTAAAAAAAATCTATAATCATTGAACATTTATTAAGCACCAACTGTGTGCCAGGCTCTGTGCTAAGCACTTTGGATACAAAGAAAAGTAAGAAACAATCCTTGCCCTTGAGGTGGGGGTAGGCAGGGGCAGGGAGAGACAGCAGGCAAACAAGCTACGTGGAGCATAAATTGGAGATGATCTATGAGGGAAGGCACTAGATAGAGACATCAGTGGGAACTTAGGTTCTAACTCTCAGCTTCTGTTCTTCATGACTATGTTTAGTTGTCAGGGTGTATGTGGAGCAGGACCTATTTTTAGGGGAGGCATAACAATGGCAAGAATTCAATGAATCTGCACATGTCTTGAGACTAGGGAGGTTGGCCAAACTTCAGAATGTCATGGATCACAGGAGATAATGTATGCAGGGTACTTGGCCAGCCTTAAAGCCCTCTATGGATATCAGTCATTATTATTATTGTTACTCCTCCTCCTCCTCTTCCTCCTCCTATTCCTACTGTTAATAGCTAATATTTTTATAGCACCTACTATGTGCCAGGCACTATACTAAGCACTCATTGGATCCTCATAACAAACCTGGGAGGTAGGTACTATTATTATTCTTCTCACTTTTTGGGTTGTTATTCTGTCATTTCTGTCATGTCTGACTCTTCATGACCCCATCTGGGGTTTTCTTGGCAAAGATACTAAGTGGTTTGCCTTTTATTTCTCAAGCTTATTTGACAGATGAGGAAACTGAGGCAAACAGGGTTAAGTGAATTCCTCAGGGTCATGTATCTAGTAGGTATCTGAGGCTGGATTTGAACTCAGGTCTTCCTGACTCCAGGTCTGGCACTCTCTCCACTGCACCATCTAGTCCAGGAGAGCTTAGGTGGGATGTGGAGGTACCCTGAAGGATGGATAGGATTTGGGTAGATTGAGAAAATCATAAAACTACAGAATTACCATTGCAAGGGGCCAGAGGCAGTTAGGGTGATCAGGAAGACCCCAATATCAAATTCTACCCCTGACACTTACTGGCTGTGTAACCCTTGACCAAGTCCTGTGAACTTTCTGAGCCTCAATTTTCTCTTGTATAAAAAGGGGTTAATAATAGCACCTACCTCATGGAATTGTGAGGGTCAAATGAGATAAATATCCAAAGCACTTTGCAAGCTTTAAAGGGCTATATAAATACAAGCCACCACTCCTACTATTCAGCACCTCTGTACCTATAAAAGCACCTGTGCTACGGCATACCAAACAAGTGGTCATCTATCTTTTTGTCAACAGCATAAAGAGGTGTGTGTGTGTGTGTGTGTGTGTGTGTGTGTGTGTGTGTGTGTGTAATAGGAGGGTGAGGGGGCAGCACCAAGCTTCGAATGGCATTCCAGGTGAGAAAACAGTATAAACCAAGCAGAGATTGCTGGGATATCTTGTGTGTGTATTAGGGGCCATTAGGGTGATTGCCTGATTGAAATTAAGGGTTTTTGCTGATGTTGCATGGGAAATAAGATCAGGTGAGTACCTGTTACCAGGTTGTGTAGGGCCTTGGAAGTCAAGACATAAGGAATATCATTTTTAATGCACTAGGCAGTAGGAGAACATTGTGGAATTTGGGGATGGAATGGGCCACACTGAAAGTGGTATTAAAAGAGTCCTAGAAAAAATTGTCTTTGCTTGTGGCCTCCTCTCACTCATTCCTTGACCCTTTGCATCTAGCTTTCAATGTCACTGTTCATCTGAAACTACTCTCTCTAAAGTTACCAGTTATTTGTTAACTTCAAAATCCAGTGGACTTTTCTTAGCCTTCCCTCATCTTGACTTCTCTGCATGATTTGACACTTTTGGTTACTGTCTTCTCCTTCCTGGAAACTCTTTTCTCCTTGAGTTTTTATGACCCTGCTCTTTCATGGTTTCCCTCCCCCACGCCTGACTGCTTCTCTCTCACTTTGGCCAGATGATTATTTATATGTCCCCCAATGCTCTTTCTTGGACCCTCTTCTCCTCTTTCTTTATACCCTCTCCCTTAGTGATCTCTTGAGCTTTCAAGGGTTTAATGATCATTTCAATGCAGATGATTCCTAGCTTCAGATATCCAGCCCTAGTCTCTCTCCTGAGCTCCAGTCTTGTATCACCAACTGCCTCATAGACATCTTAAACTGGATGTCCTTTGTGCATCTCAAACTCAATGTGTCTCAAACATAATTCATTCTCTTTCCCTCCAAATCCTCCCTTCTTCTGAACTTTTTTATTTCTGCAGAAACACCACCATCATTCTAGTCACTGAGGTTTGTAAAATGCTGTGGTGTTGTCCTTGACTCCTTGCTCTTAGTCAGTATACAAATCTTGTCATTTCTACTCCTGCATCATCTCTCACATCCACTCCCTCTCTCTATTCATATAACTGCCCCACCACCTGTCACCTATGGTGGTAGGATCCTAGCTAGTTTCTGGACCCTAAGTCTCCCTTCCCTCTAGTCCATCCTTCACACAGCTGCCAAATGGATTTTCCCAAACTCTAGGCCTGACTCTGTTACTCCTCTACCCAGTAAATTCCAATGGTGCCCAATTGGCCCCAGAATGAAACATGAACACTTATTTAACTTTTAAAGTCCCTCGCTATATGGAACCCAACCTGTCTTTCCAACCTCATTGTAATCACTCTTCCTCCTGAACTCCATGATCCTGAGAAAGTGGTCTCTTTTCTTCACACGTGATGCTCCATTTTCCACCACCTTGTATATGGCCTTTCCTGATTCCCCCAACTGCAAGGACCTTCCCTCCCAAAGCATCTTGTAGTTAGCAGCTTTGTTTCTATTCTTGTATTCGTTATCTGTGTTCCTATATATGTGCACGTTGTCTCCTCTGTGGGAATGCAGGCCCTGTCGTGGGTAGGGATTGATTCATTCTTTATATCTTCAGGACCTAGCACAGTGCCTGACATATGGTAGGCACTGTATAGACGACCTTGAGCAATGACTACAGTATTTTGAATAAAAAAAACAACAAGCCTATCAAAACTGAAGACCATGAGATTATAATGACCAAGCCTGGCCCCAAGGGAGAGATACGAGAAGGCACTTCCCTCCTTTTTTGTAGAGGTGGGGGATAATGGATAGGGAACACTACAGGTAATGTTAGATTTTTTTGGGATATATTCTCTATTTTTACAGAACTGTTCTTTTCTTTCTTCTCTTTTCTTGTTCTTTGTTATAAGGGATTGTTCTTTGGGAGAGGAAAGAAGGATACATTGGGAAATGTAGGGAGTATACAAATAAATGATATCAATGAAACTGATTAATTCCTACTTCTTAGTCATGCACTAACCATGCTTCTTCTCATATCTCACCCTCCAAAAAAGAAAAAAAAAACCCAAAGATTGTTTGTTGATCAAAGCATTGTTTTCTAAATCAAGTTAAATAAATAAATGAATTAACAACAACAACAGAAACTATATGGCTTAAAACCCTCAAAAGTAGTACTGGAAGATCCCAAAGTGACTTCTTTGGCAGAAGGGAAGTGAAGAGGAGAAACACTCCATGGATGATCTCCACTTGTCTTTCCTCAGTTAGCTTTCTCAGTAGCTTGGTATGGGATCTTGGCTTGCTGAAGAATTGGATTTTGGCATGTCATCCAGAGATCTTCAAGTCAAGTTCTGTTCCAGGAGTATAAATCTTGGGCAAAGAACAGCAATTAAGTTTGAGGCTTATATCCAACGTCCTAGATGCAGTTGGGTGATGATAAAAAGTTCTAAGGATTGACCTGGGGTATGGGAGGAAGATTTTTGGTTTTCCAGGGATATCTCTTTGTTTTTAATATAATATCTGACTCTTTGGCCAGGAGTGACATTTTCTGAGTTACTTCATGGTATTTTTTGGATTATCGTATTGGGAATTCCACCTGTGATGGCTTATTGGCTGTGGAGATGACCCTGGATTCTCTCAGGCTGAACAAGTAGAAGGCAAGCCCTGAATGGTCCTTCCAAACTGGAAAGGCTTCAGATTCTGTCCCCTCTGGTGACACAATCCAATGATGTGCTAGGGAGGGCTTATTACCCAAAGAGTGGTCACTTGGGATGCTTATTTGTATGTGTGGGACCACAGCTTTTGACAGTCTTTTATTCCTTTTTTTTTTTTTTTTTAGGCAATTGGGGTTAAGTGACTTGCCCAGGGTCACACAGCTAGTAAGTGACAAGTGTTTGGTCTGAGGCTGGACTTGAATTCAGGTCCTCCTGACTTCAGGGCTCGTGCTCTATCCACAACAGTCTTTTATTCTGCTAAGGCCTGAAGAGATTGGAATCTACCGGAGACTGGAAATTAGCAGTGTGATTGGGCAGGAAAGGTAGATTTGAAATTCATCAGCATAGAGGTGGTAATTAAATCCCTAGGAGCTGATGAGATCACCAAGTGAAGTAGTATATAAGAAGAAGAGAAGAAGACCCAGGACAGAAAGGTGTGATCTGGAAAAGGATCTAGCAAAATAGACAGAGAAGGAGTGGTCAGAGAGATAAGAGGAAAACTGGAAGGGGAGTGGTATCCCCAAAAATTAGAGAGAAGAGAGTACCAAGGATGAGATGGTGATCAACAGTGTTAAAGGCTTCAGGGAGGTCAAGGAGAATGAGCATTGAGAAGAGCTCATTGGATTTGGCAACTAGGAGATCATTAGTAACTTTGGAGAGAATAGTTTTGGTGGAATGATAAAAATCAGAAGCTGGATTGTAAGGGGTTAAGAAGAGAGTGAGAGAAGAGAAAGTGGAGTCAGCTATTGTTGATGGCCTTTTCAAAGAATTTAACTACAAAGGGCAGAAGAGATTTAGGATGATCAGTCACTGTGTGTTGATCAGAGTTTGGATATCTTTCAGTGTTATTTTCCTTTACATTACATGGTCTTTGTGGAAATTGTTTTATTGGTTCTGCTTACTTCACTCTGCATCACTTCATGCAAACCTTCCTGAGTTTCTCGAATGCTTCCTATTTATTGTTTCTTATGCTACATTTCAATTCCATTAATATAGCAACATGTTCAGCCATTCTCCAATCGATAAGTACCCACTTGTCTTCCAGTTCTTTGCTACCACAAAAAGAACAGCTATAAATATTTTCATACAAATTATCTTCCCTGTGTCTTTGATGTCCTTGGGATATGTGCCCAGTTGTGGTATCTCTGGGTCAAAGGGCTGCACTTACTTTACATACAGTTGGGAAATGAAAATAAAACACATGTCTCTCCTTGGGGTTATATGACAGATAATTTCCCTCTTCCTTCCTCAGTTACTTTACACACAGCGTAAGTAGGTTAAAATGAACTAGCTGATGAGTTGACCACTTGGGTTGAGGTGATGGTGGCCTTTGTTTCATTGTTAACCAGTTGGCAGCTTGGAGGGTAATCCTTGAAAAAAAGAATAGAAAGTCATGGAGGTCATCCTCTTCTGTCTCCTTGTTCTAACCAGAACAGGGTTCATGAACAGATAGAATGAAAGGCAGGGTCAATGGAAAGGGCCCTGGAATTATGTTTAGGAGTCATTGACATTTTTTCTAGCTTTGCTACTGACTAGATTATGACTGGTCAATTCCTTTAACCTTTGGATAACTCAACTCCCCATTTGAAAGGGATGAATATATTCCTCTTTATAGCTCTGAACTTGGTGATTTCTCTGTAGAGTTTTAAGTGATCATTGAGACTAGCTTTATTGTGTATTCCTGTAAAGGAGTATTCATTCATTCATTCATTCATTCATTCATTCATTCAATCATGTGCTCTCCTTCCCTGAAATACCTTATTATATGCTTGTATATTCGTATTCTATATAAGATTAAAAGCACTTAGCTTGGCATATAGTAGGTGCTTAATAAATGATTGTTTCCTTCTTCTTCTTCTTCTTTTTTTCAGCCAAAGGCAAGGGTTATTAAAGATCCGCCATATTGGCCAGACTCTTAGGAATCTGAGAGTCTGTGAGGTATTGGCTAGATTTTAAGAATCTAAGCCTGTTCCCTTCTTCTTTCCTGATATATGCACATGTCTGCCCTGATAGTCTGAATAGAATGTAAGCTATTGGAAGGTACGGACTATTAGCACCTAGCACAATGTCCTACAGGTAGTAAGTGCCTAATAAATGCTTATTGTATTATTGATCAATTCATATAATATGTAGTTATTAAATTCTTATTTTGTGCAAAGTAGCAGCCATGGCATAATGCAGGGGTTCTTAATTTTGAGGAGTCCCTGGGCTCCTTGGCAGTATGCTATGTGCTATTAGGATCCCCATTTTACAGCTGAGGAAACTGCAGAGGTGAAATGGCTTTCCTAGGGTCGCACAGCAAGCAAGTGCCTGAGTTGGATTTGAACTCAGGTCCTCCTGACTCTAGGCCTCGTGCTTTGTCTACTTTGCCACTAGTTAAGAAAGTATTTAGGAAAGATAATAGTTCTGTTTTGAATAAGTCAATTTTGATATGCCTACAGGAGCTTTGGGTTGGAGATGTCTAGCAGTTGGTGATGAAGGACTGGAGTGTTGAGAAATCTCCATATGTGTCCGTTTTAAAACCTTGCTAGTACAATTTAAATCTTTGGAAAAGACTTGTTTTGGGGTAGGGTATAATGAGAGGAAGGATACCAAGAGTACCAGTGAGGGCTTTGTAATAGTCACCAGAAGGTTGTGCAGAGAGGCCAGGGCTTTGCATGAGGGGCCTTGAACTTGGATAGCAGCTATGTCACATGCCCTCTCTGAACCTCAGTTTCCTCATCTGTAAAATGAGAGTGCTGTACTTGATCATAAATCTAGAGATGGAAGGGCCTTTTGAGGTCATATAATCCAATTTCTTCATTTTAAAATTGAGTTTAAGGTCCCACAGGTGGTAAGGGACAAAGTCTGGATTTGAACCTAGGTCTTCTGACTCCAACTACAGCCCTCTTTCCATGCTGCCTCTCAGTTTCCACCTGGAGAGGGACCCCTGAGGGTAAGTAGTCCAATTGATTCATTTCACAGATGAAGAAACTGAGGCCAAGAGGTTACTATTCAAAATCCACAATTCTAAGAATTGTAGTGCACCAGGTGACAGGATGTTATTTTATCTTTGAGGCAGATAAAGATTTTTGACAAGGGGATGGAGAAGTTCTGGCCTGCACTTCAGGAAGATTATTTGGAAGCTATATGGGGGAGGGCAGAGAGGGGTGAGTCATAGAGGGGAGGGACTTGGAAGCAGGAAAACCAGTTAGGAGGTGGGATTTGGTGCTTAAAGCTGCCTAGCTCATTGGATTTTTTTTTTTGTCCCGAAGGCTAGCTTCTTTAAGGCATAGTGGATAAAGTGCCGGGCCTTTCAAATCTAGCCTCAGGTTCTCACTGGCTGTGTGACCCCAGAAAGTCACTTAACTTCTGTCTACTCAGTTTCCTCAGCTGAAAAAGGGGGATAATAATTGTACTTACCTCCCCGGGTTGTAGCTGGAGAAGGAAATGGCAAACCATGCCAATATCTTTGCCAAGAAAACCCCAAATGGGGTCACAAAGAGTCAGATATGATTGAAATCACCGAACACAACAACTCAGGGTTGTTGTGAGGATTGCAAGAAGTCCTTAGAATAGTGCCTGGCACATAGTAGGTACCATATCATATAAATGCTTATTCTCTTCTCATTCCCCTAAAGGAGAAAAAATGCTATGAAATACTACATTCCTTCTATATTTCTTTTTTTTTTCCCTTTTGCAAGAGAGGGGCAGTGTGGTGCAGTGGATAGAAGATTGGTTTTGCATTCTGGCAGACCTGGGTTCAGGACTTTGCTCTGATGTTCTTTAGTCTCTCATGTGACCAACTCTCTACCACTTAAAGTTTCAGATAAGTTGCCACACTGTCTCTGTGGAGGCCTTTTTCACTCAGGGAGTTCCCAATGCTGATAAAGTCTAAAGTTAGAAACCAAAAGAAAGTGACCTTGTTCTCCTGGGGAGCAGGAGGGGCAGGGGTAGGTCAGTATCTAATTCTGACTAAAAATCGACATGTTGGGCCTTTTTGCCTGGCCCAAGTCACATTTCTCTTTGCAGAGATGTCTTTACCGTGACAGTTGTCACCTAGCAACAGTGCTTCCCTCTTTGTGTGGTACTGCCTCACTCCCTCTCCCCTCCTTGCCCTCTGCTTGACTTCTGGTCTCTAGGAACACAGAACCTTAAACAAGGTTCTTCAAATACCTAGCGACTGACAATGCCTTGTATTTTTATTTAAAGGGAATGCCCACTTGTTGCATTTAAACAGGATGTGACCTTGACCTTTATGATTCTTGCAGTAGGAGACTGGTTTTTTTTTGTTAAGGGGACAAATATATTTTGTAAAAGCAGGGACTCTCATGTTCAGGTCACTTCTGAATAGATATATCTCTAGTTAGAGGTTGTGTAGTGCAAAGAGTGTTGGATCTGGAATTAGCAGAGACTTGGGTTCTGTTCCAGTATCTGACACTCATTTTGTCATGTATGTGACCCTGAGACTTTGTTAGCCTCTGTTTCCTACTCTGCAAAGTGAGGAAAATATGTTATAATGCTCACCTAATTGTATTATTATAAGGATCTAATCCAACAAGCATTTGTTAGGTGCTTACTGTGTGTAGGGCATGCAAGAAAAAATGAAAACAGTCCCTGCCCTCCAGGAGCTTACATTCTGTTAGGGGATGTAATACGTCCACAGACAAATATGTACACAGGAAGGGGCTAGACTGGAAGGGATCTTTGAGATCATCTACTCTTTTGTGCTACTGATGAAGAAATCAAGGATTAAAGAGTTGAAGTGACTTGTCCAAGGTCACACAAAGCCGATATTTGAACCTGATTTTAAACTCATTTTTTATTTTATTTTCAGCTCCAAATTCTCTCCCTGCCTCGTACCCCTGTGAGAAAACAAGAAAAAAATCCTTTGTAAACATGTAGAGTCAAGCAAACCATATTCCCAAATTAGCTGTGTCCAAAAAAACTATCCCTCAATTTACTGAATCCCTCACCTCTCTATATGGAGATAGGCAGCATGTTTCATTGTGAATCCTCCGGAGTTGTGATTGGTTACTGTGTTGATCAGACCTCCTAAGTTTTTCAAAATTGTTTGTCTTTACAATATCATTGTTATTGTATACATTGTTCTCCTGGTTCTGCCCACTTCACTCTGCATCAGTTCATGCCCAGGTTTTTCTGAAACCATCCCCTTCATACTTTTTAATAGGAATTTTTATACAATAAGGGAATATTATTCCATCACATTCATTTATCTTAACTTGTTCAGCCATTCCTCAATTGATGGGCATTCCCTCATTTTCCTATTCCTTGCCATCACAAAAAGAACTATAAATATTTTTGTACATATGGTCCTCCTCTTTCTTTGATCTCTTTGAGGTATAGACTTCGTAGTGTTATCGTTGGGTCAAAGGGTATGCGCAGTTTGATAGCTTTTTAGACCTAGTTACAAACTGCTTTTCAGAATGGCGGGACAAATTCACTGCTTCACCATTAAGGTACCAGCTCTCCCATGGCCCCGCCGGCATTTGTCATTTTCCCTTTTTATCAACTTGGCCAGTCGAATGGGTGTGAGGTGGCACTTTAGAGTTATTTTAATTTACATTTTTCTAGTTATTAGTGATTTAGAACATTTTTAAAAATATGACTTTTGATAGCTTGGGTTTCTTCCTTTCTTCCTTCATATCTTTGACCATTTGTCAATTGGAGAATGGCTCTTTTTGAGATTTGAACCAAGGTCTTCTGATTCCAAATTCAGTCCTTTTCTCAGCAATCCCAGTTGATGAGCTAACATTTATAAAAGGGAAATGTATGGTAGTGAGAGAAGATGGGCTTGTCACCTAGTGAGGGTGAGGGATGACTGTTGATTAGCTCAAGTATTCCGCAGGTGCCCCGCTGGTCTCAGGAGAAATCAAGGGAGGCTTCCAGCAAGTTGAGCTTATGGGAGGATATGACAAGAATCTCACAGGATGGGCTCTGATCTACATCCCGAAATAAACAAATGAATGTAAAAACATTTACTAAGTGCTTATTATGTGCCAAACCCTGTGTTAAGTACTGGGAATGCAAAGAGAAAAAAAACAACAACCCTTGTTCTTAAGGATCTCACATTCCAATAGGGGGAGACAATTTATATAGGAGTTCCAGTTGTAGGGTAGTTGGAAAGCCTCCATGATTCTTAGGGTTCAGTGGCAAAAACATTGATGATTCCTCTTCTTTAATGTCAGTCCTGTTGATAAAACCATAACTCTTCAGAGAACCATGTGACAAGGACAGTGGTAGGGAGGACTTTCTTTTCTGAGTCTTTTTTGACTGGCTGCTGCAGAGGAGACTGGATAGCTCCTACTGAGTGTGTGTGTGTGTGTGTGTGTGTGTGTGTGTGATATTTGTGCCAGGATCGCTCCCCTGCACTGTGCCTGAAAGGCCTCAGCTGGCTGATTGTTGGGGGGTAGGGGGGATGACACTGCTGTTGTATTTTTTGCTCTATGTTTTATGCATGTAAAGTGTTTTGTAAAACTTAGAGTCTTCTCCTTTTACATACATATGAATGCACATATATGTGTGTGTACACATATAAATATATATAAATAAATATACACGTGTGCATACTTTGTGTATACACGCAAACATGCACACACACTACATATATATTAAGGATCTATGACGACATTGGGTAGAGATAGAGAGCAGGCCTTTGAATCAGGAAGATTTGGGTTCGGTTCCCACATATGGTACATCCTGGCCATGTGACCCTGGGCCAGTTATCTCTCAATGCCCCAGACACTGACCGGTGCTGACCAGCTTTGGTAGGGGCAACTTCCTTAACTGGGTGTTGCCTAAACCAATGAAATCACTGGTCAAATTCCCATCCCCCTTTTGCATATTAAAGCTAGTCCCTCTCGACCTTGGTACCTTTTGGCTCTACTCTTTTCATCTTACTGGGGCTTGGTTCACAAAAGAGCTGATATTAGCATCAGATGATAGCATTTTGGGCTATGGAAAGTCACATCACCCTGATTCTGTTTTCTCTCTCTCTCTCTTTTTTTTTTTGGCAATTGGGGTTAAGTGACTTGCCCAGGGTCACACAGCTAATAAGTGTCTGAGGCCAGATTTGAACTCAGGTCCTCCTGACTCCAGGGTTGGTGCTCTATCTACTATGCCACTTAGCTGCCCCCTGTTTCCTCATCTTTAAAATGGGAACAATAGTTGCAGTTGACATGTATAAAGGGTTTTGCAAGCCTTAAAGCACTGTAGAGATGCTGGCTGCTGCTGGCTGCCGCCACCACCATCTAACACTTGTTAGGTTGTGAGGAAATGACTTTGTAGAACCGTCAAGTGTTATAGAAATGTGAGTGATCATTCAGTCAATCAAACAGTTATGACGGTTAAGTGCCAGGCATGATGATGGGCATGAGAGATTCAGAGACTAAAGCACAACTGTCCTCAGGGAACTTATGTTTTTTCTGGAGGGAAACAGTTTGTATACAGACACGTAAAGGGAGAAACACGTCATGGTAATTTCTGGGGTTTGTGAGGTAGCCTCTGGTCCAGGAAGACCTGAATTCAAATCCTGCCTCTGACATATACTTGCTATGTGACCCTGGACAAGTCCCCTATCCTATCCCAGAAGGTGCTACCCTTTACTGGTGGAGGGAGTTTCCTCATCCAGGAGTGCCCTCTACAAATGAGGCCACAGGTCCGGTCCTGAGCCTTCTACTTACTTGTTAGACTCTGAGGTCTTTGAGAGTAGATGGTACAGTAGAATGTTGGATTTGGAGTCAAGAAGACCTGAGTTTAAAACCTTCCTTATGACTGTGTGATCCTGGGCAATTCACTTACCCCCTGTTTGCCTCAGTTTCCTCTTGTGTAAAATGGGGATAATAATAGCATCTACCTCTTAGGGGTGTTGTGAGGATAAAATGAGGTCATATTTGTAAAATATATACTTAAAATTCCATCTAAATGCTAGATATTATTATTAGGGATGGTATCCTTTGTGTTTGCATCCCCAACATCGAGCGTGGTAACTGGCATACAATAGGAGCTTAATAATTGTTGATTGATTACGCTGTCTTCTTGTTGCTTGGTATCTGTTTTTATAAAACAGTCTTCATCACAGCAGAGGATAAGATCCTGAGAACTTAAATTCTGGTTTTATTTAATCTGTATTACATCTTCCTCCCCCCACATTTCTTTATTGAATTATTCTTTTCTGATGGAAAAGAATGGAGTCATTGCTTTATCTGCTCATCTTTTTAAATAGCTCATAATGGTTTATTTTTTTCCCCTCAAGAACTCTGTCTCCGCAAAGGAACATAATTTTAATTTTTTCCAATTACGTAGAAATACACATATTTTTGAAGTTACTTCTCTGTTCCTGGAACCATTTAGTGTTCCAAGCAGAAACCTTTATAACATCTCCTAGGGGCAGCTAGGTGGCTCAGTGGATAGAGTGCCAGGCTGGAGTCAGGAAGACCTGAGTTAACATTTGACCTCAGACCCTTACTAGTCATGTGACCTTGGGCGAATCACTTAAATGCTGTTGCCTCAGTTTCCCCCTCTGTAAAATGGGATAAATAATAGCACCTATTTCCCAGGGTTGTTGTGAGAATCAGATGAAATAATAATTACTGAGCTCTTAGCCCAGTGTTTGGTGGATAGTTGGGTCTATGTAAATGTTAGCCATTATTATCCCAAGTCTCTTTTCAGATCTTGGCTCGGAGAAATGGACTTTTTGACTTGGTTGGGTATATCTGTACTGTTCAATGAACTATCTTGTTTGCTGTGAAGGCTTTATTACTCTGTTTGGTGTTTAAAAGCCTTCACAAGTTGGGATAAACCTGCTTTTCTAGACCCTCTGTGACTCACCTTCACCGGCTCTGTCTCCTTCACAAGCTGTCTCTCATCTCTGTGCCTTTGCCCAGAATGCCCTCCTCCGTCCTCACCGCAGCCTCTTCAACACTCAACTCATTACTCCCTCCCACAGGAAGCCTGTCCTGATCCTCCCTGGCTGCTAGTACCTCCCACAATCCTGACCATTACCTTGCATTTATACTTTATACATTTTATATATTATATGTATAGATGTTGGGTCCCCCGCTAGAATGTAAGCTCCTTGATGGCAGGAACTGTTTCATTTTAAAATTTGCCCCAGTGCCTAGCACAGAGTAGATGCTTAATAAAGGCTTGTTGACTGATATTTGTGGTGCTGTGGAATTAATTGTGCAATATATTCAAATAAAACATTCAGCGGGTTTTGCAGAGGCTGTGGTAATGGGGTGTTTTCTTTCGTAGGAAAGTGGGTAGGCCGTGGGTACTAAAGTGATTCCCTGTGTGTGGTGGACAAAGGCAAAGAAACTGAGATGGGGGAAGTGAGTAGGCCTGGGAGGAGAACCTAAGGTGGGGCCTAAACACATATCTTTGGATAGAAACAACAATAATAATGAAATGAATACCTGTAACAAAATCATATCTTTCTTTGTGTACTTGAGCCATAGGTCTCTCTCCATGCTCTGTCTACCAGTCTTTGAGAGTTCTACACTTTGGTTTAAAGAATCAACTGCATAAGGAAAGAATGGGAGCAGGGGTGCCTAAAGAAAATGAAAAAAGACCTGGGCGCCTTAGTGTGACCTTGGGCAACCTCATTTTGCCCTAGTTTCCTCAACTGTAAAATGGGAATAATCATAGCACTGACCTTGCATGGTTGTGAGTATCAAATGAGATATATTTGCAAAGGGCTTATCACATAGTAGGTACTCTATAAATTCTGGCTATCATTATTTTTATTATTATAGGAGACTTGGCGGGAGGGGATGGCTTTGAGTGTTTGAAGAGTGGTGACATGGAAGAACAACCATAGGATTATAGATTTAAAGGTTTGAAGGGACCTTAGACCTCACCTAGTCCAGCCCTCTTATTTTATTGTTATTATTATTATTATTATTATTATTATTATTATTATAGCCAATAATAATATTAATATCAACACTAAGCAATAGCTAGTATTTACGTAGCACCTTAAGGTTTGCAAAGTGCTCTCTGAATATTATCTCATTTGATCCTCACTGCAGCCCTGGGAGGTAGATGCTATTATTTTCCCCATTTTACAGGTGACAAGACTGAGGCTGAGAGAGGAAAAATGATTCACCCAGGGTTATATATAGGCAAAAGGCACAGCCAGGATTTGACTTGTTCCAGTTAGCTCCAGAGGGCCAAAGTAGGAGTCCAGGATAGAAGTTGCCAAAATATTTGAGATGTGACACCTTTATCTGAGAAACTGTCTATAAATATTTCCCCCCGCCCTCAATTTTCTGCTTTCCTTCTTATCTTGGCTACATTTGTTTTGTTGTACAAAATTTTTTAAATTTAATGTAATTGAAATTATCCATTGTACACCTCGCACTGTGCCCTATCTCTTTACTCATAAATTGTTCATCAATCCATAAGTCTGATAGATAATAAACGCCCTGTTCTTCGAATTTTCTTGTAATATACAGTAACAGAAATATTGCTTTAAGAACAACTTTGAGCAACTAAATCATTTAGACTATTATAAATACCTTAATGAATGACAAATGACCTATGAAGGAATAAGCTATCTGCATCCAGAAAAAGAACTGATAAATAGAAATATATGTAGAATGATTTTACTTACATACACACACACACACACACACACACACACACACACACACGCACACATTTGTGTCTAATGGTAGCCATCTCTATGGTAGGGAGAGGGGAAGGAAAAAAAAGGAAAAAAGTCACATGATAACTTTATTACATATTTAAAAGGAATAGTAAGTTGCACATAATAGATTTGAAGCTTCATGGATAATTATCTCTTTTTTCTTCTATTTTACTGTTATAGCTATGCTTGTTTTATTTCTTAAGATCAGAATAAAATAAATAATGAAAAAGAAGTGGCCAAAATGCAGATTTGATGTCAAGAGAAGCTGCTTCCTGATTAGATTTCTAGAAGCGAGAGGGGCACTGCCTTGGGAAATAGTGGGGCTCCCTGCTCATTTGAGGCTAGTTGACTGCTGGTCAGGGATGTGGTTGTGGGGATTTACTACAGGTAATCATAGCCCCAGAACCGGAAAGGACCTTGGCAGTTGTCCAGTTCAACCAACACCTTCATTTTACAGATGAGGAAACTGAGGTCGCAGAAGGTGAAATGATTGTCTTGTAATAAGTATGAGAGGTGGGTTTGAACCCCAGCCTTCTGGATTCAGAACTAGGGCTATTTCCACTGTACCAGGGGTATGTTGTTTTTTTTGACTCAGCTTTCTTCACTCTTCACCAGGCTGTTGTAGGAAGTCTCCTTATTCATCATTCTTCATGGCACAGTTATGGTCCATTACACCCATATGCCCTAATTTGTTAGGCCATTTGCCAATCTCAAAACAAACATCTTGTTCCCAGCTTTATCACAAAAATTCTATGGGTGTTTTTGTGCATATGGGTCTTTTCTTGTGGTCAAGATCCCCCTTGGGATGTAGTCCCAAGGCTGGAGGAATCTCTGAGTCAAAGGGTAGGAACAATGTATAACTCTTCTTGCATTAACTCCATATCATTTTCCAAAAGGACTGAATCAGTTTCAAGCTTTGCCATCCTGTCTTCCCGAAGCCTCTCCAACAGTGAGTTTTCCATCTTGGCTCAATAATTAGGAGGTGATGCATCAGGGATGTTTAAATCTTCTTTTATCTGATTATTAGTGACTCTGAACATTTTTTAGCTTGTTATTTGATAGTTTATATTTCTTACAAAACCTATTTCTTCATAACTTTTGACACCGACTCTCCATTTTGCTTGATTTATTTTTGAAAGCTTTATTGATGCATTTGATGTTATATTCCTTTTCTAGTATATTCATATACCATTTATTGAACCATTACTTATAACCCAGCAAGCACAACCAACCAACACAGTGACTATGCACTATATGTTGTATTTATGCTTTATGTACACACTATATGTAAAATAAACAGAAACAGGAATAATTCTATATTTCTATCAACACAAGCTTATATTTGTGTTAATTTGTAATAACAATATTTATAATATATTTATTTGTAATATTTGTAATAATGTTTATACTATATATTTATATATTTGCAATAATATATTGGTATTTATAAAAATAGAAGATATGTTGATATTTAAATAATTATATACACATATGGTGTATATATATATAGATACAGATATGTATGTGTATTTATATGTACATATATGTATATAATGTTGTCTTGCCCAATAGAGCGTAAACTCTTTGAGAGCAGGGATGATTTCATTTTTGTTTTTGTATCCTCGTCTTGGCCCTTAATAGATACATAACCGATGGCTGTTGATTGATGACTGGTTGACGGCAAATGCAGTATTCTGTAGCTGTAACTCCTTCCTGTGTACCATGAAGAAGGAAGAGTGTTTCATCATTTTTTTTTTCAGTTTTCTCTTTGGACTTTCCTGTAGCTGCTTTTGAAATACTTAATATTTCGTTAATCATAGAATAATAGATTTATAGCTTTAAGGGACCTTCAAGTTCATCTAATCTATTACCTCATTTTATATGTTAGGGAAAACAGACCTAGAAAAGTGAGGTGACTTGTCCAAGGTCATTCAGGGGCCAAGGTCACAGACATCCCATTTTAGAGGGTAAATAGATAAGTCTACAAAGAAAAGGATCAGTCACAGAAAAAAGAAAAAAAACAACTCAAAGCAGGAAAAAATAATTTTCAATTTCCTTGCTTGAATCATTTTTAATTTTGCTTCTAGTTGAGGGTAAACCTTTTTGGTGTCATGGACTTCTTTGGCAGTCTGGTGGCCTCCTCAGAAGAATATTTTTAAATGCATAAAATAAAATATAGAACATTACAAGGGAAACCAATTACATTGAAATGCAGTTATCAGAATATTAAAAGAAAAAGTTCAACTCTCTGAAGTCTGTTCTCAGAAACCTTGGGGTTCCATGGGCCCTAACTTCTAGGGTCCCTTGGTCTTTGCTCATTTGTCTAGATGAGTAAGTTGGCTTGTCTCTGTCTTTCAGATTTCAGAAGGAGGTCTCTACGTGTGCATGAATACGTTCCTGGCCTTTGGAAGGGAGCATGTAGAAAGGCACTATCGGAAAACTGGGCAGTGTGTGTACATGCATCTGAAAAGGCATATAAGAGAGGTAGGTGAGGGAAGACTTTTATTGGGTCTTGATGAACAAGGTGTGTTCATATGATTTCCATGGATGTTCTGACTCTTTTTGGCTAGTTCTAGATTATCTGGTTTGGGGAGACAAGGATAACTCTGGAAATGAAATCTGTTGATAATCCCAACTCTAGATTTCAGTCATTAATTTCACCCTCCCCTCCCTCTAAAGTTTTGCCTGGTGCTATTTGGTGCCCTTTTAGATCTGAGGATGGATTTGCTTACAAGCAATGAAATGTTCCAAAGCTGGATCACTGGAGATTTAAGGAAGAGACCCAAGGGCCTAAATAGTCCATAAGCTGAATGGACAGTTCTTTGAGGACTGAGAGTTGGCTGTATGGTAACATAATTTCCATTCACTAGAGCCCTGTCCCTTTAAAGCCCTCCTTTGAGGCCTCATTGTGGTGTGGAGACTGAGAGCTGAGACCTTTGTGATGTCCTGCCTCGTTCAAACAGCTTCAAGCACAAAGGCTTGAATGCCTGTCATCCCAGGACCAGCCTTGCTGAATTTGAGGAAGTTCATTCCCATGGTGGCCATAGGGTAGAGAGATTTTTGCCCATAACAACCTTCAAAACCCATCTGTTTAATGGTAGTAGGTTGTAATAATCAAAGGCCATTTCCCAGGGGAGGCAGCGAATATGCTTATTTACTCCTGAAGAGTTGAGGGAGTGGGGGAACGAAGAATCAGATAGATGAATGCTAACAATCCCTGACTCCAAATATAGTACTTGAAAGTTTGGAAGGTGCTTTATGTTAGTTATATCTGATGACCCTCTCTGCATCCCATTGAGATTTATTATTCTCATTTTTTCTGATAAGGAAACTGAGACTGGTGAAGTGACTTGCCCAACATCATGCAACTATTAAATGGCAAAGGTGGGATTTGAACTCAGGCCTTCCTGACTCTCAGGACCAGCACTCTACCCACTAGGCCACACTGCTTCATGGTTTATGCCACTTAGCAATATTAATAGTTAGGAGAGCAATATGTTTTGGATCGAAAGCAATGTGTTAGATAAACAATATGTTAGAAAACAAGTTTGGTTCTTTAGTGGAGGGTGGTGTGGAATCTTGGCTTGGGTCCATCTTGTTTATTGGGAACCTTTCCAGCAGTTGGAGAAAGCCATTCTGTCTTTGCCTGGGGGGAGGGAGCACCCTCACTGAGGCAATCTCTATTCTTTGAAATAGTAAAGTGAGAGAACCCCCTTGATATTTGTGAAGTTCAGATCTGGCATTTGTGTTTAGGTCAAGTAGACCAAAACATAAAAGTGAAAACATGTTAGAATCGTTGAATTTTTGCATTTTGGGAAGTTAGTGATTTATTCGAACTATCTTAGTTTTTATAAATGGAAGAAGTTAGTAAGGCTTAGTGATGTGGTCTCTGGTATACAACCTCTGGAACTCGTCTAGGTTGGAGCTTCAGTTTCTGCCCTTCTTGAGCGAGCAGCGTGCTGGGGTACGGCTCGATGGCACCTGGCTAGCCTGGCTGGTTGGCGAAGAACTTAGGGACATACTTTGGAATGGAGCCATTCACATTCTTCCTCTGAAAGCCAGTATTTGTGATTCAAGTTGGGGGTGGGGAGCTTTGTGTGGTGGGAAGCCTATGTACCACTCCCTTTCCAACAAAAAGGAGCTCTCCTTCTACAGTATTCTGAGGTCTGTGCCCTGGGTGGGGTGGCCACTCTGGACACCTGACTTGTGAGGAAGAGGCTGTAGACTTAAGAAGAGATTCTTTCAGCTGCTCCATCAGGGCAACAAGAGGCGGCTTGAGTGTCTCATCAGTCCAATCAATAACCATTTATTAAATGTCTCCTATTTGTCAGACACTGTGCTAGGCTCTTGGAATACAAACCCTAAAAGGAAATCTCTTGGTGTTTCCTAACAGATTGTAGAGAGGGAAATAAGCAAAGTGCTTTGATATCCAAGGTGGGATCAATACTATTGTATTGGAGGAGATGGGAATTTGGTCTGAATCTTTAGAAGGTCAGGCTTTTAAGCTAGGCAGGCCTGAAATTTCACATCCCTACACGTGGTTCAGTACAACAGGTGCCCACTGTGTGCCAGACAAAATGAGTGCAAAGGAAATGAAGCAGGCCCTACCATTGAGGAATTTAGGAACTGTAAAAGAATTATAAAGACAATAGTCAAACCCCAAAGGAATTAGTCCTTCCATGTCAAATAGTATAAAGCCAAAAGGGGGCTCGAGTCAAGTGAATGGAAAAAGAAAATTAATAACACTTCAGAAATGCCCAAGAGTGGAAGGACTGATTTTTGTTCCTTGGCCACTGGAAAGGAATACTAGACCATCAGAAAGATGCTAACGTCAAGTCCAAAATTTGCTCTTTTTTAATGTTTCTAGTAAGCAAAACATGTTGGGAATAAAATTTGTAGTAGTTTGAGCCAGAAACTAATCCGAATGTTGACTTCACCACCCTGCTCTTCATTGAAGGGTGTCCAGCAAAAACTTACTGGTCCTTTGTTGGTGATGTTGTCGAAGGATGTTTGTTTGGGTAGCAGCCAGACTGGATGGCCTCTAAAGTCCTTTCTATCTCCGAGAGGCCATGATTTGGGTTCCACGTGGGACCGAGCTGGAAGCCAAGAGAAATTTTCAAGCATAACAGTGGCGTGCTGGTCGGGTCCTGGATCCTAGGGGTCATCTTTCACGTTACTCTGTCTCTCTCCAAATGGAGAAATGCTGGCTGGCTGTGAACACCGGGGTAGTGAGTGATTGATTGATCAAAAGTCTGATGATAAAACTTCAGATGGAATCTTGGAAGATAGTACATAGGATAGAGTCACGAGTCAGACTGCGCCTATAAATGCAGAATTCATGGGACTCTGGGGGTAAACCCAGATGGCACCCTTGAACGCTACGGTCCTCCGAAGCCTGGAGGCCCATCAGCTAATTAAAGGGCATTTGGCGCCTAGAATGGTGCAGGAGGGGGAATGCTGATGCAATTATAGTTAATGGCGGTTGGGGGTGGGAATAGCTGGTTGCTTTAAAGTTCATCGTATCACTAGACCCAGGTCAATCCCATTGGAGGCATGGGTGCTAACCACCACAGCTGCTGATGTTTGCTCAGGGTTCAGAGGCTTGTAGGTGTAGAATCGGAAGAAACTTTCAAATTCATCTGTAGGGATCTAACCCCTTCCTTTTACAGATGAATTCATAATTTTATAGATTAATTCATTCAGACAATATTAAGTAATATGTATTGCTTTGTGTCAGGGACTGGAAAGTCTAAGACAAAAAAAACAGTTTCCTGCCCTCAAGGCACTTACATTCTCTTGGGGGGAGAGTGACACGTCTTCAAAATATTCAATACAAAGTAACTTCTGGAGGAAGGCACTGGCATATGGTGGAATCAAGATGGGCTTCCTTTAAGAAGTAACATTTGAGTTGAGCTGTGAGGGGAACTAGGAATATTTTGATTTAGAAGTGAGGCATCAGCACATCCCAAGACTGGCTGCTTGACATCAAGGAGCTAGGTGCTGGAGTGTGGTGTCTTAGGAGCAGCAAATAGTCTGATTTGACTGGAATGTAGATGCATGAAGTGGGGTTATATGGGATATTGTTAGAAAGCTAGTCTGGAGTTTTCATTTCATCCTACAGGCAAGAAGGACCCATTGGAGCTTCTAGAGAAGGGGAATGGCTAAGGATTTTGCCCAAAGTCCCCTACCTTGCAAATGACAGAGTTGGGATTCAAACTCAAAGTTCTCTGTCTGTCCACAATGCCATACTAATCCACCACCCTCATTTACAGATGAGGAAATGGCTTGTTCAGGGTTTTACAGACAGTTAGTGGTAGAGCCACACCCTGTGACTCCAAATCCAGCCTTCATTCCTAGTCTAGGCTGTTGCCTTATGTTGATTTTTCCTACTTCTCCCAGTGTCTTCCAAAATAGCATACAAGATAAATAAATAATTAAAAGTAAAAGAATATACTTGATTCTTTAGTTGTATTTTTATTATTTTTTAAAAAGTCTTATATTTTCCCCTGAGGACCGAAATCTAGTCCAACGTAGTTCTTGTACCATCACTTACCAATTGTTGAATTTCTATTGAGTGTTAGGGGAGGGAATGGCATTCCATGAATGAGAGGTGGTGCCTTCTGGTGTCTGTAACTCAGTAGCCATCTCCTAGTGAGTTGCTAGAGGCAGAGAGAGATGAACTGTTGCTCACAGTCACACAGCTAATACCTGTCAGAGTGTGATTTGAACTCTGTTCTTTGCTGACCCCAAGCCCGGCCTGACTCCCTCCCTGCTACTCAGGTGCAACCTCGTGGAGCTTTTGACTTAACAGTATGTGAGATAATGTAGAGCAAGTTTGGTTGGGTATTGGTGCGTGGCCAGGAATCTTGTCATGAGTCTGTCTTTAATGGAAAACTTTCCACCAGTTGGTGAAAGCTGACTGTGTCCTCTGGCAGTGATGTTGGCCTTGAACTTGTTACGATGGGCGCCACCCCCACTCTGCAGCTTCTTTGTACTCCAGTTGCTGGTAGAAACCATGGGAACTTTCTTAAATCTGACAGATCTTGGCTAGACTTGATCAACCTCTCTTGTGTTCTGAGTTTTTGCCATTGGCCAGAGAGCTGAACTCTTAATCTAAACAGACACACTCGTGTTCCTAAAATCACTAGAAAGCTCTCATAGTGATTAATTCAATCCAGCCCCTCAAATTTAACATGTATTTAAGTATCTACTGTGTATTTTGGGAAAGATAAAAAGATAAATGTGACATGGACCTAGCTTTTGTGTAGCTTCGTCTAAAATGGGGGAGAGGGAGATAGGGACATAAATAACTAAGATACAAGGGAGGTTGGATAAGAGGGAGGCCAGGGTAGAGCCCAGGAGGAATGGGAGGAGGGAAAAGGGGACAGGTCTGAGAAAACTAAATGGGAAGAAATGGTGTCTGAGTTGGGCCTTGAAGGAAGAGAGCATGGTATGGTGGAAAAGAGGTTGTATTTGGAGGCAAAACACCTGGGTTCATATCCTTGCTTTGCTACTAAGTCCCTTTATCACCTTGGGCAAATTACTTCACTTTGGCCCTCTGTTACCTCCACTGTAAAAGGAAGGGGTTGGTTTAGTTTACTGCCAATTCCTCTCCTTGCTTCTAAAATAGAGCCCTTTTGAAAATTCTTTAAAAAAGGGGAGGGGGAGACAGATGTTGAAACAGCAAATGATACCTCCTCTGGGCCTCAGTTCCTTTATTAGTAAAATAAAGGACTTGGGTTTGATGATCATAAAGTCCTTACCAGTTCCAACTATTTCCCTTCTTAAATTCCTTTAAAAAAATCTATATTGAAAGTTGCAATTGCCTTTAGAACCATTGTGTTTTTTTCTGAAGTAAGGGATTTTAGGGAAAATAGAATACCTTTTGTTACAGGGAGACATTAATTTTGAGTATGTGATATTGAGATGTCCTTCAAGGCCCTATATTGCTGTCCTGGCAATTTGAAATTTTGCCAAGAAAAGTATTGGGCTTAGAGTGTGGTGTGTTGGAAGCAGCATTGGACTTTGTACTTGACCATCTGGGTTGGCATAGTGGATAGAAGGCAGGCCTTAGAGTCAGGAAGACCTGAGCTCAAATCCTGCCTCCAACATTTACCAACTGCATGACCTTGGGCAAGTCACTTAACCAGTGACAGCTTCAGTTCTCTCATCTGTAAAATGAACGAGTTGGACTCCGTGGCCTCTATGGTCTTGTCCAGTTCTCAAGGGATTGTTATGATCCTATGAATTCTACCTGTTTGAGCTTAGTCAAGTCAAGAGAACTCTCTGAGCCTCAGTTTCCTGTTCTGTACAATGAGGTGATTAGACAGCATAAACTCTAAAGTCCCTTCCAGTTCTAAGTTCTAGCATTCTATGATCCTGGGTCAGGCCAGTGAAAGTCATCAGTGTGGATCCAAAGTCAGGTCTGTGAAGGTGTCTTGGGGTCATTCCATTGAGGACAACCTTAATCTAGATTTTCACAAGTGTTGTAACTTAGATGGCCTACTCATCATTCCCCAGCCCGCCCGTTTAATGAAATTGTAGAAGATAGTCTAGTGCCCCCTGGAGGATATCTGAATGTCTAGCAGTCAGTCAGTAGTCTGATGTCTTTGTGATCAGAGTGGGCTTATTTATGGGTCTCGATGTCACTCTCTGGAGTCAGGAAGACCTGAGTTCAAACCTAGCCTCAGATACTTATAGTTGTATGACCCTGGGGGAAAAAAAAAAAATCACTTTATGCCTCAGTTTCCTCATCTGTAAAATAGGGATAATAAAACACCCATCTCCAAGAGTTGTTGTGAGGATAAAAAGATTTGTAAAGTGCTTTGCAAACCTCAAAGTGCTATGTAGATGTAGGCTATTATTATTATTAATATAATAATATAGTTATCAGATCTCAAAGAACTGAGCATGTCTGAGGAGCTCCCCCATTCCTCATCTATCTGTATCTTAGGCCTTAGTTGTTCTACAACTGAGTAATCAGTTTTTGTATTATTTAAGTTCAGGTCTCAGTTTTTTCCTTCATCTATTCCTGTTTTTAGGTGATTGGCTTTTCATTGTCACCAGCCCTTCTATCCAGTGGCAAGTAGGCTTGTGCTAAAAATTTTCTCATGAGAGAAGAGGTTGAAACTAAAATGCATTAGCTGTATATTTCATTTCTTTCTCTCATGCCTATCTTTGATTTATGAGATAATTGAGAGATGACTGTAAATGTAAAGAGCTGAGGAGTCACAATGCTGAGTTTCAGAGGTTGGAGGCTCCTGAAAGGGGGTGTGAAAAGACCGGCTGCCCTTCCATCCTACCTAAGACAACCGTCTTGCTCGGGGTGGGGTGACAGGTGGAAAACTCTCAAGCTTCCACGTTTTTATTCTCCGAGGCTCCTTTTCCCTTTCCCTTCTGTATTCTTCTCTACTCCAGACTTACTTGGTGCCATGTTGCCCACCAGGCACGCTAGAAATGTGCCCAAGAGTAGCATAAATGAATCAGGTAAAAAGCCAAAGCCAATTTGGCTTCTATTTGTGGAAGCTAAACCCTCCTCATATAACTTTGGGCAAGCCACTTAGTTTCCAAAAGCAGGAGGTTGAGCCAGATGGCCTCAGAGGTTCTTTCCAGCTTGAGAGCTGTGATCCTATGAAATAATAATAATAATAATCATAATTTATATTTTACATAGTGCTTTCAGGTTTGCAATGCCCTTGACATAGATTGACTCATTTGAGGTGCAATAGATTACTCCTTGAGGGCAGGAACACTTTTTCATTTGCTCTTGGTCTCCAGCATGTAGCACAGTGCCTTGCAGTAGTAGGTGCTTAATTAGGTGCTTTTTGAATGAATGTGCTTCCCAGCAACCTGTGAGGCAAGTACCACAGATATAATCATCCTTATTTCATAATGAGGAAACTGAGGCCCAGAGAGGTTCAGTGATTTACTCACGATCACACTGTGATTGAATGTCAGAGGCAGAATTTGAACTCAAGTCATCCTGACTTCAAGGCAAGCCCTTTAGCTTTTTAAATTGGTGCTTCATGTGCAGGCCATATTAGAAACCATTTGTTTGGGGCAGCTAGGTGGTATAGTAGGTAGAGCACTGGGCCTGGAATCAGGAGGACCTGAGTTCAAATCTGGCCTCAGACACTTAGTAGCTATGTGACCCTGGGCAAGTCACTTAACCCAGATTGCCTTTCCCTCCCCACTGAAAAGAAACCATTTGTTTCTCTGCATCAGCCCATAGTATGATGTCTTGTTTTTGACCTCCACATGTTCTAGGCTTTCCCAAGTTACATTTTGTACATAGTCACATATAATATAACTATATGTCATAAGGCAAGATTCTGTTTAAAATAATTTATATAATGTTTAAGAGATAGTAAGTAATCCAAAATAAATATTTGTATCTAAATATTTTAATTAAAAAAAAAACCCAGGATGTTCTAAAAGTCTTAGTTTAGTTTTTAAGCCATGAAAGCTATAGTTGTAGCATTTAAAAAAAACACCTTTTCTGTGTTTGAAATTTATGTGGAAAATATAAATAGTACTTCTATATATCTGAACCAGTATTTAATAGAAATTATTTGTGTTGGGGAGGTAGTGTGGCATGCTGGTAATATACCACCTAGTGGATTTGAAGTCAAAGGACCCATGTTCAAATCCTGGTCCTTAACTACCATGTGATCTTGAACAAATTACTTAAGCTCTAGTCCCCTTCTGTAAATAAGAATTTTGGACTTAATGTTCTCCAAGGTCAATTTCTAGCTCAAAATCTCCAATCCCATATGGACCACTCACTATTTGGAGATTTATTGGTTTTAATGTCTCATAACTTTTCTATTACGTATTTTATAGCTAAATGTTGCTATTATATTATATATCACATCAACAAATCAATCAGTTGTTTCCAGTACCTGGCATGCAATAAGTATTTAATGCATGCTTGATGATTGATTGATATGGTTTCCCTTTTCTTTTCCATTCCCTTCTTTCTCTTCTCTTGTATAGCTAATATGTGAAACTATTGTTTATATTTTGTGGGAAAATAGTATTATGTCAACAGTTTAAAATTTGATAGTTGGCTTTTCTAAAATTCATTTTCCTTGATTTTAAATTTATGTTTTCATTCAGATTATAATTGATGAAAGGCAGGTAGCAAAGGAAAAAGGGAGTAGGATTTGGTATTGGAAGACCTGGGTTCAAATTCTGTTTCTATTATTACTTATCTGTGTAATTTTGGGCAAGTCACTTCCTTTCTCTGGCCATCAGTTTCCTCATCCATAAAATGAAGAGATTGAATTAGGAGATATCCCATTCCAAATCCTGTGCTCTCAATTATTATATTTTCTGAATCCAATTATTCCTTTATAACTATAAAAATCTGCTGCCTGTGTGTGTGTGTGTGTGTGTGTGTGTAGGGGGGTGGAGGGTGATATGGGTCTGTGGTTTCATCACTGTGGGGTACTCCCTGCTGCAGAGATCAAGACTCATCAGTAACTTAGTCTTTAAAGCTTAAAGTCTCAGAGAGTTGGATTATTAATGATTTAAAAGAATTGGACTTGGAGTCGCGAAGACCTATGCTCAAATCCCCCTTTAGATACTTATTAGCTGTGTGACCCTGGGCAAGTCACTCTTCGGTGCTTCACTTTCCTCTTCTGTAAAATGAAAGTGTTGAACTCTATGGCCTCTCAGTTCCCTTACAGCTTTTAATTTATGATCCTGGGACTTATTTTTATGTTTTAATATTTATTACCTCTGTGACCTTGGGCAACTCACTAAATCTCAGTTTCTTTATTGGTAAAATGAAATGAGTGGATTAGACTCTGAGGTCCTTCAAGCTCTTCATGCATGATACAACGCTAAAATACAAAATTAAAGTGTACAAAGCAACAACATAATAGGGGGAGGGAAGAAAAAAAGGAGAAAAAAGGGAAAAATTATTATATATAAATTATATATATAATATAAATTTATTGTATATGTTAATGGAACAGCAGGTTGTACATAGCAGATTTTCAATTTCATGTGCAATCTTTTATTATACTATGTTATGGAAAAAAACTTACACAAAAATTTAAAAAAATAGTTTAATACTTTAAAACAGAGGTGTCAACCCAGGCCTAGTAGGTATTGAGGCCTGCAACACTCCTAAGTGGGGCCCAGACCAGATTAAAATGTAATTGGGAAATATTTAACAAAAATAAACAAAAATACAATAGAACATAGATGATGTTCTATTGTATTTGTGGTTTTCTAAGTCAACATGCAGCATGAAGGGATCCTTATGTATGGTTTGGTGGCCCCTGTTTCTAGTTCAGTAAGGCACCACTGTTTTAAAACACTCATATTTTCCTCATGATACCACAAAAAAAATTGTAATTTATATGGAAAGGCCCCTAAAACATTAGTGCTTAACGGACTCAACTCCATCATAGGGTTCATTCCTATTTATTAGAGACAAGAAGTCATCTTAGAATTTAAAACATAGACAGCTGGAATGCATTAACTGCCCTCTTGGAGGTCCCCAGCAACTTGGTTGTGGCCTGGACTGGGTGGTCTCTAAATTCCCTTTTGGTTCTAAAATTCTGTGAGTCAGCTCATCCCACTTAGGATCCTCCTTGGCCCCCGGAGCCCTCCTTCACCTCTGGAATGTCCTGTGCAGTGTAGATGTTTCTTCCTGGTCCTCTGTAAAGTGTTATGTCTCCTCGGGCTCATCTATGTTACTTAAACATTGTTTGCACCACAGGCTGGATTTCAACTGTGCATCTTCTCACTTTTCTTTTTCCCCCCCAGAAAGTAACAGGGGCATCTGGTGGCGTCTTACCCAAAAGGAGGAATCCCAAGCTATTCTTAGGTATTGTAAATGGCTGTTTTCCGATAGTCCTTCTAAGCTGTCTTGTGTGTGCCTTTTATTTGAACTTGTGTTATGGCAGTTGCTTTGACATGGATGGAGGAAAGAGGCAAGTTTCATTCTTTCTGCTGATTTGACTCCATTCCCTTTTTGGTTTCAATCAGTGGGGAAGGGAGCTTCGTGATATTCTATCAGTTGAAGCTATAATAATAATAACAATAATAATAATAATAACTAACATTGATAAAGTGCTTTAAGGTTTGCAAAATGTTTTCTTATGTTTAATAACAACAATAATAATAACTTGCATTTACATAGAGCTTTAAGGTTTGCAAAACACTATGCACGTGTAATCTCATTTGATAGCATTTAACATTTGCTAAGTATTTAATAATTACTGCTCTGAGAGGGATTTGAGCTGGCCTGGTTGTGGTTTGTTTTTTACTCCTTTTAAAGAGGACTCTGGGAGTTGCTACTCACCAGGCCTGGTTTCTGATGTGTGTAATCTTGGCCATATTAAATTTGATTTTTAGATTTTGATTTAATACCTGTTCTGTATAAGACACTGCTTAAACTTTTCCTTCAACTTCTCCTGGTATAGTTTTTCCAGGGCATACAATGATGAGATGCTTTTCTGTCAGAGCTTAACTAGGGTGGGGCAAGTAGAGTTCTGCCCCAGAAGGTGGTGACAAGGGTTTCAGCAGTGAATAGACAACAACTTAGTAACTGGTTGGTAAGGATAATTAATTAAAATCAGAAGCCAGTAGATGATATGCTAGGGTGAGCTGTTTCCTTGCCCTGGCCTGCTTCTTTCCAAAATCAGTACATTCCAGCATCTCAGGGGCTCTGATCCCTCCCTGCCGGGCAAGGTTCTGTTTCCCTCCACTTCTGACTGAGGGTGCATTTTATGCTTCTTACTTGGGGTGTGGTTTGTTCTGGTTGCCTCAGGTACAAAAAAATGAATAATTATAGCTCTATTTGCTATCTTATTAAGGCCAGTTGTTGTGGAAACTGGTTAATGTGCAAAACACATTTTTGTATTATTGTTTGAAAGGCTCGGTACCATGAAACAATCATGGGAATGCAAGGACCTTCACCGGGTGGTTTTTTCACCAGGAATATTATTTAAGGACTCAACGTTGAGCCTCATCTACTCCTACTAATTCATTCTCTTTTCTTCTGATTCAATTTTTAATTGATATTTCAATAACAAGTGGACGATTCTCCCTTGGTATATTTGCTTTTTGTGTATTGTCTGAAGTCAGCATTTCAGTGTGGGTCAGCTTTCCTCCTTTTAATGTACCCCACCTCCGTCTCATATCCCTCCACAGATTCCTATACCCTAACCAGAGGTTCCGGGGACAGTATTTGGACTGGTCAAGTAGTGAGAATGAGAGACAAGAGGTAGATATCCCAAGTGTTACATTGGCACCCTTAAGTAAGCGAGAACCAGAGGAGGGCTTGTAGGAGGATTTACACAAAGGTAGTGGATGAGAATATAAAATAGAGGAAGAAGGAATGTGGAGGTTATCATTTGTAGCCAAAGTCTCAACTAGGAAGGGACAACTTGGATCTTATGCCAGGACACTAAATTTATGCATAGGATTAACAGGGCTGAGCAGGACCTGATTAATGAGAAGAATTAGTTAAAATAGGAATCTAGAAATGGGTAGTTATCCTTCCTCCCCTTCCCCCACCAACCTGTGGCGGTACCCCAACTGAGCTCCACCCAAGCCTCCAGCAGGGGCCACAGGTGTGCTTTGTTGTTTCTCCCCCCCCTCCCTCCAAGTGTCTAAGTTGTTAACTATACCCTGGGAACACCCAGGTTGAGAAGATCATGGATCCTTTAATGTGGCAGAGTAGAAAAAGTGATGGCTCTTTTTCTTCATTTGTAAAATAAGGGAGTTGAACTAAATTGCCTTCTGAGATTCCTTTCACCTCTGCTTTGTGATTTCCTGCTAAATAGCCCCGAGGGGACCCCAAGCCAAAATGAGCTTTGGGAATATCAGCAACTCCCCATTACCGCCACTAATGGAAGGCTGGCTTTGTAATACAACCTCAAATCAGATTTAGGACCTGTGACTTATTTCAGATTTGTTATGTGAAATCTGGGTCACTGCCAGACTAAATTTGTCCAGCTTTTGGACCCATGTTTATCACTTCCCTTGGTTGAATCAAGATGATCCAGAAGGACCATCGAATGTCAGAAGAGCCTGATGCTCTTTGTAAGGATTGTCATGGCAGGGGATATTGTCCTGATGCTCCTGCTGCCATAATATTTCAGAATTAAATGCTGGGATAAGCACCTTATAAAGTCAGTCTCTAGGAGTCATGCTCACGGATCGAGGATAAGCTGTGATGGAAGCTCAGGAATTGATATTTAAAATAATCGTGCTTGTCATTATCACAGTCCAAAAGTCAGAGGAAGTTGTAGTCAGCCTACAGCATTGAATGAAAATGAACCTACCACTGGGCGCCTTTGTCCCTTCCTCATATCCACTTCTGCATGTATTTTTTTAAGAACCCTTTGGGCACTAGGGGCTGTTTTCTTCCTCTCTCCTGGGCAATACTTTTTTACATTATTGTTATCTGTATTAATTTTTTTCCTTTTAAAAATAAACCCATCTATACCCTCTGTCTCTATATCATGTTTCCTCCCTGGAGAGAGGAAACGAATTTTCCTCCTCACCCACTGATCATACAAGTCTTCCTATGCTTCTCTGAATACCTCAGAGTCATCATTTTTACTGTACAAAAATATTCCATTCCATTCATTTGTCATTGTTTGTTCAACCCCTCCCCGGTCAACAAATACCTGCTTTGTTTCTAGTTCTTTGCTGGCACAAAGCACTCAATCAATCAAACACATTTATTTAGTGCCTACTGTGTGTAGGCACCATTCTAGGTGCTGGGGATATTAACATCATAAATGAAACAATACCCACTCTTAAGGAGGTTGTTTTCCATTGGGGGAGACAATATATATATATGTTTATAGATATATGTATACAGAGAGAGAGAGAGAAAGGAAAGAGAAAGAAAGAGAGAGAGAGAGAACAAATGCAAGATGAATACAGAGTTAAATATGAACCAGTTTGGGAGGGCACTAGATGCTGAGGTAACTATTGCTTGGAATATAGTGATATATATGTATTTATAAATATGTATTATATATACAACTTTATATCATAGTACACATATATAATGTACACATGTATATAAATATATATAATAATATAAATATGATAAAATATATAGATGTATATATATAAATATGTTTACATATTTATAAATATGTATTTATATGTCTGTGTCTATCTAGATATCTTTTTTTCTCTTTGATTTTCTTGAGCAGCATCACCACTCTTCCTCCCTACTCTTGATCCTTTTACCCCATTCTCCATTTTAATGCCCAACACTCAGCACCCTCATGCATATTCCTGGCTTCCCAAACCCTTCTGCTGTACCCAAGACAGACCTCCCTGAGCTGTGCCTTCTAATTTAGATATTTCCCTGGCTTTCTCATCTAAGCATACCTAACTTGTGTCCATTGCTGAGGGGCCCTGATACCAGCTAACCTGTAACAGAAAATGAGTGGATTGAGCTAATTAATTAGTATTAGGGTATTAGTGGCTGATTCTTGGCTATATGTTCTCATTTTAACTAGGAACAGGGGGATGGCTCTTAAAAAAACAACTTGGCAGGTTAATGGGAAGGGACTTTCTGGCACGTTTCACATCAAACCTTGTGAAAACATCTAATAGTTTATAACACTGAGTAAGGTTCTTGGTAGGTTCAGGGTAGAGAAGAATCTGTTCCCCGAGTCTACAATATTTTGACAAAGTCATGACAGCACAGAACCTAGTTTTCTTTTGGAACTTTTCTGCAACCATCCATCTGTGACTCTAGATAATGAGGACCAGTGTGTATTTTCCCTTTTTTGGCATGAGAAATGCCATTTTAGAATAAGCCCTCATTTCAGTGTACACGATCACCTATGTTTTGCTTTCCTCTATCTCAGTTCTTATCCAAGGCTGCACCAAAGAACAAGGAAAATTTCTATAGTTTCAGACCCATCTGAGACTAGCCCAGACCAGCAGATTGACAAAATCGGTCTCCCTTCCTCTAAAACACAACATACTATCCCCCTGGGCCAGTGATGGATCGGTTGTGAAATCAGCATGATTATGCATTGCAGAATCCTTCTTACAACATAGAGACACTCTTCTCTGTCTGCCAGCTGATGCTTCTCTCTGCCTTGGCTTGTAACTTAATGTATAGAATAAATGTTTTATGGAGTCATATTCTGAATTGTAATAAAATAAAGTGAGTTCTCTTGGCACAATCCTTCAGTACCTCAACATGTCAGTTCATCATAGGATCATAGATTTAGAACTGAGGGGATGTTAGAGATTGTCTCTTCCATCCTCCTCACTTTCCAGGTGAAGTAATAGAAGCCCAAAGAAGTCAGTCAGTTAATGTGTAAGCATTTATTAAGTGCTTACTACATGACAGGCACGATCAAAGTGCTGAGGATACAAAGAAAGGCCAACTGCCCCCTTCCCCCCCATAACAATAAAAACCTACAATTTCTGCCCTGAAGGAACATATATTCTGATGGGGGAAACAACATGTCAATAACTAGGTACATAGAAGATATGTGCTAAGTAGATGTAAGGTGATCTGAAAAAAGGGAAGGCATTAGTAGCTAGGGGGATGGGAAAGACCTCCTACGGAAGTTTGGCTTTTACTTGACCCTGGAAAGAAGCCGGGGAAAGTGAGAGATGGATTTGAGGGGGCAGAGCAGTCCAGGCACAGGGGACGGCCAATGCAGAGGCACTGAGACAGAAAATGGGTTTGTTCAAGGAATGGCAAGCGGGTCAGAGTGAAGAGCTTTAAGTGCCATACAGAGGATTTTTTATCTGATTCTGGAGAAGCTGGAGCCCCTTGAGCAGGGGCTGATGGAGTCAGACTTATACTTTAGAAAAATCCCCTTGGCAGCTGAGTGGAGGATGGATTGGAGTGGACTTAGTCAGTCAATAAACATTTATTAAGCACCTCCTGTATGCTAAGTACAGAGACTTGAAGCAGCAATAGTCAAGGCAAAAGGGGATGAGAGCCTGAATTAGGATTAGGGTTGTGTGATTGGAGAGAAGGGGACATATACAAGAGATGCTCTAGAGGAAGAAAGATTTGGTGATGAATTGGATTGGGTGAGGGTGAGGATTTGCCCAAGGTCACTCAGGCTTTACCCAAAATGAACATTCAGAATTTTAAGTCTTGAATGCCAGATCCAGTACTGTTGTATTGCATAGCCCAGTGTTCTGCTAAGATAAATCCATTAATAATGTCTTTAGTTACAAGTGATTAACTACCGACTTTCAATGACTATTTCCAGTTACTCCACAGAGTTCTGTTGGTTAGACTTTCAAAAACAAGATACTTGCTCAGATCCAAGTTCTCACTCTCTGTCCACTGCACTGCACTAGACCTGTGTCCTCATTAGGGAACTCTTTCTTCACTGGTGCAGGTTCCATGCCTTCTCATCCAGCATGGTTCTCGCCCATACCTTTCCAAGAATTTTTATACCCTGTTATGGAATTCCATGACTTTATTCTTTCCTGAGTGCTTCAGATCTCCTCCAGGTGCCAGGTGGACCTATTTGGAATGCCATCCTACCAAGAAGAGGCAGTGTAGCACTTTGGTTGGAACTCCAAGATGGGCAGTCAGAGGTCCTGGGTTCCAATCCTGTCTCTATTTCACTGTTTCTCTGGGTTTCATTCAGCTTTCTTAACTGTAAAATGATGGATTTGGGCTTGATGAGCTCCAACATCTATTATTATGATTATTTATTTCAATAACATTAAAAAAATTTTTTTCCTGCCTCCCTCACAGCTGAAAAAGAAGCAAAAAAAATAGGCACAGTAAGACAAAACAAATTCTAGAATTGGCCATGCTCAAAACTATACACCTCATTCAGCACCCTGAGTTCATCCTCTCTCTGTCAGGATACAGAAATAGCATGTTTCATCACTAGTCCTCTGGAATCCTGGTGGATTGTTGTGTTGATCAGGGTTCTTGAGTCATTTAAAAAAAAGTCTTTATGATGTTGTTGGTACTGTTTACATTGTTCTCCTGGTTTTGTTCGCTTTGTTCTGCATTGTCCTAATCATATAGGATTCTAAAGTTTGTCACACAGCTACTATGTCCTTTTAACATGACTAACCTTGAAGACATGATCTCCCTCTGTTTTTACATTACATTATTTTAAAAAGATAAATCTAAACAACTGAAGAGGTATCTGATGCTCAGTTCAGTTAGCATTATATAAACCATTCTTACCATTCCCTTACTTCTTCTCCCCTGGTGCCACCCCCGTCTTCCCCCACCCACTTTGCTCTTACCACTGGGTGTATCGCATTAGGTTTTAAGCCTTCCCTGATAAAGGTCTGTTGCTTTAAGCATCGTTGGTCTGTCTGGCCTCTCTCTGAAGTCCTCCGTCCTTTGGAAAGGCCTGGGCTTTAGTTATGGCTTCTCAAGACATGGCCCATAGGAGAGTCAAACAGCATTTCCTTGGGGCAAGCTTGAAGGTTGAAGAGGAAGAGAACCTAGTGTCCCCTCAATACTTCATCCAGTGGCAGTTCTTTCCTCCATCTTAGGCCTCATCCTCTCTGAAACTTAATAGAAGATCTTGGGGGGCTGGTGCAGCCAAAATTTTCTCTCCATGCTAGTAATGAACCTCTCCAAAATTTTCTAGATTGGTCACCAAATGCTGGACCTCTAGGCTGTCACTAGGAAGCCATTCTAGTTTGATGGACCCTCCAGAGAGAGTGTGCTGGTGGCCTAGGCTTGGAGAACTTGGCATTGTCTCTGTGTCATAGTGAGTCTCAGGACATGGACTTCAAGGGAGGAAGGTCAATCCTCATACCATCTGGAGAACAAAGCTATCTTCTGAGACTTTCTCGGCGACATACCCCCAGGCTATTTACTGTGAACAAGGAGCTGAAGTGTATTTCTATAGGATAATAAATCTAGAACTGGATGGGACCAGGGACCTCTGAGGCCATGGAGTTCAGCCATTGTGTTTTACAGGGGAGGAAACTGAGGCTCAGGGAGGATGTGACTCACCTAAAGTCACACACGTAGGAAGTGTAAGAGATGAGATTTGAATCGTGGTTCTCCAACTTTAGGGTTATTTGCTCTTTTCTCAGGATCTCTCAGATTGGATTCTCTCCAAGAATCAGGCAAGACAAAAATCTCATAATGTCACACAGCTGGATGGGGTTTGCCTGAGTGTGGAGGGAATTGGTGTGCTCTTTCCCCTAGAAAAGCTGCAGTCTGCCCGAGAGCAGGGGTGCAGGAGAGTTGTTGATCTGCCCTTTGGGGGTGATTTAGCTCTTCCTGCTAGGATTGTGTTTTTCTTTAGAACGGAGAAAACCACCTAGAGAAGTGAGTCATTCTCCACTGGAGCTGCCTGGGGATCCAATTACTCTTCTGTGGTTACCACTTTCACCTGGTAACTGCCCAACCACATCCTGTCAGGTGTCCCATCAGTCTGTCCTTCCTCCTCTCTCCTCTCCTGCCATGTCAGCTCCTGTTTCTCCTCATCTAATAGCAGACCCTTTTCTGTTGCGGGGAAGGACCAACTCTATGTTCAACCTAGTGAAATTTGGAATAATAGCAGCTGACGTTTTCACTAGCTTTTTCAGACTGGCAGAGTGTTTTTGCCTATGCTATCTCCTTTGATCCTCACAACCTGGAGAGGTGGGTGTTATTCTTATCCCCATGGTACAGGAAACTGAGGCCTGGAGTGACACACTGGGAGTCTGGGGCAGGACTCAAACTCAGGACTTTCCGACTCCAAGTCCATTTTTTCTGTCCTCTGGGCTATGCTACCTCTCTGCAAGGACATAGAGGTTCTTGATTCTTCTAACAGAAGATGCCATTGGGCTTCCTTTTCCTCCATGCAGAAGAGAACCCTGAATTCTTTGCCCTCCTCTTTTAGTTCCTCTGATGGGGACATTGTATCCAGTGATGCCGATTACAGCCCATCTGAGTCCTCCCTTCCCATTCTCTTTCTCCCTCCACCCCCCATCCTGTGTGACTGTTGTCCGTGTCATGAATGTTTATTCCTACCTGATACTTGTGGGTGCTCCCTCAGGCTTTACCCTAGACTTTCTTCTCTTCTCCCTCTTTTACTTGGGGATCTCATTATCTTTCTCCCAAACCTTTG
This sequence comes from Vombatus ursinus, assembly GCF_900497805.2. NCBI lineage: Eukaryota > Metazoa > Chordata > Mammalia > Diprotodontia > Vombatidae > Vombatus > Vombatus ursinus. Next base: position 20,811,655 of record NW_020954588.1, on the reverse strand, counting down.
CCTCTTCCTAACTTTACTATTATTGTCGAAGGCACCACCATCCTCACGGTTCCTAGGATTGCAATCTCGTTGTTATCATTATCTCCTCATTCTTTCTTACCTCCCACATCCAATCTGTTGCCGAGTCCTTTTGACTGTCTCTTCTCGACATCTCTCCTCCATGACCCTTTCTCTTCTCTGACATGGCCATCCCTTGGTGCAGGCCCTCCTTATCTCAGGCCTGGATTACATCAGTCTCCCTGCCACATCTCCCCCAACTCGAGGCCATCTTTCACTCAGCTGTCAAATGAACCTTCCTAAAGTACAGGTCTGACCATGCCATACCCCTAGTTAGCAAAATCCAATGGCTCTCTATTAGCTCCAGGATCAAATATAAAGTTCTCTGCTTGATTTTCAAAGTCCTTCATAGACTGACCTCTTTCTACTTTCCAATTTTCTTCTGCCTTACTCCCTTCCATGTCCTTTGTGATCCAGTGACTCTGGCCTCCTTGCTGTTCCTCAAACAAGATGTTTCATCTTCCAATTGAATTTCTACTGGCTGTCCCCCATCCTGAAAATTCTCTCCCTCATTATCTCTGCCTTCTGGCTTTACTCCTTCAAGTCTCAGATAAAATTCCATCTTCTGCAAGAAGCATTTAAGAGTTTCCTAATGTTAATCTCTTCTCTTTGAGATTTCTCCAATTTATCCTGCATATATCTTGCTTATACATGGTTGTTTGCATGTTAATTCCTTCCATTAGACTGTGAACTCCTTGAGGTCAGGGACTGTTTTTGTCCTTTTTTATATTCTGGCACAATGCCTGGCACATAGTAGGTACTTAATAAATACTGGTTGACTTGACCACATGGATTGGCCGTCCATGGGTAATCAGGATAGAACCTCATAAAAAATCCATATCATAGAAGGCCAATATGTAACTATGGACAGGCCTCTGAGTCATCAACTTCTTTCCCTGGTGTTTAGAGATAATAGCAATATTTTAATTTGTTTCCCAAAATGAAGGTCTTGCTACCAATTCATCTTGGTCTCCTTTGTCCATTTTATAAGGGAAACTGAGGCCATTAAGTGGTCTGAGATAACTTGCCCAAGGGCATCTACACACTCATGAAACAAAGAGAGAGTGAAATCCTCCCTTATGCTAGTAGTTCTTACATGGTCCTCAGGGCTTCCAAGTTGTCCTTGACTTGGCATCTCATCTGTCAAACTATAGGTTGCTCATGCTTGACACAGTATTTGTCATACTATGGGCTGCTTATGGCATCATGAATTGGTGATCTACAGATATTGTATCTAATAAAGACAATTATCATCTCATTGGTGTCGTTGACAACAAAGCAATCTTTCTGTTCTGATGAGGTTGGTGGGATTGTTCTGTTTCTCTTTTTTAAAAAGTAGCTAACAGAAGTGGAAAGATTGGTCTGAAGACTTTAGAACTTGAGAAACACTGTTCAGGTCACTAATGTTAACTTCTGTTTGGTTTTGATGTGCCCTGAAGGCTATTTTCATTTAGTTCTTGCTCTGTAGTTTATGTGAAACAGTTTGAAACCCGAAATACACTATCAACTTGGTCTTAGTAATGTTCAGAAAATTCATGCGACCCACCAAAATCTCAATGGTTCCTATAAATTGAGCTCTCTTCTCATTGTTTGGGAAAATCTTTTTGTGATACTGAAATGGGAGAGAGAAAAAACTCAGTTGCCTTAGGCATCATTCTGTTGCCTGCTCTTTAGATCAATAGAAAATTCCATTTCCCGGTGCAAGAATAGCAGGATCTTTTGCTTATCTCCAGCCAATTTAACCAATGTTTATCCAGATAATATGGTTTGTCCAAATGAGCTCAGGATTAGGAGTCCAAACACGGAAGTACATTTATGGATCTTTCACTGAATTATTGTCTTTGGCCAGTTAAGTATTTGAGAAATGATGGGATAGGACTCCATTAAGTAAAGTTGTGAGTATTCTTGAGATAAACATTCGAATCATAGAATCTCATGGGATTGTATGGGACCTCAGAGGCCAGCTAATTCAACTGATATTTAAAAAAAGAATTTTTCTTTCAATATACCTGTTAAGTCAGTTGTCATCCAGCTATTGCTTAAGGTACTCCAGTGAAGGGCAGCCTGTTAACCTCCTGAGCAAGCCTGTTCCATTTTGGGGTATATATTTTTTTGGACCGGGCCTATGATTTTGTTGGTTTGGGGAACTCCGTTAGGGAATTTTCTTGACCAATTCCAATTAGCGTACGTTGATATTTATAGTGTTGGTGAGTTGTCCAGGGCACTGTAGAGGTTAAGTTACCTATCCAGGGTCACATAACCAGGATGTGTCCCAGGGAGGACTTAGCCCTTCCCAACTCCAAGGTTCTCTGTCTATTCTGCTAAGCTACCTTCCAGTTCCAGCTCTTAAGAAGGTTTTCCTGATGTTACAACTAAGTCTTTGTCATTGCAAAGTCTACCTGTTGTTCATCGTTTTTGGTCTATGGAGTTTCCTTTTCTGTTTGACATCTCTAGATATTTGAAGGCAAGGTACCACATCTGCCTGAAGCATAGAGACTCGGCCATAGTACAGGCTTAGTAAAAGTATTTTGGATGAATGAATAAAGTCTTCCCTTCTTTAGGTGAACCATCTTCACTTTCCTTGCACACAAAAGAAATCCTTTGAAAATGGAAGGTGGTCTAAAGAGAAGACTAGAGAGTGGAGCCAGATGTTACCAGCTGTTGGAGTGACTGGTGGGAGAGATAGTTGTCAGGCTGACATTGGCGCCATTTCATTGGCATTTGGTTTCCTGGCTGGCCACTGGCTCCTCAGCCATCAGTGCTTGGCCTCAGGGTGGGAATCTCTCCTAAGAGATTTCTGGGAATTGCAGGGTCCACCCCAGAATGTTGAGCTGATGGATTCCAGAATTAGCCCCAGCTTACTATCTGGCTCCTGCTAGTTGAGGGCCGGCTGCTGGGCTACATTGAATTTGCAATGCTATCTTGTGATCATTTGAAGTCTCTACCTTCCCCAGCCTGAAATAATTACATATTAGAGGCTCTCCAAGTGATGTCCCTATCCCCCCCTGCAAATCAGAAGCATTTTGAGGAACTGCAAGCCAGCAGAACATCAGAGCTGGGCAAGTGAAAGGAGAAACACAAGATGTGTTTTGGTAAATATTAACTTTCAGTACTTTAGGGATCCGGACTGGGTATTTCTTTAAGGTGGATAGTCTATGATGTTAGTCTTGTCTGTGAAATGAAGGGGTTTGAGAAGCAAAAATTAAGAAGTAAAGGAAGATGTCGTTTGGAATTTGGGAAGGAAATTTGAGCTCTCTCTGCATGAAATAGATTAATTTTGCTAACATCCTGTGTAAATGTTCCATCCCTCCTGGAATTACTTTATGTATAATACATGTTTCTATGTTATGCCTACCCTAGATTTTAGCACTTTGAGGGCTGGGTCCATTTGTCATTTTTGGCTTTGTATCTCAGACACCTGGCATCATGCCTGGCACATAGAAGGCCCTTAATAAATGCTTGTTGAACTGAAGATTTGCCTGAAAAATAAAAATAGTTGGAGGGTCCTTTGCTCACTTTAAAAATAATTGACCTTATGGTGTGGCCCCAGTTCTCAGAATTTTCTTCAGAATATTTTTTCGGGTTATATTTTCCCTTTTTTTAAAAAAATGATGTTATATTTTTTCTTGGACTCATAAAAATGATAATGCCTTTCTTAAGCAATAACTCAGACTTATAGAGTGTTTTGCAAAGCACTTTCCCTCACAGCAACCCACTCAGATAGATTGTGTAAATATTATGAACACCATTTTAAAGATGAGAAAACTGAGGCTCAAAGGTCTCAGGATGATGTAGTTAAGCGGCACTAGGCTTTTCTATATGGCTGTGACCTTGGGCAAGTTACTTAATTTCTATCAGCCTCAATTTCCTCATCTGTAAAATGAGTAGGTTTGGACTAGGTGACCTTTGAGGTGCCTTTTAAATTTAGATATAGGACTCTACGACTCCTAAGCCGTTTCCTTTTTACCCTCTGTGTCTACACCAAGGTGTCTGAAGTGTCCTATAGACCCGTACCAGTCATTTTTGAACTTCCCCTTCAGGTTGCAAGGGTGACGCTGAGGTCTGGCATTGGGAGACTCTGTAGTGAGTCAGCACTAGAACCCAGGCCTTCTGCTTGACATCTCCCTGCAGCGTATAAAACGATTTGCCCAAAGCTGGTGGGAAGATGGGAGGCGGGAGGAGGGATTATTTAATATCCAGAACTCTGTGGCTTATGCCCATCCCTCCCAACATCTAAATATACAAACATGAGTTAGGATGCTGGCATTAAACCTTTCCTCATGTGTGGAAATGAACCTGAGAAGCCCCAGCGTTGCTCCATTAAGACTTTTCCATGAGTCCTTTTCTCCTAGCCTGTGCCAGAGATTTGCCAAGGGAAGAGGCTATGATTTGATAAACAAATAACAAATTAGGCAAGCTCATCTTTCTAACTTGAGAGTTCTCTGAAACATGATGAGAACGCGTCTTTCTCATGTTCGGGTGCTTCTTTCTCTAGCTCACTGCCTAAGCTCTCCCCTTTGATTCTAAATGACTCATTGTTGTGAAAACCATTCCATGCTAATCTCCGTGAAATTACTGACAAATGACTTTGTGAGGCATATTTAGCAACTCACTCTCAGCCTCAGTTTCCTCATCTACAGAATGAGGAGGTTGAACCAGATGACCTTTAAGGTCCCTCCCAATCCCACTGTTGTGTCTTTTAAGGTGTCTCATAGTTTTCAAAGGTCCGATGCAGCCTTGCTGGTGCATCTTCTTAGGTCCTCTCCAACTTTGAGATCTTCTGTTCCGAGAATCCTCCTAGACTTCCTGTTGTGTGTGTGTTGAAGTCCCTTCTAGCTTCATCTTCTCTCTTCCAAGTTCCTGTAGCTCATACTCTCTTTTTGTCTATGTCATTCCATTCTGTATGGAAACCATTCTATTCTCATGTTGTTCTGTAATGTTAAAGATGCTTGCTTTCCACAGATCATAAAACTTTACAATCCAAGTGAATATTCTTTTTGGTTTTATCCTATTTTGTAGAGACCGGATTTAATAGACATGTTTGTAATCTTAGTTATGAAAAATGGGAGGGACTTTTTATTCCTGGCTTTGGGCAAGTTGAGAGAAAAGCTATTGGAGGAAAACCTGTTGCATGCATCACATGTAGATAAAAATATTAAGCTGCCATTTATTCTGCATCTGGTCTTTATTGGGGTTGCCTTGGCCGAGGATCCTGCTTCTCTGACCTTTTTGTTTTTTTTTTCTTTTCCTAGATCTAGAAATGACTGGAGATTTAAATAGTGATGATTATGAATATGAAGATGAAGCCAAGCTTGTTATATTTCCAGACCACTACGAAATTGCATTGCCAAATATAGAGGAGTTGCCTGCCCTGGTCAGTGGATGTGGACTGCTGATAGATAGAGATGGCTGTGTGTGATTCCGAACTTGAAACTGATCTTTGGGAGACGTGTGTATGTATGTATGTATGCACGTATGTATGTATGTATGTGCGTGTGTGTATTTCAGAGAAATTGCTGTCTTTTCCCTGTAAATTCTGTTGAATCCAACAGGCATTTATTAAGTACCTACTGGATACCAGGCACTTTGCTAGATTCTGTGGATACAAAGACAAAAAAACCAAAACAGTTCTTGCCCTCAAGGAGCTTACATTTTACTGGGTGGGTGGGGGGAAATATGGACCCAGAAAACTAGAATAAGATGGAAAAAAGATACTTAAAAATAAATGCAAAATATACACCATGTAACTTAAGAGGGGAGGAGCATTAATGACTGAAGGAAGCAGGAAAGGCTTGGTGTGGAAGGTGGCATTTGAGCTGAGTCCTGAATGGAGCCAGGGATTTGAAGGAATCCTTAGGAAGGAAGAGTGTTCCAGGTAGGGGAGGTAGTCTGTGCACAGTCATGGAGGTAGCAGATGGAGGGTCACATATGGAGAACCCAGAGTGGACTGGAACTTAGAGTGCATGATGGGGAATTATTAGTGTTATAGTATTTTTTTTTTCCTGAAAGGTCTTGGTAGCATCTGAATGTCAGGAGAAGCAAGACTTACGTTTTCATGAATTGTTTCTATTGTGGTACAATGGAAAGAACACTGACTTTGGAGTCAGAAGACCTGAGTTCAAATCTTGCTTCTGATGCTTGCTCCCTGTATGACCTTGGGCAAGACAATGAACTTCACTGGCCCTCAGTTTTCTCATCTGCAAGATGAAGGGATTGGACTGTATGGGATCTTTGGACCATTCTAGCGATGGCGCTATGATCTGATGATCTGTTCCTCGGGAGAGTGTTCTGTTTAGTTTTGGTTTCCTGATTAAAGAGTCTGCCTGAGGACAGGCTCTGCCAGTCATTACTCAGGACTGTCCAGGTTCTGGGTGGAACTAAGACCAGAGGCCATGGATCTATGACCATGTCCACCCTCATGAAGAAGGAACATGGAAGCCAAGGGTGCTGCTCATCTCCCTTTCTTTTCCCTTTCCTGTTTTTCCCCACATGGGTACAATGTACTTTGCATGCTTTAAGGCACAACATAAATGCAAGCTGTTATTATCATGGTTGTGCCCTTTCTTTGGGTATTGTGTTTGACCTGACCTAAGTGTTTGAAGATGGGAGCCAACTATGCCTCAGCTATAATTCCATTTGCCCACATCTGAACAGTTGTGCTCAGCTCCAAAGAAGAGCCCTTTCAGTTTGCTCCCCTCCTTTTTCTCTTCCTCCCTTGCTCTTGCTTTCCTCTTCCAATTCTCTTTTTTTCCCTTTTTCTGGGCAATTGGGGTTAAGTGACTTGCCCAGGGTCAAGTGTTTGGTCTGAGGCTGGATTTGAACTCGGGTCCTCCTGACTTCAGGGCCACTGCGCCATGTAGCTGCCCCTCCTCTTCCTATTCTCAAGAGGTAGCATGGTCTAGTCCAGAGGTGGGGAACCTGTGGCCTCAAGGCCACAGGCTGTCCACCCCTAGTCTAGTCAAAGAGAGCCAGACAAGAAATCATAAAGATCTGAGTTCAAATCCTTCCACAGGCACTTAGTAACTGTGTGACTCTGGGCAAGTAAGTTAACATCTGTTAGCCTCAGTTTCCTCATCTGTAACCCTCATAAAGTTGTTGTGAAAATCAAATTAGATAATACATAAAACATCATATATAATATAAAAATGTCAATTATTATTAATATTCTTTTCCCTGCTGTTTGGGTTCTTTTTCCTTTCCTCTTTTTCTCTCTCCCCTCTTCTCTCTCCAAGGCCTAAAGGGGTAGTTGAGGATTATGGAGGGTGGTGGCAGTAGGAGGGAAAGCCAGAAAGTGCAGGGTATATCCCTGGACTTAGAGTTAGAAAGACCTGAATTTGAATCTACCTCAGACTGTTACTAGCTCTGTGTGACCCTGGGTCACTTCACCACACGGTGCCTCAGCTTCCCTATCTGTAAAATGAGAGGACTGGAATGGATGACCTCTCAAATCCCTTTTAAGTGTACATCTATGTTCCTGTGATTGAACCAAATCTTTCTAGTTTTTTTTTCTTTCCTTTCCTTCGTTTGAGCCCGACTTAACCCAGGACCATACCTGTCAGGGCCCAGAGTTTTCTGGACAGCATTTCCCAGCATGCTCAGACACCTGTTCACCCCTGCTTGCCAGGAGGTCAGATTTGTATTTCGTGAATCTGGGTTTCTTAGAGACTAGGTTAGTTATTCACTCTCTTTTTGCCTTTGACCTACTTGATAAGGAAAGCCAGCTCTGGGGAGAGCAAAGTTTGTGTGTTTTGTTTAGATACTGCTACCAGGCCTTGTTTTCTTTGTTCATTTTCAAAGTAGACCGAACCACATGGTAGGTACTTAAATAAATGCCCTGTGACTTCCCGGGGCAAATCCCTTAATGTCCTTTAGCCTCATTTTGAAATAGGAATGTGACTCAGGGGATTTTGTTGTGAAGTTTACACGAAATAATGTATCTAAAATGGGATGTAGTTAAATGTATCTAAAATTGGAAACCATAAAGTGGTATATAATTGTCAGCTATTATTATTATTGTAATTGTTACTAAATTTATCCTCTGATAATTCAGACCTAATAATAATAATAGCTAGCTTTTCTGTATAACTTCATAGTTTGCAGATTACTTTATAACTATTATCTCCTTTGATCTTCACAGCAGCCCTGCAAGGCAGGTACTATCATTATCCCTATTTTATAGATGAAGAAACTGAGGCAGACAGGGCTGAAGGACTACTCTGGAGTCGGACAGCTAGTATGATTTTGAGGGTCGATTTGAACTCAGTCTTCCTAACTCTGGGTTCAGCACTCTATCTACTGAGCCACCTAACTGCTTCTCTAAATAGATATCAAAGTTTCATGTACAATCATCTTTTTTGTTTTCTGTTCTATGTTATGGAAATGCTTGCTTTGTTTCTTAAGTTCAGAATAAAATCAATAAAATCGAAAAAAAGTATATATATGTATATGTGAACAACATAAAGAGGAAATTATGTTTGATAAAATGCAGGAACTGTCTTTTTGTCTGTCTTGGTATCGTCTTCTGCTTAGCATGGTGCCTGGTATATTTTAGGTACTTAATCAATGCTTGATTTCTCTGAAATAACACTAGGGCTCCTATATCATTGCAAGCTTAGTGTAAAATTTCTATGGGCATTCTTTAAAGCAGATTTTGAATATAGATATCTGCCTTTAGAAGAAAGGTAAAATAATATATCAAAAATAAATGTTGTATTCTATATGTCTTCCATTAACTTCATATCTACATGGAAAAACAAATTAGTTGTGAAATCTTTTTATCCTTATTTATATTTCAGATATAGATCAATATCCAGCAATATGAGCAGCTAGGTGGCACAGTAGATAGAGTGTTGGGTCTGGAGTCAGGAAGACCCGAGTTCAAAATCTGACCTCAGACACTTACTAGCTGTGTGACCCTAGCTAGGCAAGTCACCATTTGCCTCAGTTTCCTCATCTGTAAAATAAGCTGAACAAGGAAATGGCAATCCACGTCCTCTAACTTTACATTAAGAGTATTTTTCTCTTTTTATAAATGATTATTTGCTGCTTTTGAGGGTTTTGGTAAGACTCCTTTTGCTATTCCAAAAATGAAAATTATTGAGCTTAAAAAGACCCTAACCATCTAGCAGTGTCTCCTTTATCCCTTGACTTCTCCATCTGGGACACTTCTACAGTGTTAGGCACTTAATGAAACGTAAAACAGAGTTTTTCTAACTTGGATCTGCCTTATGATAACTTAAGGAAGGCAAGTGTAAGATAATGAACTCTGGGGGAAATAATCCACACTTCCTTTTTAGAATAATGGCTTAAAGAGCTGAGATCCAGGAAAAGGACCAAATGCCATTTTTCTGTTTTCTTGAAAATATTGACCTCATATGCCACCAGAACTAGGAACATGTTGGCCATTATCAAGAAGTGCATTTAAAGATATTATACCTTATCCTTGAACAAAATTGAGGCAGCAGGGTCTATAAAAAGAACACTGAACTAGGTGCTGGGGGACTTGGGTCCTAGGCAAATAAAATGGAAGCTCTTTGAGGACAGGGCCTGTTTTCATTTTGGTCTTTGGGTCACCAACATCTAGCCCACTGCCTTGAACACAATGGTTGAGTTGTTTTCAATCGACTCTTTAAGACTCCATTTGGGGTTCTCTTGGCAGAAATATTGGAGTGATTGGCCATTTCCTTCTCTATTGAACACAGTAGGTGATATGTTTTACTTAAAACCTATGCTGAGACCCTCCCTATTCACCTCATTGAATTTGTATATGTTTTGTATATGCTTATTTATGTACGTATCTCCTCCGATAGAATGTGAGCAGGGACATTTCATTTTTGACTTTGCAGTCCCAGCAGGAGGTGCTTAACAAATTCTTGTTGATTAATTAATACCTGTTTATTGAATTGTGTTGAATTGTCAGATCTGCCCATGATATAATTTTTTAAAAAATAAGATTTACAGATGGCTTTGATTTTTATATTCTAGTCATTGGGTTGTACCTCTCCTTCTACCCTCCCCACCTCACCTCCCTCCTAGAATGGAACTGGGAATGATTTAAATGACCACTGGGTTGGGGTGAGGATGGGAGAAGAATGTGGCATGGTAGGCTGGACTAGAAAGATTAGGACATTCAGTCTGGAAAAATGATGGCTTGGAAATATGTGTATGCATATGTGTATATTACATGTATGTATATACATATATGTGTCTATATATCCTTATCCTTTTGTATCTATCTATCTATCTATCTATCTATCTATCTATCTATCTATCTATCTATCTATCTAT
>NW_020954588.1:20795867-20801301 GCF_900497805.2 Vombatus ursinus | reverse complement strand
TATCTATCTATCTATCTATCTATCTATCTATCTATCTATCTATCTATATGTCTGTTTGTCTGTCTGTCTATCTATCTAGATAGCATTTATTAAATATTCACAAGACGTCAGACACCGGGCTAAGTTCTGGGGATGCAAAGAGAAGCAAACCAGATGGTCTCTGCCCTCTAGGGCCTTGAGTTCTGATGGGGGAAGACAATTTTTGAAAGGGAGGTGGAAAGCCTGAGGGAGGAAAGGGGAAGGAAGGGAAAATCTTGGAAGGGGGAAGCTGCGAAGTCAGGATGGTGAGGATAATGAGTCCAGGAAATGTAATGGAGGGTATTTGTAGGTGAACATGGACTCACTAATCCAGTGTTCAAGACCATACGATCATAGATTTAGAGTAGGAAAGGATGTTGGAAGTCATAGACTTAAGCTATAGGGCACTTTCAAAGGCTTGAAAAACAGTTAGAAGAGTTGAAAGGAAGATGGAATTCATATTAGTAGATGGGCATCTTATGAAATTTCTTATCTCAAGATGATATAGAAAAAAATAGATATCTTTTTAAAAACCTAAGAATTAATGAATAGCCTCTCAATAATGGGTTAATAAGGAAAGCTAAAGTGTCCATGTCCAGGGGAATGACAACCATGCTTTTTTGCACAATGGCCTTTTTGACCTTTGACAGAGAAAGGCAGCAGACAGGGGAAAACATTTATATAGTACCTACTATGTACTAGGAACTATGCTAACAACCCTTAGAGGTAGGTGCTGTTATTATCTCCATTTTACAGGTAACTTGTCCAGGGTCATACAGCTGGTAAGTGCCTGAAGCTGGATTTGAACTCAGGTCTTCCTGACTCCAGAGCCAGCACTCTGTCCACTGCCTCATAAGGGAAAGATGGATAGAGCCTCGATTTGGGTCAAAATGGTAGGTTTTTATCAATTAATTGGTATTACTTACCTTCAATATCCTCCAATAGCATATAAACTTCTTTAAAAAATGATTTTATTTTATTTATTTTTGAGAATGGGTCTCCCTATCTCACCAGGCTGGAAGTGCAGGGACCACTCAGACTGATTCTACTACCGATTGGCATGGAAGCTCGGGCCAGCTCCATCTCTGACCTGGACTGGTTTGCCCTTCCTTGGGCTCTCTGGGGATCACCATATTGGTGCCAGACTTAGTGCAGACACCTGGGTGGCTTTAGCCCTCCTGCAGCTCAGAACTCCCAAGCTCAACTGATCTACTAGTCTCAGCCTCCCTGGCAGCTGGGATTACAAGTATGCCCCATCATGCCCAGCAGCATATAAACTTCTTAAGGGTAGGGACTGTTATCACGGTTTTCCTTGAATTCTCAGTGCCTAGCACAGTAGATGCTTTAAATAAAAACGTACTGAATTGAATTAGGTGCTTTAGGGAATACAGGAAAACTGGAAGATTGGAAGACTACCCTTGGGGAACTTAGAATTTAGTGTTTAAGACCATAGATTGAGCGTTAGAAAGGATATAATTTTCCAGATTAGGAAACTCGGACCCACAATGGGAAAAGTAATATTAAAAATTGATTCAAATCTAAGTCTTCTGCCCCCAAAGTCTGCACTTTTCATTACACCACTACCCTTAGCACTCATGAAATAGGAAATGATGTCAGTGCCACATGGTGTGGTGAGAGGCACTGTAAGTGCCATGGGAGTTCAGGAAAGAGAGGGATGTTTGAGAGAAGTGTAATTATGTTCTTTTTATTTTATTTTATTTTTTTGTAATTATGTTATTAAGGTTTCTAGCAAATTAGAATTTTTGGTTTGTTTGACATAATGCGGTCTTTTCTGGCATATGGTGGGAGCTGTGATCTGACTAATGAGGTGTCCTTTTTGGAGCAGTAGAGGCAAAGATCAGAAGCCCCATGGGTTAGTGCCAAGCTATCCTTCCCCGGCCTGATGGGACCATTGGCTGCGTAGGGTGTGAAGGGACCAGGGATGAGTGCCTCTATCCAGGGTCACATTTGTACCCGTTAAGAACTGGAATCATGGCCGAACATTCCAGTCTCAGTGTGATTGAGAGCATGTGTTGATTGCTTGGGGCAAGTTTAGGAAACTGTTCTGAATGCTGGAAACAAGATCTAGGTCAGTTGAGAGGGAGGAGCCTGGTTCACTTGGTAAATCTGAGAATTGCCTGTTTTCCTTTTCACTCTGGTCATTAGTTGTGTAGTGCCTGCTGCCCAGGGCAAAATGAGATGGGGCAAAGACTGGCCTTGAACTTATGAAAAGAGGCCAATGGTGAGAACTGACCAACTTGGGCATGGTGTATGCTGTTCATCGGGACTCCCCCTCACCTAGGTGCCATTTTATCCAGTCACACAATCAACACTCTCCTACCGGCTCCCATCACCTGTCTTCTGGACTATTGCAATAGCTTTCTGGTTGGTCTCTTTTCCTGAAGCCTCTCCCCACTCAAATCCATCCCCCACTCAGACACCAAAGTGATTTTCCCAAAGCACAACCTGACCAAGTCACCCCCTTCTAGTCAATAAATTCTATGGCTTCCTCTCAGGATCAAATACAAATTCCTCTTTGACCTTGAAAATTCTTCTCAGTTCGACCCCTTCTAATTTTTTCTAGCCTTCTTACACTCTTTTATGATCCACACACTCTATGATTTAGCTACACTCGCCTACTCTGTGTTTCATACACACAACACTCTATCTCCTGTCTCCATGACTTTGCATGGGCTCTTCCCCATGCCTGGAATGCTCTCTTTCCTTATCTCCACCCATGTCTTAGAATCCCTGATTTCCCTCAGGCCTCAACTCAATGAGCAGCACTTCTCTGATGCCCCCAACTGTTAGGTCCCTCCTTCCTCAAGTTACCTTGTATTCATTTTGCATTAAATACTTAGATAATACAATTCTTATCCATTAGGATCTAAGCTCCTCGAGGGCAGAGGCTTTGTGCCCTTGGTGCCTAGCACTGTGTGGGGCACATAGAAGTGCTTTAATCAGTTGTTGTTCATTAATTGATGACTTCTCAATTTAGAGCTTGGGGATTGGCTACTCCAGCTCCCCCATTTTATACAGTTGAGGAAGCCGAGACCCAGAAAAGTGACTTTTCCGGGATCACACAGCTACTAAGTATTTTAGGCAAGATTTGAACTTAGGGTTTTCTGACTACAAGTACAGCACTCTATCCATCACACCATCCTGTCTCTTAATAATAAATATAAAGTAATCCCCTGCAAGTCACTTAATTCTGTTTGCCTTAGTTTCCTCGTCTTTAAAGAGCTGGAGAAGGAAATGGCAAACCACTCCAGCATCTCTGCAAAGAAAATCCCAAATGGGGTCACAAAGAACTGGACACAGCTGAACAGCAACAACAACAATAACAATAACAACAACTCCTTGGGAACAAGGGCAGAGGACCCCAAAGACTAGGGGAAACAGGGAAGGCCTCATGTAGGAGGTGCTGTATTACTCAGCTGCTTTGGGTTTTTATTGGATCTAATGGGCATTTATCAACAAGATTTTCACTTTCCCTTTTGTAAGCTAATGGTTTTTATAGATCATACCCTGGTTTCTCTTGCAGGTAACAATTGCTTGTGATGCCGTCCTTAATTCAAAATCTCCGTATAGGAAACAGGAACCAGATTCCTGGGAAAATGAGCTGCAAGTTTCCAAACATGCCAATAATCTCTTGCAACTGGACAATGGCGTCAGGATTCCTCCCAGGTGAGACAGCTGCAGGTGGTGGGAGGCAGCAGGGGGAGTCAGGGGGTGTTTCTGAGACCACCAGCCACATAAGGATGCTGATCTCCTGTTGTAAGGTACAGCCAACTTTCTCCAACTTTCCATCAATACCACCCCTATCCCCCATTATTTACTTATCTGTGTACATCTTGTACCTTCCAATAGAGTGTGAGTCCTTGAGGGTAGTGACTATTTTCATTTTTTTGACTTTGTTTCTCCTATCACCTAGCAGAGGGCTTCAAGATAATAGGAACTTAATACCTGTTTGTTGAATTTGAAATGAGTTACATTTTAATTTTTACTTATTATGAACAAAGTCTAAGCCTTTCCATTAAAGTTACCCTTAAGAAAGACTGAGGAATTCTTTGTTTTTAAGAGAACATGTCTGTCTTCAGGATTCTACCTTATTCAGTACAAAGATTTGGTTCAATAAGTGTTTATTAGGAGCCCTCTATGTGGCAGCCAGTTGGCTGTATGCATATAAGGACAAAAAGGAAACATTCCCTTCTTCAAGACATTCTTCTTTGGGATACAACTATATATGGTGGCTGGGTGTTCATAGTAGCAGTAATCTTGCTACTGGTGGACTGCATGAGCTCAGGAGTTCTGAGCTGCAGTGTGCTAAGCTGATTGAGTGTCTGCACTAAATCTGGCACCATTATGATGAGCTCCCAGGAGTTGGGGGGCACCAGGCTGCCTAAGGAGTAGCTTATTTATACTGTTACTGTCATGTTGTGTCCCCCATTGGATTATGACTTTCTTAAGTGTAGGAGGTATGCTTTACCTTTCTTTGTAGCCCTAAGCACTCAGGACAGTGCCTGGCACATAGTTGGTGCTTAATAAATGCTTATTTTTATTTTTAATAATTTTTCCCCCAATTACATATAAAAACAATTAAAAAAATTTTTTTAAAGTTTTGAGTTCCAAATTCTATCCCTCTCTCTGTCCCCTGAGGTGGTAAGCAATCTGACGTAGGTTATACATGTGCAATCATGTAAAACATTTCCATTTAATAAATGTTTATTGACTGACTGATTGCCGAAGGAGAGATGAATTGGCTCAGGTTAGAAATGGGCCAAAGCTGATCATCACTGGGGTCGACTCCGTCGGTGTTCACTGTACCTCTAGCCTGGGCAAGAAAGGGAGATCTAGTCACAGACAACAAATCCAAACAACCCCCTTCCTGGTGTAGGCTGTATGTAGATGCAAAGAGAGAGATCAATTTGGAGTTAGAAAGACTGGTAGAGCAGAAAGAGCCCTGGCTCCAGAGTCAGAGGACCTGAGTTCAAATCCTACCCCTGCCTGTGTGACCTTGGGTAAGTCATTTAATCTACCAGGGCCTCAGTTTCCCACTATGTAAAATTAAGGTGCTGGACTAGAGATCCCTTCTTGCTCTAGATATATGTTCTTAAGACCTGAATTCAAATCCTGCCTCAGGCACTTACTAGTTGTGTGACTCTGGCCAAGTCAGTTCACTGCTCTTAGCCCCATTTTAATCATCTTTAAAATGGGGTTAATGATATTAGCTATCTCACAGGGTGGTCAGGATCAATGAGGTAACATATGTAAAATGTTCTGTAAACCTTAAAGTGCTCCATGAATACCAGTTATTATTATTTTTGTTACCAATGATTATGTTATTGATTAACTGCCTCGAAATTTAGAGCTAGAAGGGATCTTGGAGGCTGCCCACTCCAATCTCCTTATTTTA
>NW_020954588.1:20701600-20795857 GCF_900497805.2 Vombatus ursinus | reverse complement strand
GGCAGCATTGAAGGAGAAAAAGATGTATCCAAATTGGGAAGGGGAGGGCAGCCTTCCTACGGCCTTTGATTTGATGGTGGGATTTATCAGGTTATTTGGAAGTGGGTATTTAAGAGCCTTGTGCCTTTTTTAAATCACTAGCTTTTGAGGAGTCCCCCCCCCCCACCTGCTGCTTCCCTGAGTCCTTGGCCAGCTGCCGGTCACTAGGGCACTGCGGGGCACCAATTTTGGGTTACAGCCCATCACCCGCCATGCCTGCTATTATTAGAGCACATTGGCTGAGGTGTCCGCAGATCAAAATTAACTGGCTAGCAAGAGCCAAGTGAACTCAACATCTTTGTCTTGGCTCTTAGCCTAGACTTGAATCTCACCTTGTTTTATGACATTATTCAAAAAATAGAGAAAACATCCCTTCCTCTCAGTTATTGATGAAAATCAATTGGGATGGCATCGAGAATTAAAAACAAAATCAAAATGAATAAGTGTATTCATCTGAGACCAGGGCACACTGCATTTTTTGCTCTCTGGGTAAAGGTAATGTCCTAAAATGTTGAGGATCATGAGGATCTAGATGAAGTGAGGTTTAATTTATTTAAAAAATAAAACTGAAAAAATCAAGTTATTTTCATTGGCATTTATTGAAATTCAGCAAACATTTATTGAATCCCTACTATGGGCCAGGCAATGAACTGGGATCTGGAGATACAAACACAAAAATGAAAAGGGCCTTGCATTTTATTAAGTACCTACTATGTGCCAGGCGTTGTACTGGGCTCTGGAGACTCAAAGACAGGAATGCAATGGTCTGTGCCTTCAAGGAGATTACATTGTGCTGGGGAGACCTAACACGTACACAAGCCTAGTACAAGGAAAATTCAGGAAGATGAGAGCCTTGGACTAACAGTGAGGAGTGGGCAGGAGGACTCAGGGCAGGCTTCACTTGAGCTGAGCCTTGACAGGAGACAAGGATTCTTAGTGGTGGAGATGAGAAAAGGGGAGCATCCTAGGGATAGGGACAGTTTTCTGAAAATTCAAAGAGGAGAGTATTAGAGTAGCTAGAATATAGACCCTGGGTGAGTCACTTAACCTGTCTGCCTCTGTAAAATGGGGATACCTTACATGGTTGCTGTTAGGATCAAATGAGATAATATTTATAAAGCACTTAGCATGCTGTCTGGCACATAGTAGGTGCTATATGAGTGCTAGCTGTTATTATTTAGTTGGTTACTCCTCTTTCTTCTTCACGCGTGGCACTTCATTCCCCATCTCCACACCTTTGCACTGGCCATGCCTCTACCTAGAATGTACTTCTTCCTCACTTCCACCTCATAGAGTGTCTCTCTTCCTTCAAGGCATATCCCAAGCACCACCTTCTGCATCAATCCTTTTCTGATTCTCTCAACTGCTAGTGCCTTCCCACCAAAACTGGTGGTTAATTACTTTGTGTTCATGTGTATTTTTCCTCTTTATACATTTTTCTCCGTATACTTATTTACATACATATGCATGTAATATAGTTGTATTCTCTCTATATTTATAGGTGTCCTCCCATTTCAACGTAAGCTCCTTGCAGTTAGGAATTGTTTCATTCTTTGTATTTGTGTTTCTAGCACCCAATGGTGTCTGGAACAGAGGTATCTAACGCGTGTTTATTGGTTGGTGGGGGTAATGTGGATTAAGGCTGGCAGGACTGGAGGGTGTCAGACTGCAGAATTCCTTAAATGCCCCACTAGGTGTTTGAATTGGATCCTGGGGAGCAGGGGAATGACGTGATCAGACTTGGGCCTTAGGAAGAAGTGAAGCATTTTTTAAAATATTAAAAAAAAAGGATTAAAAAACCTTACTCCTAGGTCTTGTTCCATATTTCAAATAACTCATTCCATCTGCTACATCATATGCTTGCAAAGCTTGGAGAGGCTGTGTCCAAGTAAAGGTAATCGACCTGATTGTCTTGTTCTGGCTCCCCAAGGCGCACTCACCAGCCGGGGGGAGACGGTCTTCCATATGTTTGTCCTCAATGGTGTCCTTGACTCCTGTTCTTCTTTGGAATTCCTACTCGGTTATGCATTGCACCCAGATCGCACCCACCAGGCACCTCTCCGTGGCCGACGGAATGTATACTTTACAGCTTTCATGTGCCACCTCCAGTTTCCAAGGGATAATTCTCTACCCAAACCTCTCTTCCTTGGGATGCTCAAGGAATTCAATTCAACAGATACTTATCGAGCGCCCATTATGTGCAAGGGAGCCTGGTATGTGCTGTATGGGAAGTCACTAGTTGTCCAGGCATTCTGGAACAGAGGGTGGATGTGCCTGGGAATTGTGGGAGAATAGCCACAGTTTCATTTTCTTTCAACCCTTTTTATGTGTTTCTTTATAAAACATATAAATCCCTCTTCCTGAGTTAATAACTAGAATATCATGAACATGAGCTGCCTTTCTTTGGCTGAAGACTGAGTGGTACCACAGGGGCCTCCCGCTTAGTAGGTAAAGGAGACTAGGCTAAACTGTAGCAATCCCAGGCCATACCCTAGAAATCGCCAGTCCCCTGGGTGTTATTTTGAAGTTGTTCCTGGGAACAGTTTCCGTCCCCTTCCCCCCATGGGTTATGGTTCTGTTTTGTCTCTGCAAATTGGTTCTCTATGCCTGGAATGCTCTTCCCTCTTTACCTCCACCTTGTAGAATCCCTGGTTCCCTTCAAAGCACCACTCGGGTGAAATTGATATACACTGTATTTAATTATGTACATGCAGATTGCCCCAGTGAAATTCAGATTAATCACACAGGCCTGTTATCTATGTATAGAACTCTACGGTTACAAAAGTCACATAAAAATAGAGTCACCAAAGTAGCGGCCTTCTGATGAGGGCTCAGAACTGTTCCATCTTTGTCTTTGCATTGCAGCGCCACGTTGTAGGTGTGTAACAAAAATTTTGTGAATTTATGGATTTAGAATTGGGAGTGATCCCAGAGACCGTCTAGTCGAGAGATTCTTAACCATTTTTATGTTATGGCGGCTAAGTAGCACAGTAGACAGAGTGCTGGACCTGGAGTCAGGAAGACCTGAGTTCAGATTTGGCTTTGAACACTTATTTACCTGTGTGACTTTGGGCAAGTCATTTAACGTCTGTTTATCTTAGTTTCCTCATATGCAAAATGAGAATGATAATAATACTTGTCCCCCAAGGCTGTTGTAAGGATCAAAAACCTTTGCAAACCTTAGAATGATATATACATATATATATATGCTATCTATTATTATTATTATTATTATTATCATCATTTTTATTATGGACCCTGTCTAGTGAAGCCTATGGACTCCTCAGAATAAAGCTTTTAAATGCATAAAATAAAATGCATAAGATTACAAAGGGAACTGATTATATTGAAATAGCTATCAGGACAAAAAAGTTTCCAAACCCCAGGTTAAAAACCCCTGATCTAGTCTAAGAGGCTTATTTCAAATGTGAATTGAAAGAAGGTAGAAAAACATGGGTGAGTCAGTTTTATTTCTCAGTGCTGGAAGCAGCTGTGTAAGAACATCAGTTATAGATGAGTTGCCGATCTCTATTGGTGGAAAGGGTTTTCACACTTGGGAGTTCCCTCCACAGTGAAATTTTTTAAAAAGTCAGATTTGTAAGGTATCTGGGCTCTGCTTAGTTAACACATGGCTCTCTCTATTGTTAATGTTTCAGACCTGCCTTTGTTTTCCCTCTAAGGCCTTGAAAACAGATACTGATTTTATCATCTCTATTTTAAAACTTGACCCAACAGTTCTTGCCCTCAGGCAGCATTTTTGGCCAGTGGCTTTCAGTCTTTTCCACCTAGTCATTCCCCAGAGGACATCCAGGAATGCCCCACATTCTAGGTCATCTTTCCATGGAAAGAAAATGAAAATGCTCAGGATACCTGGTCTATGCTCACTTTTCAGAGGGAAGGAATTAGGAGCCAAGGAGCTGGCCTGGGGCTTCTAGCGGAGTATGCTAATGAAGAGAGAATCCTGCTTACGGACAGGGAAAGATTGGACTCCAATTCTCTCCAGTCTTCTGTGATCCCAGATTGAGAAGCCTTGCTTTAAAGTGTTCATGATGGATAATGTGGCATGGGACTTGGGATTCAGGAAGACCTTGTTTGATTCAAATCCAGCCGCAAATACTTCCCTAGCTGTGTGATCCCCAGGGCTAGTCTCTTTAACCTCTCTGAGCCTCAGTTTCTTGATCTGTAAAATGGGAATAATAATAGAACTTATCTCAGGGGATTGTTGTGAGGATCAAATGAGGAAATATATGTAAAATGCTTTATAAACCTCAAAGCACCATAAAAATGTTAGCAATTATTTAAAAAAAAACTCACTCTACCTTTTGTTTTCATTATCACATACATTTCCCAGTGTATCCTCTGCCCTTCCCCTCCCAGAGGGCCAATAAAAAAGAGAAAAATAAAATTCACCAACACATTGGAAAAAGTCTGATTTATATGCATTGTTTCCACATCCACTGTCCCCCTCCCCCCCATCTCTGCAAAGAAGGGAGGGAGGTGTCTTTTCATATCTCCTTTTTGGAAACAAGGGTGGTCATTGTAATTTCCCAATATTCTTTTCCCCGATTGTTTGTTTTGTGATTGTTAATGTTCTTTCCATTTATGTTGTTGAGGTCATTGTGTACCTTGCTTTCCTGGTTCTACTTCCTTCCCTGTGCATCAGTTCATTGAAGTCTCCCTGTGCCTCAGCATTCATCAGTCCTTATAGTGCAGTAAGATTTCATTAATGTGCCATGACTTATTTAGCCAACCTCCCATGCACGTGCATCTAATTTGTTTCCAGTTTCCTACTCACTTTTTGCATTGTTTCCTCTTTTAACATGTGTCTCTGTCCAGCGGCTGGAAGTGTGCCAAGTGTGACTTGCGGGAGAACCTTTGGTTGAATCTGACTGATGGCGCCATCCTTTGTGGAAAGTGGTTCTTTGACAACATGGGGGGAAATGGGCATGCTCTGGACCATTACAAAGAAATGGGCTACCCTTTGGCAGTGAAGTTAGGAACCATCACTCCAGATGGGGCAGGTGAGTCCTTCAAGCTTTGGGATTTAAGGAATTAGGGGAAGGGGTGATGACAACGAGGGCAGGACCTATTATAAACCTTTTAGCATCATGCCAAGAGTGTTGGACTTTGGGTTGAGAAGATCTTGATTCAACTCTGGCCTCTAATCCTTAACCTGAGTGACTTCAGCCAGTGGCTCAACCTCTCAATATCCCACGAAACTCTCCAAGACTATAATTTGGAGGCAAGTTGCTGATCTGTACTGGTATAGGAAGTTTGCTCATCAGGAAGTTCCTTATGGCAGTAAAATCATAGCTTGGGTCTGAAAAACAAATATATATTATGTATATATGTATATGTTTAAGAAAAAGTGTGGTATAGTTGTCCTATGATGGCCTTGTGACCTGTAAGATCTGTGTTTAAGTTCTATCTATGATGCATAGTGGCTCTGTGACCCTGGGCAAATCATTTAACCTCTGTTTGCCTCAGTTTCTCATCTGTAACATGGGAGTAAATATAGCACTTACCTCCCAAGGTTTTTGTGAGCACATGGCTCACAGTCTTTTGCTTTACCTGGTGACCTCTTTACTCTCATTGGGAACCCTTCTCAGACCTTGGCATCTCCATTTGCCAGCCTTCTCAATTACCTCAACTTCCATTCAAACACTTGAATGACGCATTTGTCATCATCATCATCACCTCAACTTTTGCATCTCCAAGGCCCCAAACTCGGACATTCTTTTATCTGACCACTTCCTCCTTTTTTAAAATTTTGTTCTTTCTTTTTTAAAAATTTTTATTAATTTATTTTGATTTGTCAATAATACTTCCATATGCTTTTGAGTTTAAAATTTTTCTCCCCTTTCCTCCCCACCACCCTCCCCAAGATGGCACACAATCTGAAATAGGCTATACATATACATTCCTATTAAACATATTTTCAAGATGTTGCAAGTAAAAATTAAAATCAATAGGAGGAACCTTCAGAAAGAGGAAACAAAACTCAACAGAAGAGAAAAAAAAATAGCAATTCAACTTCTGTAGTTCTTTCTTTGGGTTGTGGATACCATTTTCCATCATGAGGCCTCTGGAGATGTCTTAGATCCTTGGATTGCTGGGAAGGGTTAAGTTTATCAATATTAGTCATTGCACAATGTGGCTGTTATTGTATACAATGTTCTCTTGGTTCTGCTCATTTCACTCAGCATCAGACCATACAAGTCTTTCCAGGTTTTTGTGAAGTCAGCCTGTTCATCATTTCTTATAGCACAATAGTATTCCATTACATTCATATAGCACAACTTGTTCAGCCATTCCCCAGTTGATGGGTATCCTCTCAATTTCCAATTCTTTGCCACCACGAAAAGAGCTGCTATGAATATTTTCGTACATGTAGGTCCTTTTCCCATCTGTGTGATCTCTTTGGAATATAGCCCTAGAAGTGCTATTGCTGGGTCAAAGGGTATGCACATTTTTATAGCCCTTTGGGCATAGTTCCAAATTGCTCTCCAAAATGGTTGGATCAATTCACAACTCCACCAACAATGCATTAGTGTTCCAATTTTCCCACATCTTCTCCAACACTTATCATTTTCCTGTTTTGTCATGTTGCTGACCACCTCCTCCTTGCTCTTCCATTATATCTCCTGCCTCACTCCTCCCAAACCTACCTTTAGGTTTAGAGTATGAGGCAGCATGGACCAGTGGGGCATGGTACTAGGTGATTCAGCGTGTCTGGGTTCACATCCTAACTTTGTGACCTTGGACAAGTCACCCTCTCTGGTCTTTGGGTTCCTCATCTGTAAAATGAGAGGTTAGACCAGCTGACTTCCAAGGGGTCCTTTCCAGCTCTAAGTCTCTGATCCTCTGTCTTTCTGGTCCATCAATTGTCTCAGGTGTTGTCTCAGGCCGTCACCCCATCTGGACTAGCACTCTCCTTACCCCAGGCTGACTGATACAGATTCTCAGAGATTTTGGTAAGCACTGTCCCGGTCACTGGCCTGCAGCTACTCTCCTTAGAGTAGATAGGCACTTTGTTTCATTCCCAACAATATCCTCAAATGTTGTTCCTCATCCCCAAATGAATTTGGGTACAATCTGATGTCCTGAAATCAGGTTTTGTTAAGTATTAAAATGAAAAGTGTGTTGAATCCAGCCAGGAGAGCCAAATGACACCCACAGTGGCACTTCAAATTTTGAAAGAGACAGGGTAGAGGTAGCTAGGTGGTGCAGTGGATAGCCCACCAGCCTTTGAGTCAGGAGGACCTGAGTTCGAATCTGGCCCCAGACGCTTAACACTTACTATCTTTGTGACCCTGGGGAAGTCACTTAACCCTGATTGCCTCACAAAGAAAAAAAAAGAGGGTTGTCATTTGAGAGGTAGCTTGGTGGGGTGGAAAGAATACTGCCTTTGGAGTTGGCAGATTATGGTTCAAATCTTAGCTATACAATTCATTACCTGTGTGACCTTGGGCAGATCACATAAGCTCTCTGGGCCTCAGTTTCCTCATTTATAAAATGAAGGGGGTGGACTAGTGGCCTTTGAGGTCCCTTCCTCCTTTAAGGCTATTGCCCAATTGGGAATCTTTCAGATAGAGGATTGTTGGAATTTCACTTGTTTAAAATTTTTTTTTTGGAGTCGTCTAACTTTGTACTTCCCAAGCTCTAGGCTGATTGTCGGGAATTGCAGAGGGGACAGTTTAGTTCTTAAACTAATTAGCATACTGACATTTAAATCATTCAATAATAACACATAGTTTAATAGTTTTAAAAAGCCAAGTTTCCAGAATATTAATTTGTTACTTTGCAAAGAACAGACATATAATGTTGAGTGGAATGTCTCTCTATTTATTGTTACATTTCTGGGACCATTTGTCCCCTGGGAATTTTTTTTGGGGGGGAGGGGGAGGGGGAGGGTGACAGGTGAGGAAGAATTCTTTTCACAATACTCTTAATTAAGTTTATTTTTGGTTAGCATTAGTTTTCTTTTTTTGACTGGATCTATTATTTATTTGATGTTGAAGAAACTCTCTCTACCAACACAGATTGACATTTTCTTTGTAATGTGCAGTCTTAGGACAGTAAGCCACACTCACTAAGGGCTTAGCACACTGAGAGGTTAGGTGACTTGCCCGTTGTCACGCAGCTCAGATGCGACAGGGGTAGGACCGGAACCCAGGTCTCACCCAATCCAAGGCCACACTGTCCCTTGAATTAAATTCAACTGTATTTCTTTTTATTTGAAGATAGTCTAGGAAAAATGATTTTCAGTTTACATAACTGGGAATTTAAAACCAGTCAGTCAACAAGCGTTTCTTAAGTACCTAGTGATGGAGCCACGTCCTCTGACTCTTTCCAGTGCGCCACATAAGCAGGACAGCTTCCCTTTGTCTCTCTTTAGGTGGTTGTTCTGTTGTTTAGTCATTCTGACTTTCTGTGACCCCATTTGAGGTTTTCTTGGCAAAGATACTGGAGTGGTTTGCCATTTCCTTCTCTAGCTCATTCTATAGATGGGGAAACTGAGGCAAACAGGGTTAAGTGACTTGCCCAGGGTCACACAGTTAGTATGTGTCTGAGGCTAGATTTGAACTCAGGAAAATGAGTCTTCCTGATTCCAGGCCCAGTGCTCTGTGCACTATGGCGCCACCTAGCCCCCCCCACTCTCTCTCTCTCTCTCTCTCTCTCTCTCTCTCTCTCTCTCTCTCTCTCTCTCTCTCTCTCCCTCTCTCTCTCTCTGTCTTTCTCTTTTTCTCTGTCTCTCTTTTTATGATAATTTATTTATTTTTAGTTTTCAACATTCACTTCCGTAAGATTTTGAGTTTTAAATTTTCTCTCCCTCCCATTCCTCTTCCCTCCCAAGATGGCATGCAGTCTAATATAGGCTGTACTTATACATTCATGTTAAGCATATTTTCCCATTATTCATGATGTAAAGAACAATTAGAACTGATGGGAGGAACCATGAGAATGAAGCAATAAAACAAAACAACGAAGGAAAAGGAGAGCAAATAGTAATCTTCCATCTGCACTCAGGCTTCATAGTTCTTTCTCTGAATGTGGATAGTTTTTTCCATTGTGAGTCTTTTGGAGTTGTCTTAGATTCTTGGGTTGCTGTGAAGAGCAAAGTCTATCAAAGTCAGTCATCGCACAACGTGGCTGTTATGATGTACAATGTTCTCCTGGTTCTGCTCATTTCACTCAGTATCAGTTCATGTAAGTCTTTCCAGATTTTCCTGAAGTCTGCCTGCTCATCATTTCTTATAGCACAGTAGTATTCCATTACATTCACATACTACAACTTGTTCAGCCATTCCCCAATTGATGGGCATCCCCTCAATTTCCAATTCTTGGCCACCACAAAAAGAGCTGCTATAAATATTTTTGTACATGTGGGTCCTTTTCCTGTTTTTATGATCTCTCTGGGATGTACTCTAGAAGTGCTATTGCTGGGTCAAAGGGGTCAATACTCTCAATCTCTTGTTTTATTCACTAGCTGCTCTCTTGGCATTATTTGTAGATGAGGGAAGAGTCTGACAGGTTTCTACAAATCTTTGTGTTGCCTGAAAATGGTTTGTTCATATTTCAAAGCTACTGCCAGTAGGGGTGGTCAAATTCTAGTGAATTATGTATGTCCTGGATGCCTTGGGAAAGTTTTAGGTTTAAAATCACAAGCTTGTGAAAAGCTATCTCACCTGTAATGTTAGCCACCAGCCTGATAAAGGCCATAACCCCATCTTTAGAGGGTGACTTCCAGACATCTCATCCTCCTATTTCTTTATGTTCTCTTTGAGATTTTAAAGTTTTTTATGTCATAAAAGTTATTATTTCACATTTCTTGGGTCAAAGGTTTGTTTTGAATATTAAGTTTATTTTTTGAGGTTTTTCCAAGTCAAGAATGAGGAATTTTTTAAAGTTAGAGCTTTTGGTAATTGGGAAATATATCAATTATTTTAAGAACCCTGAATTTAGTCTGGTTAATTTTTTTAAAATTTGTGGATGAAGAGAGCTATGGTATAAATATTTTACTCACCTTGTTTTAAAATTAAGACCATAGATCATCAACCTGTATCATATTGACATAATTTGGAGGAAAAGAGTCTTTGGGGAGACATGACGGCTTTTTTTCCTGTTTTTGGAACTGAACTTGTAATTCTGTTGGTGATGGTGTTGTGATTCAACCATTTTCAGTTGTGTCTGACTCTCCGTGACCCCACTTGGGTTTTTCTTGGCAAAGATACTAGAGTGGTTTGCCATTTCCTTTTTCATCTTATTTTACAGATGAAGAAACTGAGGCAAACAGGGTTAAGTGACTCCAGGGTCACACAGCTAATAAGTGTCTGAGCCTGGATTTGAACTCAGGAAGTCAAGTCTTCCTGACTCCATGCCTGGCGCTTTCTCTACTTCGACACTTAGCTGCCCTTTCATTGGTGTAGAGAACTTGAAATGAGGAAACTCATTCTACCAATACAGATCATCACATCTTCTGCAGCTTAGAGTCTTAGAGAGTTGCCTACAGCACCAAAGTGTTAAGTGACTTGCCCAGGGTCACACAGCAAGTATGTGTCAGAGCTAGGAATTGAACCCAGGTCTTTCTGATTCCAAGCTGGACACTCCATTTTCTGTGTCTTCCTCACCATATTTGAAAAGTTGTTATATGGAAGAGGGCTTGGATTTGTTCTATTTGGTTCCCAAGGGCAAAAGTAAGAGTAGTAACTAGAAGTTACAAAAAGCCAAAACCTTTCTAACATTGAGAGCTGTCTGAAAGGACTCTGGGCTGCTGGGAGAAGCAGAGGGCTCCCTTCCCTGTCTCCAGTTAGGGACTAGATGACCTCTTGTCTTTAGTCTTGGAGTAGGGATTCCTTCAGGTCTGGTTGGCCACTGCCCTTCTAACTCTGAAATTCTGTGAAAAAAATGAAAATTTATCTTTGGTCAGAAAAGGAGGGATATTGAGGAAGAGTAAGAAGGGAGTAGAGGGGGAAAGAAACATGGAAAGGAGAAGCCATTGGGAGAAAGAGGAAGATACAAGATGGAGCCAGAGGAGGCCAGGGACCAGGTCTTATCTGAACCTCCTACCTCCTTCGTTGCCTTGCACAGTGCCCTATATATAGCAGGTTTTTACTGAATTGAATCCAGGGCATAATAGGTCCTCAGGTGTGTGTGCTCCTACTGTGGGAAGGGAAAGAGGGAAGGCGTTAAGCATTTATATAACTCCTTCTATGTGCCAGAAACTGTGCTAAGTGCTTTCTTTTTTTAAACAAATATCTTATTTGGTCGTCACAATAACCCTGTAAGGTAGGTGCTGTCATCCCCATTTTACAGTTGTGGAAATTGAGGCAGACAAGGATTAAGTGACTTACCCAGGGTCACACAGCTAGTAAGTGTCTGAGGCCAGAATTAAACTCAGGTCTTCTTGACTCCAGGTTTAGCACTCTACCCACTATACTACCAGCTGGATTAAATATCTGAATATCTACATAGACAGTGGCAATTCTTAATACTTTTTGCACGGGGCCCAGGACATACTTCATAGAGATTTATTTTTTGGCATTAATGAAAATGTCAAAGAAGGCCAGGCATGGACTTGGGATTTCCAGCAGCTAGGTAGCTTGAGAATGGAAATTCTGGGTTGCAGTGGGCTAGGCTGCTCTGGCAGCCACACTAAGTGTGTGTCCCCATCAATATGGGGAGCTCATGAGAGTGGTGAGGGAGTGGATCAGGGAGGGGGGCTACCATATTGTTGAAGGAGTGGTAAAACTGGCCCAGGTTAGAAACAGAGTAAGTCAGAGAGTCTGTGCCAATCAGCAGTGGGTCAAGTCTATGGCCCTTCCAACCTGGAAGAGATGGAAAGACTCAGCCTTTTAAAAAATAAAGCCAAGGAAATTTATCATTGATCCTAATGCTTGTAAATTTCTTTTCTCCTTTGCAGATGTTTATTCCTTCCAAGAAGAGGAGTCTGTTTTAGATCCCCACTTAGCCAAGCACTTAGCACATTTTGGGATTGACATGCTTCAGATGCATTCGGTGAGAATGCCAGCCTTTGTTTACACCTTAACTCCCAGTGTAGTGGGTGGGAAGGTGGTGGCAGTGAGATTGTTACATCTAATTTAAATATTCTTCTTATGCAAATATTCATTATAATAAAATTTGAAGTTTTAATGGTTTCCAAATCCAATTATGTGGGGCAATCCACCCATCATCCCATAAGTATTTTTGCAAGTGCTTACTCTGGTTGAGGCACTAGGAATGTAAATACAAAGAATTAAAAAATCCCTACCCTCAATGAGCTTACCTTTTAATGGAGCAGATGTGAACCTATATAAATATATATTGAATCATATGAAGGCAATAAATATAAATAAATACCAAATAGTTAAATGCAAGATAGTTGGAAGTTGGGAGAGGCAGCTAGTCTTTGAGGGGGGCGAGGAAGGGGTTCAAGAAAGGCTTCATGCAGAATGTTAAAGCTGGATCTTGAAAGAAGAGGAAGCCTCTGAGGGAGAGCTGAGGAGGGTATGTTTTACCCGCATGGGTGACTGGACTCTAACTTGTCATTGGATTTAAAGATTAGATTTGTTTTTTTGTAACATGAATGGGAAATCAATATTGAATTTTGGAGATGACTTTTTGGTTCATTGGTATTGGCACTAGAATTTCCCTTTAATGTACAGAGAACCTCACTCCCTGGACAGTTAAATAATAGTAAGATTAATAAGAGAATAAATAATGATAAGAGTAATAAGGTAGTAAGAGAAGATGACCTTTGAAATTGTCAGCTATAACATACTTCAATCTCAAGACGAGTGAGTTGATTTCACTTAAAATAAATAAAAAATTAAAATAACCAGAGATCACAGCTGGATGGAGATAACAAGAAAACACATTGTTAATGGAGAATCCTTAACTTATTTTTACTCTATGACTTCCCATGGGTGGTGAAATATCTGCTTTAGACATGAGATCATGTGTGAGTGGTATTTTCCTTGTGTTCAGACCTCATCTGAAGTATTGTATTCCATTTTTGGCTTTCTAGTTTAGAAGGGCATTGGTAAATTGGAGTGTGTCTTGAGGACACCAGCATGGTAAAGAGCCTCACATATGTCATATGAGGCTTGGTTGAACCAAAGAAGTCATTTGGTCTAACTCTTTCATTTTATTGATGAGCAAGCTGAGCCTCATACAGGCTAAGTGACTTTAGGCTAGTAGTGAGCAGCAGGGTTGGCATCTGACCCCAGATCCTCTGATTCCAAATGGGATGTTCTTAAGATCATAGGAGGGTTCTTGGTGTCACGGTGCATAGAGTTCTGGAATTGTCATTGAGTCACTTAATCTCCCTCAGCCTCAGTTTCTTTTTTAAAAATTTATTTAGTATTTTATTTTTCCCCAGTTACAAGTAAAAACAGTTTTTAACATTCATTTTTAAAACTTTGAGTTTCAAATGTCAGCCTCAATTTCTGTACCTGAAAGTGGAAATAATCATAGTACCTCTTTTTCAGGATTGTAAAGATTAAAATGAGACAATATTAGGTAAAGTCCTTTGCCAATCTCAAAGTGCTAGCTCAGTGTAAGCTATTACTAGAAAATGACATTACTCATTTTTTTTAATGCCTCTGTACCCATTGGTTTGGCCATTTCCTCTTCATTTACCCTCCTTTCCTCACCCAAAAGAGCAGATCATTCCAGAAAGACTGAGTGAGTAGATAGACAAGGCCAGGTTCCCATCAGCAATCATTAATGATACAAAATTAATGAATGCCATTTAAATTGTCTTTCTTTAACGATTCGGCATCTAGACGGAGAACGGCATAAAGGACAATGATGTCAAACCCAGGATCAGTGAGTGGGAAGTCATTCAGGAGTCAGGAATGAAACTGAAGCCCATGTATGGCTCTGGATACACTGGGATGAGGAACCTTGGAAATAGCTGCTATCTCAGTGCGGTCATGCAAGCCATCTTCAGCATCCCTGAATTTCAGAGAATGTAAGTTTTGACACTCCAGAGAATGGGATTTCCAGTGTTCTCTCTTGTACATGTTGTAGTACCCACACTCCGTACTTATCTCTGGTACCTGCTCAAACATGGTGGATTACACTTGGCATGTGCTTCTGGAGCCTGGTGGCAGGGAGTTTAGGCAATTTTCTAGAACAATGTTTCCTTTATGTTTTGGACAGTTTTATAAAAATGATATTCACGTGAAGCTCTTTCTCAATATGTGTTCTGATTGAAAGAGTTGTAACTAGAGATGATTCTTGAAATTAATTTGAGAGTAGAGGGGAGGAGATTGGGTATAGTATCTGTGGTTTAGTCTTGAGTAGAATGATACCAGCCTGCCTTCTAGAAGAAAAGTTCAACTCTTTCCCCTGGGAAAGTAGGACCTAGTAGAGAAGTACCAGATAATGGCACCCTGGGGGTGATGGCCTGGGGGTACTTGTGTCTTGTGGTGTTATGATGTGGCAGATGGCTATGAAGTAAGTTGTAAAGCAGCAATCAGAAATCATTTATTAAACATTTACTGTGTGCCAGGTACTATCCTAAGCTAAGGCTGGGACATGATATAATATGATATGATGTGATATAATATGATATGGACAAAAGTATAATAGTCCTTTCTCTCAAGTGATATTGATACCCTGGGTCAAAGCCTTGTTCACCCCAGGCTAGTTATATCTGTTATTATTGAAGCAGTTAGCCTGCTGTTTTTTATTCTTTCTTTTCTCCATGCAGAGAGAATGGGGAACAAGGATTCTACCCCCCTGCCCCACAATTTAAATGTCCTTAATTAGAAGTCATATGAAGGAGAAGAGTTTTTCCCTAATGCATTCTCTACACAGACTTGTTGCTTTTCTGGCTTTATTTGGGCTGTTCTTTAGCGCAGGCCAGGGAATTGCTGCCTTTGGAACTCAGCTGCCTGCAGGGGTTAGAAAACACTGTGATGTTCCAGAGGTGAGAGTTTTCCTTTGGGAAATATTATGGATTGGAACCACAGAATCACAGAATTGGAGTGTTGGAAGGGACCTCAGAGGCATCTGGTCCAAATCATAGCTGAAAGGAATCCCTTTTATAAGTAAGTAAATATACTTACAAATACCCATCTGTAAGCATATGTACTTACGAACATTCCAGCTTTGCTGAAGATATTTACATGTCTATCTTATCTGTCTCCTATATATAGTATTACATATCTATGTATCTATGTATCTATCTACCTATTTATGTATCAATCTGTACATCTATGTATCTGTGCATCTATCTCTTATATATAATATTACCTATCTGTCTATCCATATCATTTCCACTCTGGTGGAGCCAAGATTGTCACTCCATTGTTCAGAGTTCCTGTGTCTTTCAGAGTTATTTAATTGTGGCCATGATGTGAATTAAGTCTCTTGAAAGCTCACTGGGGGCAGAGACCATTTAATTTTTGTCTCTGTACCTCC
This sequence comes from Vombatus ursinus, assembly GCF_900497805.2. Lineage (NCBI taxonomy): Eukaryota > Metazoa > Chordata > Mammalia > Diprotodontia > Vombatidae > Vombatus > Vombatus ursinus. The sequence goes on along the minus strand of NW_020954588.1, from coordinate 20,780,386 downwards.
CATGCAGCATATGGGAGGCACTTAATAAATACTTGCTGATTGACTCTTCTTAGTTCATTCTTCATCTTTTCACGTAAGTCTTCCGATTGCTTGGATTGTATATTGCTCAGGCAGACGGAGATAGAGTCCCTCCAGGTCATAGATGACCTTCCAAAGTCCTTTTTACCTCTCACCTTTTGCCTTTTGCCTTCACTTTTCCCTTTGGTGACTATTCTATAACTCAGGCTCCAGGACTTTAAACTAACTCTGGAGAACATCCTCTTAGGGGCTAAGGATTAATTATTATTTAATTTAATCTCAAACAAAAGTAAATGAGAGAGCTGGATTGGAAGAACTCTGTATTCCTTCTTGGTTCTAAACCTTTGATCCTATGAAATCGTGCTCTTTTGTTGGTAAATAGAAGGATTTTTAAAATTTCAAAACTACACAATTTTTAAGTCTTTTGGCACTCAGAAAGACTGAAGAAGAATTTCATGACTGATACCTTTTGCAACTTTTTTGAGTGTAATTTTTATTCCCCTCCCAAAGTTTCACACTCTTGTATTGAACTTTATATTTGGTTAATTTAGACCCAAATCAGTTGCTCACCAAAGGCTTTTAAGATCACAGAGTAGGGTAGGAAGAGCCTTGGCTCTGGAGTCAGAAGAGCTGGGTTCAAATCGTAGTGCTGATACCACTTGTGTGACCTTGGTCATGTGTCTTAATCCCCCTGGGTGTCAGTTTCCTCGTATGTAAAATAAGGGGATTGGACTTACTGCCCGCTGGGGTCACTTCCAACTCCTGATCTATGGTTCCATGAACATTGAATACCTAAAACCAAAAACCACCTTACTCTTCTGACTCCCTCTCCACCACCTTTTCTCCTGCCTCTTCCAAAACCCTTCAGCTTCCCGCTTCCCTATCCGCCCCCCAGATATGCCAGCTGAGCAGGGTCTGTCTAGCCTAAGAGCTGCAACTGCATTCTGGAAGTAGAAAGAATGAGTCACAGTAAGATTAGGTGACACAAGCAGAGCCTGGAATGGCAACCTGATTCCTTGACGCCCTGCTTGCCTCTTGACCTATCTGTTTTTTAATTTCTTTTGGGAATCAAATCTAAAGACTTAGCCTTACAAAGGGACATCAGAGGTGAGTTGTGAAGAGGCAAAACTGATTTTCCCCTCTTGATTAAAATCACTTGAATAATAGTATTAGCTAATGTTTAAAGTTTGCAGAGCACTTGGCACCTTCTCTTCTCATCCTCATTAGGAGTGACTTACAGAGACCCTGTAAGTAGGATAGATGCTATTATTATCCCCATTTTACAGATGAAGAACCTGAGGCAGACAGTGGTTAAGTGACTTGCCCAAGGTCACACAGCTAGTAAGTGTCTGAGACAGGATTTGAATGCAGGTCTTCCTGACTCCCAGTCCATTGCTCTACCCACTGCACCACCTAGCTGCCTATAGCTAGAAATTATATTATCCTTAGGGGGTAGGAGATAGGGACTGAACCTGTGACTTAAATGGGTATAGATGAGGTGAGGAGGAAACTCCCTCTGCCAGTGTAGGTCAGCATCTTCTCTGCAATTTAAAGATAGATCTGAAGAGGATTTTCTAAGTACAAAAACCAAAAACTCTTTAAAAATTATTTTGCTAAAAGTCCTAAATTTTACTTTGGTTGCTGGAAAGACACCTGTATTTATCTGTGAAATGGAGATAATTACAGCCACGAAAGGCATCATGGTATAGGTGGTAGAGACCCAGACAACTGGGTATTAGTCTTGCCTCTGCCCCACACATAACTGTGTATTCCTGGACAAGGTATTTGACCTCTCACCACCCTGTGACCTCACCACCTTTAAGCATTTCCAGTTTGTCTTGGAGGAGGAGATTCTCTCACTGGGAGTTCCTCATGGCACTGAAATGGCATGTCTAGTCTCTATCCCTATTATTATTGTTGCTATTTCAGGTCTGATAAAAAAAATGGCACCTATTTCACAGAGTTGTGAGAAAAAGGTGAGATAATGTCTCTCAATTGCTTTGTAAGCCTTGAGTTACTACATAGATGATCACAGAGATCAGAGCTGAGATGCTCTAGTTCACCCTGATTACTTCACAGTTGAGTAAACTGAGGCTGAGGGAGGTCAAGCAACTTTCCTAGAGTCAGAGGTAGTAATAAGCAATAGAGGTATAAATGTTGGCTATTTTTATTATTACTAAAATATTACCTAAAGAGAATATTTACTTCGGTGTCCTGTCTGAGAGCTATGTGCTGCTGAATTTGGAATCTGATTCTCTCTTGACTCCAAATCTAATGCCCTTTCAACCCTGCTGAGATTTCTATTAGGTCTTTCATGCACAGGTTATCAAAAAGGTGTAGACAAGCAGAGAATAATGAATGGTGTTTTAAATGTAATACACGAAGGACAACATTATTGGGAGAAGTAGCAAGAACTTCTTGCAAAGAGTAGATGATAAGGGGATGCCAACATTAGCTCCTTCCTGGATATAGAAACTAATTGAACAAGAGGATTCTGGGGTGTTTCAGGACAAGGTGGAAAGAGCAAATAATTTGGAGATGACAGGAACAATATCAGAGTCAGAATTTGTTGATTGGGGTGTTTGTGGGAGTGATGGTATAAATATTTACCAAAGACTGGAGTGTTGTCCTAGCATTTGGCTGCTTTCGCAGGGCGGCAGAGGAGAAAAAAAACAACCACAAACTTTCCATCAGTCCTAGGATTAGGTTTGACAACAGAGCCAGTCATAAGTATCACGGTGACCCAACTAGGGAAGTATCTCAGAGGTCTCAGTGTGAATGTGTCCCCTTTATTTTGGTTTCCTGTTCCCTCTGCCCCAACATTTGTGCTGTTCTTTTCTCATTTCTAGGTATGTGGGAAACTTGGCAAGGATATTTGACTACTCTCCTCTTGACCCAACACAGGATTTCAACACACAGATGTAAGTGCCAGGTCTCCATTGGGGAGGGTAGAAAAGTGGGGAGTAGAATTGGAAAAATTCCCTAGCAATCAGAAGTGAATGACTGAAATAAACTTTTGTCACGACCCTTGATGTCTAGATAATGGGATGGCCATTTTGCTGGCTGAAATGTCAAATGTGATGGTAATTGGGGGAGAAGACAACAACCTGGTGGTTCATTGTTTTGTTTGTTTATTTGTTTCTCTGCTTTACTCCAGGGCTAAGTTAGGACATGGCCTTCTCTCGGGCCAATATTCCAAACCTCCCATGAAATCTGAGCTCATTGAACAGGTGATGAAAGAAGAACATAAGGTAAGTCCATGTGCAGGCACTTACAGCTCTGATCTATAGGTACAGGGGCCCCAAAGCTATGGGAATGATCATGGCTTGGAAGGTCCCCAGGCCTCTTAACAAGTATAAAATCAAAGGTTTCATTCTAGGAGCTGACATTTTTGTTTATACATTTCAAAAATTAAGGTCAAGGTTTTTATTTGCAGGGTTGCTTTCTCCATGGACCTTTACATTTGTTGTTGTTGTTACATTTGTGTTTGACTCTTTGTGACCCCATTTGGGATTTTCTTGGCAAAGATATTGGAATCGTGCCATTTCCTTCCCCAGCTTATTTTATAGTTGAGGAAACTGAGGCAAACAGGATTAAATGATTTATATAGGATCACAGCTAGTAAGTGACTGGTGACAGGTGCTCTATCTACTGCACCTAGCTTCCCTTTACATGGACCTTTATATGAGTTAGATTTATCAGAATAATTCAAAGTGTCCTTTTTTATAAAACATGCCTGGACTATGAAAATATTCATAGTTTTGGTCAGTGTGGGCCCACCTTTTGCCAGTGAAGATGGCAGCCCATCTATAATGCAGAAGATAAGAATAGACCAGAACTGGGGGGTAGCTTGAGGCCCAGAGTGGTTCAGGTTTTTGATCAGGATCAAACAGTTGGTAATGAAGTCAGGAGAGGCCTAATGTGTGAGACAGATGCATGTGAGCTTAGTTTGGAAGAAACCAGGGATTTTTTTCAAGTCTGAAGTGAGAAAGGTCTGAAGTTGTTCTTAGCATGTTCTGAGGTGACCGTCTCAATTCCCACTCTCATTGATGAGTCAGACCCTTTGAGCATGTCTATTATATCCCCTCAGTGCTCTCAGACTCTCAGGGTAGTTTTGAAGGGTTGTAAGCTGTCTTCCTTTTTTGAAGAAATAAATTTTTATCAATATCTTTTGTTTTTATATCACCAGAATTTCTCCTAGTATTCTTCTTCTTCCTTCTTCCAGAGAGCCATCTCATATAACAAGAAAAAAAAAGAAAAAGAGAAAAGTAAAAAAAAATACTAGTAGAAGTAATCAACGTACTGAGAAAGTCTTAAAATATGTGTAATACTTCACATTTCCCTCTTTTCCAAAGGAGTGGGGACTAGAATGTCTTCTCCTCTCTCTTCTCTGGGGCCATGCTTGTTCTGTGTAATGCAACATTCATTTTTGATTGTTTTGTTGTTATTCTTATAATTTTCATTGTTGTCATCATTGTGCATATTGTTTTGCTCAGCTTACTTCACTCTGCATCAGTTCATGTAATTTCTTTCTATGATTCTCTGTATTTGTCATTGTCTCTTACAGCACAGTAATAATCTATTACATTCATATACCACAATTTGTTTAGCCATTCTACAGTCAATGGGTATCTATGTTGTTTCCAAACTTTTTGCTATCACAAAAAATGCTACAATAAATATTTTTGTGAATATGGCGACTTTATTCTTATCAATGACCTCCTTGGAGTATTTTCCTAGTAGTGAATTCCATGAGTCAAAGGATATGGGCTTTTAGTCCCTTTTTTCTACATATTTCCAAAATAATTTTCAGAACAATTAAACCGATTCACAACTCCACCAGTAATGCATTCATGTGCCTATCATCCAACAAGGGAGTTGTTTTTCTAATGCTCTATGGCTCACAAACCCCTACCAGTGTGCTTTCTGCCATGTTGATCAGTTGAGAATCATTTAGTCAGCCTATATAATGCCTTTTGACATGTAATATTTAGAAAGGGGGATTATAGTAAGGACAGTTGGTACAAAATGTTCCTTCCCCTCTCCCCCAAAGTCTGTTCTATTTTTGTATTCAAATCTCTTTTCTCTCTTTCTGTCTCTTTGTCTCTCTCTTCGCCCCTTCTCTGCCTCTGTCTCTCCCTGCCTCTCTCCTCTCCTTCTCTGTGTCTCATCTCTCCCTGCCAGTCTCTTTATCTTTCTACTCTCTCATCCTACTCCTGAGAGATTTCTTCTTACCTGTGTCTCTCTCCTCTTTACCTATAGACACTTACTCAGTCCCATATGTCTCTGTTTCCTGGACAGATATTTTGCTGCTGAATCTTAGGGTATGACCAATTTTTTTCAACCACTCCAAACATCCTTCCTGTATGATGTCACATAGAGTTTCAGAATTAGTAGGGGTGCCTTGATTGATTTGATTCAATTGTCGTGAATCTCCACCTTGTTGAAGTCCTACCTTGTCAAAGTCACTTTAAATGCTCTGGGTAAATTTGATTGATTTACTCAATCAACCTTCCATCATTACATAGCACAGGGACAGTCTGGAGACAGGAGATGGAATGTCCTAGACCCTTGGGAAATAGCAAATAGGCTACTGGAATATAGAGCATCAGAATGGGAATAATACATAATAAGCCTAGAAGGGTAGACTGGAGCCAGATTGTGAAGGGTTCAAAAAGCCAAACAGATTAGATTATATTTTGTCCTAGAGGCTCATGTTTTAGGAATATCACTTGGATTGGAGAAGGGAAAGAAAGATTGGAAAAGGGAACCCAATTAGGAGGCCATTACAGTAGTCTAGATGAGAGATGATGAGAGTCTCTGCATGTATCAGGGGTATCCTTGATGAAAATATGAGAAGGGAATAGGCAGACCCTTCATAGAGGGGTTTGCTTTGGCAACGAGAAGGGCCACCTCCTCATGAGGGTCAGAGGTGAAGGAGGAGATAGTTGGGGAAGACATCTGAGTGATGTGAAATGAAGAGGAGGGGAGAAGAGAGAGCTCTCATCAGATGGTCTCCAAATGTCAGGGGAACCAAAGGGCACTGAAAAGATAGTGTTGTGGGCTACAAGCTTCCTCGAATTTGCAATGATGACTTGCCTCAGTTCTGTGCCTCAGTTTCCTCATTTAAAATGGATTTGGACTTGATGACTGCTAAGGTCCCTTCCAGCTCTAAATCTCTCTAAGAAGTGGCATAAAAGCCATCAGTACTGAAATGTGAGATCTGAAAAGGAGGAAGGCAGTCATGTAGCCAGTGCAAGGGGTAACATGGATAGTCTGAGTACTGTACCAGTATCCACGGAATGTTAAATGACCAATCAGAGTTATATTAGAGATATACTCTACCACAGAGTAAAGACCATACCTTAACCCCAATTCTCTGTGGCTCTCATTGATTGGCCAACAACAAGTCCTGGCCCGAGCACCACTTAATGGTTAATTTTTTGGGCTCTGATGGCTCAAAGTGAATGTAAATGGTAATTGTTTCTCTTTGGGCTAGCAACCCTGAGGGTCTTCCCCTCCCAATTTGATTTTTTTTTTATTAAAGGCACCATCTCTTGACTCACTTCTTAAACAGGCCTAATCTAATCACTGAATGGGCATTGCCTCAGTCAAAGCGAGAACTCAGGAAAGACCTTAGCTTAAAAAGGCCAAGGTCTCCCACAAATCCTAGGCCATCTCCAGTTGGCCTGATCTGTATCTGGCCACTGGACCCCGATGGCTCTGCAGGAGAAAGCGAGGCTGGTGACTTTGCACAAACCTCCGTCACTCAATTCCAATTCACTTGCGAGTCAGTGACACGACCTCCCTGATGTAGTAATGGTCCTTTTGGAGAACAAAGGACAAACCACGCGGCTTCTGGGTCAGGAGTAATTTGAAGGAAACTGGGATTTATTGAAGTACTTTTTGACTGTTGTAGCTTTGTGGTAGCAGCTGGGCAGGGGAGAGAAGGAGCTCGAAGTATAAATCACCACTCACGTTCCAGTTTCTCCCAGGAATACAGGACTTTGTATTTGGTTGGATGCCTCCTTTGATCTCCACTCTCCCACAATGCTCTTTGGCACTGTTGATTCCTTGCTCCTCCATAGGGGTTATTTTACCACTGGGCCAGGAGTCCCCATGTCTCTTGTTTAGTGACTTTAATCAAAATGTAATTGACTCCTACTATATGTACAATGTCCAAGCTCCATGGAGGAAATTCCTGTGTCATCCTAGTAACGGTTTTTACCACATTGTGTTTCACTTCACCACATGGCGTCCCTGACCTTGACCTCCATGGCAGTTTGGCCTTCCTGGGGCCTCCTGAGTGGGACCCCTCTTTCCACTGATGCCCAGGAATCTGGTCTGAGGTTTTCCTTTAGGTCCTCCAATCATCTGCACCTGTGTTGATGGAGATAAAGAAAGTGCTTGCAAATAATGACCCCGGACCATCCTAAGCAGAATGGAGGGCTAGCCAGGTTAATTTCTACATACTTTAGAGGCCTGTCCTTGGACTTGGGCCAACTGCTCACAAAGCATTCTCCTCTCTCTCTCTCACCCTTTAGCCTTTCAGAACATTTTCTTTCCAGCTCCTGGCTTCTGTCGCTTCTCCTGCAGTTTTCCTTTAACCCTTTGACTACAACAGTGTAAACAAAGAAGCAGGCACCTAGCTCAGCGGGGTACAAAACACACCTCATTATCTTTTCTCCCAAACCTCCTCTCTTCTGAACTTCCTACAACTCCTGAAGGCATCACCATTGTTCCAGGCATCCAGACCCAGTGACCTTACCATCGTCCTCATCTTCTCTTGGGTGCTTACCCCACACAGCTTATCAGTAGCCAAATCTTATTCTGCCTTATGTGTCCTCCTGTCTCCTTTCATGCCTCCCTCCCCCCCAGTTCATGCTCGTGTGACCTCTCGCCTAAACTGTGGCTTTTAATGAGTTCTCATCCATGCACAGAGGTGGTCATGCCCATCCATTACCCACAACTATTCCTCTTCCTCATCCATCCACTCTAAATTCCTTTTTTTAAAAAGATAATAATAGCCCTTATATGGTATATATTATATTATAATAGTGCTTACATGTATTATATACCACCGTACTAAGCCCTTTATAATTATCTCATTTGATCCTTTTAACAATCCTAGGAGGTAGAGGCTGTAATTATCCCCCTTTTACACGTGAGGAACCTGAGGCCAACAGAGGTTAAGTGACTTGCCCAGGGCCACACAGCCAGGAAGTGTCTGAGGCCTGATTTGAACTCAGGTCTTCCTGACTCCAGACCCACTGTGCCATCTAGCTGCCCCATGATTAATCCTAACCTTTTATCATTCCATCTTTCCCTCTACCTTATGACCCCCTAACCTTGGTCTTTGTCCTCACCATGACCCCTGTTCCTTCCACCTATCTTTTCTTTCCCAGACTATCGCCCTTGCCCTGGCTATTCTCCCTTCCCTCCCTCAACCTTTTGTGAAACCGACTGAAGTGTGTACTGCCCTCTGCTCTGAAATAGCTTGGCCCCTTGTCCTGTTGTGCCTTGACCCTGGATAAGTCACCCCTTCTGCCCCTTCCCATTTGTGTGCTGCCAAACGGAGCAGGAGGAAATTAAGATACTGGGCTGATTGGGCCCATTACAAATGGATATCACCCAATCTCAGTCCTCCTTGAAGCAAGGCAAACCTCCCGTTCCTCTCTAATCAATACACCAGCCTGCTCTCCACAGCGGCGGTTCCAAATCTTCTTGTGTCCTCTCAAGTCTATGTCCTCATTAAGTCCTTCCTAGAGGTTTCACTCAGTGAGACACAGGTTCTCCTATGGGTCTCGTCCCCAGACAAGATTTGTGTGAGATTCCAAGATGGAGATGGGAGGATGGGCCTGGTCATCTCTGACTTTTCTTCTACTTCTGAATCCACGTTCATATGGATACAATCTGCCTTTGTGGAAGGCATGCCAATGCAACCCTCCAGAATGTTTGTCTTGCTTTTTGTTCCTGTAGAATATACTTGGGTTTTAAGCAACGTATCCATGAGTTCAGGCTTGATTTTACTCTGAAACTAGGACTGATTGTGAAGTCCAAGATGCTCTTCAAGTTTGTTGGTGATTGAGATTAATCATAAATTATTGGTGACTTTTTCTGGGTCAAGCTCTCTTAGGTGAAATAACGCCTGTACGTGTCTCTATGTGTGTATATGAGAGGCGGTGTGTTGTAATAGCAAGGGAGCTGCCCTCAAAGTCGGGAAGACCTGGGTTCATGTCCCATCTCTGACACATGCTAGCAAATGAACATACCGGGGAAATCTGGGTGGGTCCCTGGACTTCTCAGTGCCCCCACGTAGTTTTGGAAACTGTGCATTATTGGGAAGGGGAGTTTTCTCACTGGGAACTCATTTCATTGCCCTCCATCCCTCAAGTCTCTCCTCTCTGCATTCCATCTGCATGTGCCTCTCAGCTGCCAGAGTGATTTTCTAAAGCTTACTGTGTCCCCATTACAAGCTATACGTGACTCAAAGTAGCAAGGATTTCCAAATCATCAAAGATGCACAGATACTCTGTGACTGACCTTGACTTGGTCCCTTTCTACCTTTCTGGTCTTCTAGGGCACCTGGGTGGTACAGAGGATAGATCACAAGATGTGGAGTCAAGAAAACCCGAGTTTGAATCCTGCCTCAAACTCCTGGGCAAATCCCTTAGCTTCTCTGTGCCTCAGTCTCCTTATCTATAAAATGGGGATAATAATAGGGCTCATCTTGCAATGATAGCAGTTATTATAGTTATTGTTATATTTTGCTCTTCTCCACCCTCTAAATATACCTATGCTCACTTCCCTATGGTTCCTCAAACTCAACACTCTGTCTTTTATCTCTGTGCCTTTGTAACTGTCCCTACTTCATGCCTGGGATACTGTGCCCGTGCACCTTTGGCTCCTTCCTTCAAGACTCTATTCCAATAATGGGATCTGCTGCAGGAGACCTTTGGCAGTCCCCGTCACTTTTAGTGCCTTTCCCTCTCAGATTAACTTCCATTTGGCACAGTGGATAGAGCGCCAGGCCTGGAGTCAGGAGGATCTGAGTTCAAATCCTGCTTCAGATACTTTCTAGCTGTGTGATCCTGGGCAAGTCACTTAACCCTGTTTGCCTCAGTTTCCTCATCTGTAAAATGAGCTGGAGAAGGAAATGGCAAACCACTCCAGTATCTTTGCCTAGAAAATACCCAAAAGAGGTCACAAAGAGTCAGACACAATTGAACAATGACACGGTATACATATATATATATATATATATATATCTATTATATGTATATACACATATGTATCTATATCTTATGTGCATTGTTATTTACATGCTGTCTTCCCTGTACACTCTTTGAGAGCAAAGACTGTCTTTTGCCTCTTTTCGTATCCTCAGCACTTAGCACAATGCCTGGCACATAGTAGATGCTTAATAAATGTTTATTGCTTGATCAATTGATTGATGTACCTGCCATTAGAATGTGAGCTCCTGGAGGGCAAGGCCTATTTTTGCCTTTCTTTGTATCCCTATTGCTTAGTGGTCTTTTAATAAATGCTAGTTGATTTACTGACCCCTATTTAGCATGTAGTCAGTGCTTAGGGAATACTTGCTACATGACTAGCAAACTCATCTTTACCTTTGTATCATTAGTGCCTGGCACATAGTCAGCATTTAATAATGCTTCTTGACTGACTGACTCTGATGGTGGGGAAGTACCTAGACCAACTTAACCTTGGATTTTTAAAAGTATTGAGGTGTATTTGCATGTGTGTATTTCAACTTCATTCAACAAACATTTGTTCAAGTGCATACTGTGTGCTAGGCAGATCAAACGGTGAAGCAGAAGCTTTCAGGGGTGGGGAACCTTAGCCTCGAAGCCACATGTAGCCTTGAGGCCACATGTGGCCTTCTAGGTCCTTGGGTGGGGTCTTTTGACTTAGTCCAAGTTTTACAGAACAAATCCTTTTATTAAGGGGATTTGTTCTGTGAAGTTTGGATTCGGTCCACACTTGAGGACCTACAGGGCCACGTGTGGCCTCGAGGCCTCAGGTTCCCCACCCCTGGCAGATTACCAGAAAGAAAAGCAAGTATGGTCTGACCTCAGGGACCGGAGCCAGAAGTGCTTGATTTTTACTGTTAGTTTGAATCCTTTATGCTCCAAGAAGGTTTCAAACAATTCCCATCTCTGTGGTTTATTGTCTCCTCAAAGACAGTCATGAGAACACTCTTCTTTTAAAGTAAATGAGTGAATATTTGTTAGTATGAAAATGAAATTGATCTGCCTCCCCAGTGGAAGGGAGAGTCAGAGCCTGGGGCTCTTCTGGCTGGTGGGGCCCACTTGTGCATTGGGCACTTTTTTTGTTGTGATGCCCACAGGGCAGAAAGGTAGATTGCAGCACATTTTTGACAGGCAGATGGGACTTGAAAAACATTAGTGAAGGAAAGCAAGAAATTCAGAAGGAGAATGAATTAATGGGAGGAGGAAAGTGAGGAAAGAGAGGACAGGTAAGAAGGAAAGGGAACAAACATTTATTAAGTGCCTACTGTGTGAAAGTGGATCATAGGATGAATTTGGACGTGAAAGGGGGACCATTGAGTCCCTTATTTTATAGATGAGGAAACTGAGGCACAGAGAGGTTGTGTGACTAAGGCAGGATTTAAACCCAGGTTTATCCTTACTCCAAGTCTAGTTATCTGTCTACTGTGCCATGTAGTGGTCTCCTGGTGTGTCACATCCTTTATAACTGCTGGAGAGAGAGATTAAGGGTGCCAAGAGGAAATTTACAAAACTGCACAGTAACATCAAAGTGTTAACTTCCCCACCTCTGTCTTAGAAATCGGCTTATCTCTCAAGTGTATTCTTGACATTAGCATCAGTCTAGAACAGATCAAGGAAGAATATGCGTTTGTTAGCTAACTTTGATGGGCATGTTACAATGTCACCTTCCCAATAACCACTTTCAGTGCCAAGCCGTAGAAATGCAAAGACTTTCATTCCTTTTGGCTGAATTTTATCCGTAATGTAGCTAAGACCTTTCTTGTAGGAAGAAGTAGCTTTTCCCCCACCCCAAGTAGAATTCCTTGAAAGTTCTACCATTCACTGAGGCCATGTTCCCTTATCAGGGACGTGAAACATTTAGCTCAACATATTTAATCAAACCTCTGGATTGGCAACAAAGCAGAATTCTTAAGCACTGTTCCTGGTGCTTGTGTAGGATGGGATCCAAAGCAGCATTCACTAATCAATACATTAATCCCAAATGAAAACGGGCATGTAGCATGCTCTGGCTCTATTTAGTGAGCCAGCCTGGAAAATCGCCTACGTAAACATTGGAGGGTGATTTTGGATGGTGCAGTCTGTTCTAATTTTAGCTGAACTGTTTTGCAAGGTTTGATAAGCAAAGTAAGTACAGTATTCTATAAATATGGCCAGTTCCTCAAATGCACATCACTGTGAATAAATGCTTATGCCTTCAATACTGATTCTTGTTTTCTTAATTATAGACTTTCTCTCTCCAGATAGAAAACAACTTCCTAGGTGGCAGAAATGCTCAAAGTCTCCACCCTGTCCCCGAACGTAGCATCACCTATAGAGAGGTAGTGTTAGCATGGTGGATGGTGCATTGGGTCTGGATTCAGGAAGAACTGCGTTCTTACAGTGGGCTAGGCACTATGCTAAGCATTAAGGATACAAGGTAAAAACATTCCCTACCCTCTAGGAGCTTATATTTCAATTGAGGAGATAGCATGTAAATTATATATATATATATATATATATATACACACACATATATACATATATATAAATATGTATATGAGAGAGAGAGAGAGAGAGAGAGAGAGAGAGAGAGAGAGAGAGAGAATGAATGAATATCTTAGAGGGAAGGGCATTAGCAATAGGGGCCACTGGGGGGAAGCCTTCTGTAGAAGGTGCCATTTGAACTCGGTCTTGGAGGAAGGCAGGGAGGCTAACAGGTGGAGGTGATGGGGTGGAATATTGTTGGGCCATAGACTGTGTGCACACTCGAAAGGTAGGATAGGGCCAAATTGTAAAAGGCTTTAAAAGCTAAACAGGCGATTTTATATTTGATCCCTGAGATAATAGGAAACTACTGGAGTTTGTTGAGTGTGGGGTGGTCACATGGTCAGACCTCCACTTTAGGGAGAGGACTTTGGCAGCTGAATGGAGGATGGTCTGGAGTGGGGAGAGACTCAAGGCTGAGAGACCAACCAGAAGGCTATTGCAATGGTCAAAGGGAGAGGTGATGAGGGCTTACACCAGAGCAGTGGTTGTGAGTGGATGGAGAGATATTGTAAAGTTAAAAATGTTGAGATTTGGCAACAGAGTGGATATGTGGGATGAGTGAGGATGAGACGACTCCCCTCAAAGCCCAGCCACCTCATATCACTCCATCACAGTTGGAAAAATAGCCCCAGACCGAGTAATAATCATTAAATCAATAGAAAAACTACCATAGGTGCATGTCGCCGGCCCAGGTCTGCATGAAGAAGCAGCAAGAAGGCTTTGGGTACCTTCACCTTTGGGAAATAGGGAAAACCAGGGAATTGTGGAGTCTGAAGCCTTGTACCAGGAGCAGGGAGAGGGGAGTCTGGACCAAGGTCTAGAGCCTACAGCAGTGTCACTGTCTCTGTCCATAACTAGAAATCAGGAACCTGGGGGTCTCAGACCCAGAGGGCAATGAGGAGAGCACCCTGTAAGCCAGATAGGTCAAGCTTAGTGCTCTCTAGGTCTGCTCCTGAGTCCCTTGAAGAACATTTTACGGTTTACCCTGACCCCAGATAATACTGATCAGGACCAAAGAAGGCCTGACTCTTCCTTCTAGAGGTGCGCAGATGTTGGTCCTGACATTTTAGGAACTAAAACTCAAAAAAAATAGATAGAAGAAAACACCAATAATAGAGGAGTAAGGGGTCAAGGATGATACTAGGTTTGTGAGACTGGGTGCCTGAGCATTCAACAGTCATAAGAAGGTCAAGAAGAGAGGAGGATTTTGAGAGAAAGATACCAAATTCTCTTTTTGTATTTGTCAAGTATGGGCTGTCTCGGATATATCCAATGGGCATATGATGGTGTAGGACTATAGCTAGAAGGCAGCTTGGATGGATGTGTAGATCTGGGCATTATCTGCGTAGAAATGATCATTGAGCTGGCATGCTAATCAGGTGAGCTAGGAAAGAGGGAGAAGGGATGAGCACCCAGGACAGAGCCTGGCATGTTTGCTACTTGGTTGATCTTCTGATAATGCAGAAGCACCAAAGGCCCACAAATCCAGTTTATAGAAAGACATAAAGCTTGGAATATCTCAGGGTGAGTTAAAAGAGGTCATTGATTGTGAAGAGTAAGCAAGGTGCTTAATAGAGAGCGCTGGACCTAAAGCCAAGAAGATCTGAGTTCAAATCCTGCCTCAGACACTGTATCTAACCCTGGATAAGTCACTTAACCGTTGTCTGCCTCAGTTTCTTCAGTAGTAAACTGGGAATAATAACAGCACCTACCTCCCAGGGTTGTTGTGAGGATAAAATGAAATGATAATTATAAAGAGCTTTATACATCTTAGAACACTATATGAATACTATTATTGTGACTATTATTATCATTATTACTAAGACTAAGGTCCTTTGTTTGCACATAGTATGTTTTAAGAACGTATGCATGACCTTTTTTTCCCCTAAGAAATTGCACGTATCATTTTAAAACAATGAACAGCTCTTCAGAGAGCAAGAAAAAAAAAAGTTGAGCGTAGTGGGAGAGGAAACACTTATCTGTGGGAGTGACGGAGGAGAGACTAGTGACAGAGTGTGGACAATGGAAATGAATGTTAATTTGTTAACCTCAGACTCCAGAGTCAAATGACATGATTTCAAGCCAGCAGGGTTTCCGTTATAACTTTCTACTGCACTTGTGTGGGTCTATTATGTTGACCCCATTCTGCAGGAATCTGACTGATTATGACTGAATATTGCAGAATAGCTGAATTCTGTGACCATTTTAGGGTAACGATAGCCACATGTAAGAGACACTTCTGAATCATGGTTTTCGGAGAAATGACATTGCCATCCATTTTATCTTTGAATGAAAAGGGTGATGACTATGTTTGTGTCTTTTCCCCATTCAAAAGATGGGGGGAAATACTCATCTCTGCCTGTTGCCCTTGTATTATTGAAAGTTGGAAGAAAGAGGCAGACAGGAGTCTTATATTCATTGTTAGATTTATAGTTGGGAATACTAGTCAAATCCTGCCTCCTAACTTGTGTGACCCTGGGTTAGTCACTTAAATTCTCTGTTCCTCAGTTTCCTCATCAGTAAAATGAGAGTGATAATACCTGCAGTTTCCTACCTCACAGGTTCAGTGAACTATAAAAGCACTAACAAATCGAACAGTAAAATGTTGGTAATGTTTGGGTTTGGATATACACACATACACATACACACATATGTGTGTGTATATATATATATATACATATATACAGATACATATGCATACATATGTATATACACACGTATATGTATATATGTATGTGTGCATGTATGTATGTATCTCCAGTGCCTGACTCAGTGCCTTACCACATTTATTGGTTTGATGAATGAATGAATGAATGAATGAATGTAGTATGACAAGGTCCTTGCCCTTTGCTCACTTATAGTCTAGGTTGGAAGGGAAGAAAAAGTTAAATAAACATCAGGAAGTATGTGCTGACTGTCAGTTGAGGAGCTTAAACCAATCAATAGAGCAGTTCTTTCCTCCCCCCAATTTTAATATTTTATTTTTCCCAATTATATATCAAAACAATTTTCAACCTTTTTTGAGTTTTGAATTCTCTCCCACCTTCTCTCCCTTCTGCCATCATTGAGAAGGGAAGCTTTTTGATAAAGGTTATACGTGTGCAGTCATGCAAAACATATTTTCATATTAGTCATGTGAAAGAAAACACACACAGAAAAGACAAGAAAAATGAAGAAAGTAAAATAACAGTAAGCTTTGAATGGAGCCATTCCCAGGGCGGCAAGCTCACTGAGGGGCACAGTGGTTGGGACTGCCAAGGGAGGAACCGGTTGAGGAGGGAGATGGTCAGAAATCTCAGAAGTTGCAGGTTCCTTCTTGTTTCTTAGTTACTTGTCTCACTCAGAGATGGTCGGTCGGTTTTCCTGATGTCACTTGTCTGTCTCTGCAAACATTTTTACCCATCAGCCTCAGCAGAATGGTATCTCCCCATGCATGTTCAAGGCCTTTGTCAGCAAGAGTCACCCTGAATTCTCCTCCAACAGACAGCAGGATGCCCAGGAGTTTTTCTTGCACCTGGTAAATCTAGTGGAGGTAAGTACTCTTTCTCTTTCCTTTTTTTTTTAAGAAAAAAAATTATAATTTTTTCAATTAAGGGTGAATAATCTTATTTAAAAAATGGTAAGATGAGTTTTTTTAAAAACTAGCTCACCACATTTCTGCACAGTAGTCTGGGAATGCTCAGCTCATTCTATTCTGCCTACCCAATCCAAAATCTTAGTCTTTTTGAAACCTGGCTTAACATTCCCCCCTACCCCATTTGACTGATTGTGACTTTCTGATCTGCTTCTTTCTCATTTGTAGTGTATTAATTTGTGTTTCCTGATATTGTTGCTCAATAGAATATGAGCTCCTTGAGGGAAGGGCCTGTTGGGTATTGATCTTTGTATTCCCTAGTGCCCAGCACATAGTAGGTGCTTAAATACTTGTTGAATTGAAAGTAAATAAAAATTGAATTAAACACTTATTGAATTGGATTAAAAGTGTTCCATTACTCCTACCAGACTATAGGCTCCATAAGGATCATGTCCTATTTCCTTTCTGTCCCCCTCCTGGCCAATAATGAATCAATGAAAAGGCATTTATTAGACACCTACTATGTGCCAGGCATTGTACTAAGAGCTGGGGATACAAGGAAAGGCACAATCAATCTCTGCCCTCAAGAAGCTCATAATCTAATGGTGTGGGTGTGTGTGTGTGTGTGTATGTATGTGTATAAGATAACATACAAATAACTGTACAAAGAAGACATATACAGGGTAAATTGGAGAGAAGGTACTAGCATTAAATGCAGAAAAGGCTTCTTATAAAAGGAGATTTTTAGCTATTAATTAAAGGAAGTTGGGGAAGCCAGGAGACTGGGAGGTAAGGAGGGAGAAAATCCCAGGCATGGGGCACAGTCAGTGAAAATGCCTGGAATTTGGAGATGGAGGGTCTTGTTTGAGGGACAGCAGGGGGGGCCCATGTCCCTGGACTGTAGAATCCCTTGGAGGGGAGAAAGAAGAGCAAAAGATGGGAAAGGTAGGAAGGGGCCAGGTTATGAATTTGAGCTTAGTTCTTCCTGACTCAGAGCTCAGCTTTCTATCTCCTGCGCTGCCACTGCCTCTATTATTAGTCTGCCGATATCGGAATACATGAACTTGGTCTAATCCAACCCCCAGAGGAACCGAATTGGCTCTGAAAATCCAAGCGACGTTTTCCGGTTTGTGGTGGAAGAACGGATTCAGTGCTGTCAGTCCAGGAAGGTGCGCTACACCGAGAGGGTCGACTATTTGATGCAGCTGCCGGTGGCCATGGAGGCAGCAACCAACAAGGGTAAGACAGACACAAAGGCAGGCACGGATGTGTGCGTGTGTACACACACAGACACACACACGCACACACGCACACACGCACACACGCACACGCACACGCATCCCTAGAACAGAGATTATTTACTCGCATCCTTACAAGAGAAAACTAAAACCTTAAACGTGGGAGGCCTCGCGCTATGTCCCGATGATGCGAAGATGTGTTGAAAGAACAGCCATCAGCCTCTGGATGCTTATACTTCTGCGTGGAGGATGCAGCACTTCAGCCGCTAAATCTGACGGTCCCATAGCGTTTGTTACATCCCTATTGGCACGTTAGCCCTCTTAATCTGGCAGGAAAATCCCCCAAATCTCAATGTCCTTTTGCCAACTGATCCTAAAAGTAACTAGGATTCTGAATGAAGGTTTTCCTTCTCAGGAGCAGTCAACAACAGCCATTTCCAAGGTTGCTCATTTCATCTTGGTTGTCTTTCCTCCCCCCCTCAGACGAGCTGATTGCCTATGAGTTGACGAGAAGGGAAGCGGAGACATCCAGGAGACCCCTCCCAGAATTGGTCCGGGCCAGGATTCCTTTTAGTGCCTGCCTTCAGGCCTTCTCTGAACCGGATAACGTGGAAGATTTTTGGAGCAGCGCCTTACAAGCAAAGTCTGCGGGTGTGAAGTAGGTGCATGGGCTGTGTGTGTGTGTGTGTGTGTGTGTGTGTGTGTGTGTACAGCAGAGGTTCTTAACCTGGGGGCTGTGCATAGATTGAATGGGGGTGGGTCTATGAACTTGATAGGGTGAAAAAACATATCTTTATTTTCACTAATCTCTAAGTGAATTTTGGCATTTCCTTTAATTATTTAAAAACGTTATTTGAAAAGTGTGTAGGCTTTACTAGGCTGACCAAGGGGTTCACACAGATACAAAAGGGTTAAGAACCGTTGGTTTAGAGGGACAAGTCTAAAACTTTGTAAATTGAGCAATGCTTATCTAGTTGTCTCCATCACTAGCGAGGTGAGGTGAGCAGGGCACCCTCCCTCAAACCAGACACAAAACACAACTATAATTTTTCTGTAACACTGTTCAGCTTATACTTCTACTACTGCTAGTAAATATTATATAAACAGCAAGGAATGGGCCTAATAAATCTACTCCCTAATGGAAATTTATATATATATATATAAATATATGTCATATATTTATTGTAATAGTCCAGATCTGAGATGAGGAGGGCCCACCACCAGCATGGTAGCAGTATCAGAGGAGAGAATGGGGGTACAGAGGAGAGATGTGAAGGTGGAATGGACAGGACTTTGCAACAAATTGGATATGGGGCGTGTGAGGAAGAGTGACCCAGTTCTGAGGATGATACCTAGGTTGTGAGCATGGGTGCCTGGAAGGATGCTGGTACTTCTCCACAGTAATAGGGAAGTTAGAAAAGGGGAATGCTTGAGAATGGGTGAAATTATGAATTCAGTTTTGGACGTGGAAAGTGTAGAACTCGTAAGAACTCTTGCTGGTCTGATAGCTTTGGAATCCCCAATGTCTTGCTGAAGCAGTTGAGGCCTGTCCTATGTCATTCATTGTTTTCTTTATCTTCTTTTCTTCTTTATCTTCTTTCTTTATCTATCTTTATCTTCTATTCAAAAAGCAGCCTTTTCTTTTTAGGAAGTCATTTGTCCATCAACTCCCTATCTCCTGAAATGGCAAGAAGAGAACCTTTCATTTCTTAAAGAGCAGATCCAACCTGGATACCTAGGTTAAAAGTTAGGGGGCACTTATATTTGCTTGTAAAGGCTGGTTTCATTAGCTCTAGTTGCTTATCAATCAATCAATAATCATTTATTAAGTGTATACCATGTGCCAGGCACTGTGCTAAGCCCTAGGGTTACAAAAAGAGGCAAAAGACAGTCTCCTGTAAAAGATGGGATTTTAGTTAAAATCTAAAGGAATAGTCCCTTGGATTAAAACAAAACACCTGGATTACCTTCCTATATTTACTACCTATTTCAGATCATGCTCTGGGACAAGTTACCCAAACACCTAAATTTGCAAGACCAAATCATAAGAAAAATAGTGGAGAATGGAAAAAGGTTCCTTTCAGACCTATTACTGGGGGAGAGGATTCTTAACACAGCAAGGTATAGGAGGGATCATAAAAACTAATGCTGACAATTTTAATTTCATAAAATTATAAAGCTTTGCATTAGCAAAAATCAGTATACTTAGGGCAAGAAGGGAAGATGTCATTTGTTCAGTTGCACCAAATATCTCTGAAAAAGTCCATTAGGTAAAGTATAGATAGAGAATTAAAACAAGTATATAAGACCAAAAGCCATTCCCCAGCAGTTAACTAATATAATAAAACAGTTTTCAGAAGATAAGAATCAAGTGTGAACAAAATGGCATGATGCTTCCTGGTTCAAGATCATTTTGTTCATCAAAAAGTGATTTTTATGCTTTTGGTTATGTAGAAGGCCATGGTAGATGCTGTCCACAGCTTATTACATATGGGGTTCCTGCCTTTTGGAACATTTTTCTTGAAAAGGAATTATGGTCTCCTCTATATATAAAGAACATTCTTAACAGTTTAGAGGTGACTGAATATTATTGATGATCAATACGAGCAAACTTCTGATGTAAAGAAGATGGAAAAATATGGCCCGGGGAAGCAGGAGGTTTTTACGAAGTTTTCTTGAAATGTTGTGAACATCGGTTTGGGGAAACCAGAGAAGGGAATTGGTCAAAGGGAATAGCCTATAATTATATCTTCTCTTTGGCATAGTGATGGAATAGGAGGAGAGAGTTGCCCTTTTTTTAACCTTAGTTGTGAGATTATCAGAGCCCATGGATGTTCACAGCACATCCAAGAAAGAGGAAGGGCTCTCTTTTCTACGTGACCTTTCCTCCATAGGACTTTTAGAAAGTATTAGAGGACAATTAATATAATTTAGAAATGGGAAGTGTTTATGTCTGCATGCACATATACACATGTTCAGGGACTGACACCCATTAGTTTAATAGATAGGAGCTTAGAAAATTAGCAGTGTAAATATGCTGTTGTGTCTGTTTTTAATTCACTGGCCTATCAGTTTGCTTGTCTTCATTATTCATTCGTTCACGCCTTTATCCAGCACCAGTTTGCCAAGCTCTTGCTCTGTATGGTGCACTGTACCAGGCATGGAGAGGAGGGTCAAAGGCAAACAATTTATGACTTCTTTCTGTTCCATCCACTTGTGCAGATTGAAGTCCTTCCCCATGCCTCAGCAAACCATCTAAATGAGTCTCTGTGGTGTCTAGATTCTTCCTTTAGTGACCATTGTCTCTAGTGATGAGCCTTTCCACACTCAGCTGGGTGAGTCGTGGGACCACACACTCACAACTGACTGGTCACTGAGCCTGAGGTCAAAGTCTTTCCAGTTTGGTAGATGGGCTGAATCTTCATTCTGCAAGCACAGGCCTTAGGAGCCTGAGGTCCCTTCCGTAGTCCAGGGAGACATGGGAACAAGACTTTATAGAAACTTTCTACCAAATCAAGTGCTTCAGTCCTGACATATTGATGTATTTATCATTTATCACAATGACTGAAAGCACTGGATATCCATTCAGTCATTATCTTACTTTGAACCCAGCCTTCAAAGCCCTTGAAATAATAATGATAACAATACTAAGCAGAATATTATAATACTAATTAATAAGCAGAACTATTTTTAAAATTAATTTTTATTGATGTCTTTTTTTAATCCCCTAAACTTCTCCCTGTAATTGCTCTCTTTGACTCAACCAGAGAGCCATTCTACATGACAAAGGATTTAGACTTTTATTTTGTATTATAACATAAGGGGAAAATCCCAACAATTCGCTTCATGCGAAAAAAAATAAATGTCCAATTCATCCCTTTGCTAAGTGAACAAGCCCTAATTTGCTGCCATTGGAGTTAAGTTCCTTGAAAGCAGCACTTTTGTTTGTTTCTATTTGTACCCCTAGCACTTAGCAGAGTGCCTGACCCATAGTAAAGCACTCAACTGATGCTTTGTCTATCTAGTAAACCTTAATAAAGACAACTTTCACTAGTTAATCAAACAGACTGCTGGTTTTAGGATAGAAGAGTCAGTACCCGAGACTTCTAGAACTGGTTGGCAGTTCATGGTTATTAGACCCCACCAGGTTCAGAAAACTATGTATGAGCCAAACTTGTAATGATTCTAGCCCAATTTCCATTTGTCAACAACGGTTTAGTAAATGCTAGTAAATAGGGGCAGCTAGGTGGCGAAGTGATTAGAGCACCGGCCCTGGGGTCAGGAGGACCTGAGTTCAAATCCGATCTCAGATCAGACACTTGACACTTACTAGCTATGTGACCCTGGGCAAATCACTTACCCTCAAAATGCCTTGCCCCCCAAAATACTAGTAAATACTCCCTTTCAGGGAGGAGTACGTGTGGTTTGGGGTGAACTAGGAAGGGTTCAGTGAAAATACCACTGGCTCTGGTTCCAAGTCCATCTCTGACTACCAGCGTGGCCTTGGGGAAGTCACTACCCTCCTGAGCCTCAGTTTCTTTATCTGTTAAATGAGAGAACTGGCTTCAGAGGTGCCTCGCATCTTGAGAGCTGGGGCCCCAGTCACTCGCTGAGCTTGCATAGGACTCTGCCGCAGCCTCGATTCTGCTTTTCCTAGCATCAGGAAATGCTGTTGCATGAACCTACCACACGAGGGGGCCAATGGTACAAGATTTCAATACCCTCTTAGCTCTCAAAATCGGAGCCTCCCATTTTTGGATTTGGTGAGCTCTAACAAATGGAAACGCGGAGAGGTTTGCTAGCAGAGGGCAGGGGTAAAAATTAGGTAAGGATGTAATCTATGTTTGACTCAAGATACTATAAAAAGGCAGCATCACATAGTGGATACTGTTGGCCTTGGAGTCAAAAAGACCTGGTTCAAATCCCACTTCTGAGAATTACTGTATGACCTTGGAGAAGTCACTTAATATCTGTGGGCCTCAGTTTCCTCAACAGCAAAATGATGTAGTTAGACTAGATGGTGTCTGGAGCCCCCTTCAACCAGTCTAAGATCCTATGTTCCTGACACCCTTTCTTGCTCTTGGAAGTGGGCACACACACACACAGACCCAGTGGCACTGCCCTCAGACCCATATTGTTCCAATTACCTGAGTTGCTGGGCATGAGGAGAAGGGAGAAAGGTATAGCTTGGAAGAATCTGTCTTCTCCTCTCAAGTGCAGTGGGTGACTCTTCAATGACAAAATAACTCAGAGTCAACTTTTTCCTCTCTACCCTCAGTGCTGGTTGGAGATCTCACCCTGACACTAGCCTCTCCAGCCTTTGCCTTTCGGACAGCCCATAGCCCATGGTGCACTGCCTACTACCTATAGTCCACAACCTGCTTGGAGAACCCTTGAGGACTGTACTTTGAGACCCACTGGTGCTGGCCATTGGTGGGTTCCTCTAGTATGTATTTTCTTAAGAACAGAAAAATGCTAATAAAAAGAGGGAGGAAAAGCTCTATTTCTGACATTCATTAACAGAATCTTGGTATCAGGTATATTTGGGTGGCTAGACATATCAAAAGCTCAGAATTTTATTTTATGTATTAGTGAATTTGACTTTGTTTACTTTCACATTAGGAATAGTATTCAGTACTTCTTCTTTGGAGATACCACTCTCTCTTCTTGAGATTCAGCTCCCTCCAATGTAAAATGGGAGAGTTGGACAAGATGATTTGCTGTAAGGGAACGGCTTTGTGAACCAGCTCTGGCATTCTGTGATTTTATGAAACCAGATGAGAAAAGACATTTATTTTTGAAACTTTTGAAGGCTGGGTAGAGTTAATAATAGGTCACTGGTGACCTTTTCCCAGAACTTGCATATGTACTTTGTCATGTATAGTTTACTAAGTCATTCTTATAAAATGTGTAGTCATTATGATTCTCCTTGGGGAAATTGGGGAAACTGAGCCAACTTCATGGTTAAATGATGTGACCAAGATAACATCATTTATATAAATCAGTCATCAGTAAGCATTTATTATATGTTTACTATATGCCAGTCAGTAGCTGGTGGCTCAGTGGATAGAGCACTGGGCCTGGAGTTAGGAAGACCTGAGTTCAAATGTCACCTCAGGCACTTAATAGCTATGTGACTCTGGGCAAATCACTTTCAGTTCCCTCATCTGTAAAATGAACCGGAGAAACAAATGGCAAACCACTCCAATATCTTTGTCAAGAAAACACTAAATGGGGTCACGAAGAGTCAGACACGACTGAAATGACTCAACAACAACACATATCAGTTAGTCAACTTACGGTTCACTATGTCGATGCTGGGGATACTAATCAAAGAAGCAAATGAGAATTGCTGATAACACTGATAATGGTGATGAGAATGGTGATGATTACTAACAATTCTATGGTATTGAGGTTTAAAGTATTATCTTAAAATTATTTTTCACAGCTTTGCTGGGGAGTTCATAAGTAACAGCTCAGACAAATCCTGGCTGTGTGACTGTTGGCAGATCATTTAACCTCTCAGTGTCCAAAGCAACTATGGATTTCTATATTTTGTGGAGAAGGGGCTGCCCTGCATTGATCAGAGGAGTCCCTCACCAAGAGGTCCTTGCCCTGATGAAATGACAGGCTTATCCCCAGAAACTTCTTAAAGAAGTAACAGCTCACATTGACATATCAGTTACAGAGCCAACTTGTGAGATATATGTGTTGTCACTCCCATTTTACAGATGAGGAAACTGAGGCCCAGGGATGTGAAGTGGCTTGCATGATTACATGACTAGTTAATGGCAAAGCCAGGGCTTAGATGCAGGTTTTCTGTCTCTAAATCCAATATTCTTTCCCTTCCCAACACCTGATACGAAGTCCTGATTCTCCTGTCTCACTGCCCGTCCAGTGCCCGCTTCAGCACAATTTGTCCAGAGTGTTCTGTATCATTATGTATAACTCTGTCTGAGTTGGGACAGAGGGTAGCCTTGGGTCAGCTTATGGAGATCCCATATGGCAGTGCAAGCAGTAAATGGTTTGGTGTAGCGGGTTGGGTATCCTCCTCAGAGGTGCCAACTTCTCCCTTCCCCAACCTCATCCCACCCAAGACTTCTGCCTCTCAGAGGAGGTGTAGAAAAAACTCAAAAACAAGACTCCATTTTGAAGGTAAAGTCCTCAAATTTGGCGAAGCAGGTGGTTATTTAATGTGGTGGCTTATTGCTGACATCTGCTCAGGGTCCAGGCCACCAGGCAGCCATGCATTAAGGGAAGCAATGTTATAATGAGGTCCTTGTACTTCCCAGCAATAAACCCTTGCACAACGGCTGCTAATATAAACCCCTCTCATACCAACCTTCACACTAAATTATAACAGTCCTATTTTCTTAGCATTTTACAATTTGCAAAGTGCTTTGTCTCCAAGAACCAGTGAGATAGGGAAAATATTTTCTTCATTTTACAGATGAAGAAACTGAGGCTGTATGAGGTTAAATGACTAGCCTATGTTCATATCAATCAGAAAACATTTATTAAGTACCAACTGTGTGTCAGTAGCTGTGCTAAGCACTGGGGATTCAAAGGCAAATAAGAAACTGTTCCTTTCCTCAAACAGCTTATATTCACATGAAGGTGGGCTTTGAATCCAGAACTCCACACCAAAGTGGATGGTATCATAGTCAGACTTTTCTGTTTATCTCTAGAGAGAGTGAGTTTTACGATGATTCGAAGGTCAGTGGTGATTTTTAAGTGCCTGCTATGTGCTAATCTCTGTGCTGGGCTCTGGGCATCTAAGACAAATGGACGATAGCTCTTGCCCTCATGAAGCTTACATTGTGAGAATACAAAAAACATACCAAGTATATTCCAAGTAATTTTGGGGGTGGGCAGGCTCAATAAACATTTAGTAAGCACCTACTATGTGCCAGGCATTCTGATAATTGCTTTACAAATGTTATCTCATCTGATCAGGAAAAGCCTCGTGTAAGATGTAGCACTTGAACCTTGAAGGGACCCAGGGATTCCAAACTACATAGCTGAGGCTGGAGAGCATTGTAGGCTAGGGCGGACAACTTATACTCAGAAGCACAGAGATAGGAGATAGGATTTCCTGTATGGAAAGAGCCAGATGCCCAGTTTGACTCTAATGCAGAGTGTCTAAGGAAGGAGAAATGTTGAGTTAACCTGGAAAGATAGATTGGAGCCAGACTCTGAAGGGCTTTAAATAGTGAGGGGAGGAATTTTTATTTTTTTTATCCCAGAGGTAATAGTGAGCCACTGACTCTTCATGAGTAGGGGAGTGCCATCATCAAACCTTCTTGTGTTTTAGGAATATTTATTAAAGAGAAGAGAGACTAGAAGTGTGGAGGACAATTAGGAGAGGTGATGAAGGCTCCTTCACAGGAAATAGTGTATGGTCACTTATACTTAGATGATGGCCTTTAATTAGTAGAAGACTCAGCTGAAATTTAAAAACTATGCAAGGAATGAGGAGAAGAGAGAAAGGTACAGACAGGAACCTGAGTGGCCACAAATAGTGACCTGGAGTGGGATGCTTGGTTTTTCTGTATTTGTTTCTTCTTCTTTCTCAAGTGGTTGTTACTATGGGAATATAAAAAATGCCTTCAGAAAAAAGAGGAGGCAGCTAGGTGACTCAGTGGATAGAGTACTGGCCCTGGAGTCAGGAGGACCTGAGTTCAAATGTGGTCTTAGGTACTTACTAGCTGTGTGACCCTGGGCAAGTCACTTAACCCTGATTGCCTCAAAAAAAAAAAAAGATGTATTCAAGCTAGAGATGCCTCATGATATGGTGGAAAGTTCACTGTATTTTGAGTTAGAAAACCTGGTTTCAAGTCCTGACTCTGAAGTTTACTGAAAGGCAACGTGGTACACAGGTTCTGGTTCTGTCTCTGTTCCTTACTTTGAGCAAGTTAACAACCTCTCTGGTGATATAAAATAAGGGAGCTGGACTAGAAGGGGTTCTAAGGCCTTTTCAGAGCCATATTTATGGTCCTAGGATCTTGGAATACTTGAGTGGTCATCTCTTTGCAGCTCAGTTTCCTCATCTCTAAAATGAGGACAATACCTATACAATCCTATCACAGAGAAGCTCTTGGGGTAGCTTTGTAAATTTTAAAACACTGTAGAAGTATGAACTATTATGGAAAGCAGAGATGGAGATTGGATTGGGGACTGGACCTGGTCAGGGTCAGCAAGGCCAGCTTTCTTTCCACTGCTCAACCCTGCCTTTCATCTTGAGAGGATATGGTAGAAATACCTGATGCCACATATGCTACAACAGCTAGAATGTCAGCTCACAGAGGGCAGGGACAGTTTTCCTTTTGACTTTCTGTCTCCCTAGCACATATTGCCAGGCACATAGTGGGTGCTTTAGAAATGCTTGTGGATTGATTTAATACTCTTTTTTTTTTTTAAATCTGAAGGTGTCAAACTCAGGGGGCATCACCTCTAGGCTGGTTAGAACTTGGCCGCAAGGCTTGTGCCAGAAAGGTAGATGGATAATAGAAGGTGTGGGTGTGAGACTCTGTGTGTGTGTGTGTGTGTGTGTGTATGGTCTCCTTTTCCTTCTTGTGGCTATACCTGGCTGAGGCCAGTCACTGGTCCTGTTGGGCGTGGCTCCCATTAAGTCTGGGCTTCAGAGGTGGTGTTCACGATTCTTGTTGCCTTCTGTCATTGATCTAATTCGCTTGTGTTTCCCAGAACATCCCGCTTTGCCTCATTCCCTGAGTACTTGGTAGTACAGATAAAGAAGTTCACTTTTGGTCTTGACTGGGTTCCCAAAAAATTTGGTAGGTATTTTTTTTTTTTTGCATGCTTTTGCTTGAAATGTTGATTTTGAAGCATGGAATGTGAATGAGCCTGAGCAGCTTGGGTGGGGAGTCACGGTGTGCCCAGGCTGGAGGAATTGACTCCATGCCATTCTTAGAATGGTATTTTCCTCCTTCCCTTTTTAAGTAGAGTATATATGTGTGCACGTGTGCATGCATGCATGCATGTGAAATGGATGTTAAACATTTGTCCCAAGTGTTTTACTCTATTACTATTCTGTGGCATGACTGGTCTGAGGAGTGGAAAAAAGGAAGCCCGCATATGAAACAGAAACTACAGTCGCTGGTCTAACTTCTTCTCTACCCTTGAATTTTACCAGAGAGAAATTAGCCTCATTCAGTCCATTGTGTCTCTTAGGCTCACGTGTTTATCTGTGTTTCCATATTGTCCCCTTCTTCCCCTCCTCCCCAGAATTGTAAGGAAGTCCTGGGTTGCAATCCTGGCTCAGGCACTTAATAGCTGTGTAACCCTAGACAAGTTACCTAGCTTCCCTGTGCCTCTGTTTCTTCATCTGTAAACTCAAGGAGTTGGGCTCAATTGCCTGCAAGGTCCCTGCCAGTTGTCCAGCTATGATCCTATTAAATGAATTCTCTGATCTCCTAGGTCATAGGTGGTTTTTGATCTGTATTGGCAGGGAGAATTCCTCTTGCTGATGAAATCCCAGCCCATCCACACAGAGAGTATGTATAGATATCAGTTCCAGGTCTTTCCTTTTCCTTTCCTTCATTTCTGAGGGAAAAAGAACAAGGGTGTTTTAGATGTTTGACCATAGTTTTTTGTTTTTCCTTAGAGTTTCCTTGGAAGTTAGAATTGAGAGCAGTATTTAAGCATTTAGCATCAAAATGTTAGTCTTTATTGCTAGGTAAACAGTAACCCACCTAACTTTGCCCTGGACAACATCATTTTGTGTTCCTCTTGGTAATACTTTATTCTAACCAGATCCCACCAGAACACCATTAAACTCTGCTGTAATGTTTGGCTAGTGGCCATGAGATGCAAATTACTCTAACTATTCCCATGGTTCTTATGACCCCATGTAACATTATTTCACCTCACCTGTTTTTTTTTTCTTCTGTAGCCAATATGCAAGAGTAAGCAAGACACGTTTATATTTATTTCATCAGTCTGTGGTTTTATTGCTATGGTTACTCAACTAATGCAAGTTAGCACCCTTTGGTGCCTCCAGAGGTAGTCTCTGGGAGTTTCTCTGGATGGAAAAAAAACTCATTACCTGCTGTCTAATCTGATGGTTGGGCTGGTCTCCAAATTAGCCGGCCCTTGGTGCACAAGCATCCAGTCTCCTTCGTCTCATTCTTGAAGACTTTCTGGCCTGGTATGCCTTGCCAGAGCCTTTGAGAAACCAGGGTCAGCTTCATGCCACAGTTGGAAGCCTTGAGTGGAGATAGACTCCACCTCTATCTCTAGGGTTCTGTCTTTTGTTTTTGCTTCCTTAAGACATCAGTCTTGCTCTAAAATTTAAAGCCAAGTATTTTTCACACTGTAACTTAATAGATTAAGTAGTGAGAAGTAGTGTGTCATAGTGGGATAAAGGACCAGTTACAGAGTTAGGAAGACCTGGATTTGAGCCCTGCCTCAGACACATGCTAACTGGGTGACTGTGGGCAAGTCCTTTAAATGTTCCAAGTCCCTTTCTAAGGTTATTGGTTATGTGTGGATTAATCGCTGATCTGAATCGGTGAAAGGAGTTTTTGTGCTGAAGAAATCACAGAGCCATCCATAACAACATGGCTCAGTGGAAGGAGTGCTGGGTTTGGAATAAGACAGCCTGAGTTCAAATCTTGTTGCCACTTGCTTTGGCGACAAGATTTGTAACTTTGTAATTGGTGTGACTTTGGGCAAGTCACAGAATCTGAGAGTTGGAAGGGGTCTTAGTGGTGATCTAGTCAAACCTACAAACTGAAGGAATCATGTGTCTTCTCTGGACCTCAGTTTCCTCATCTTTAAAACAAAAGGGTTGGACTAGATGACCTCAAAGGTCCATTCTAGTGCCATTTTTGTTATCCTGTGATCTCTCTCCTTCCCCTTGGAGGAGGGGGGGGAAGTGAAAGAACAAATAGTAGTGGTTTGGAAAACTGATATGTTTGTGTTAGCCACTGCAATAACAACTGATTTGAGAACTTTGAAAACTGGGATTCATATTTGAAAGATTCCACATCTAAAAGACAAAGACATTTGGTGGTGGTGGGGAGGTCATGAGTTTGAATCCTGCCCCAGATGCTGTCTAACTGTGGGATCCTGGGCAAGTCACTTAACTTTTCTGTCCCTCAGGTCCTATTAAATGGTGGTGGTAGGGTCGAGAGAAGACTGACCTCTCTAAGGTCCCTTTTAGCTCTGAATCTACAAACCTATGATCCCATAAGCTGCAACTGGTTAATATGCATGCTGAGTTAAGGGTGCTCACTCCACACTAGGGGTGGATGAAGACTTTGGGGAAATCCCTAAGTGAATGGCATTTCTCATTTTGCAGATGTTTCCATTGACATGCCAGACCTCCTTGATATCAATCATCTCAGAGCCACAGGGTTACAGCCTGGAGAGGAAGAGCTTCCAGACATTGCCCCTCCAATCGTCATTCCTGATGACCCCAAAGGTACTTCCCATGACCAGGAAGGTGTTCTCTTTCCTTAAATCAGATGCCTCTGGTTCTCTGACAACTTGCTGTAGGGTAGGGTCTTGATTTACCCATAGCAGGAAATACAAGAGATGGGTAAGGGAAGAGAAGATGCAGATGTGAGGAGCTGATGAGATGAGCTGGTGGTAATGCTTTGGCCAAAAAAAAAATGGTCTTTTAGTTGGGTGTGGTGGAGTAGGTCTGTAACATTTGGAACTAGGGGAGGCTGAGACTGCAGGATTGCTTCAGCTTGGGGGGTCTGAGCTGCATTTGGGTTAAGCCAATCAGGTGTCATCACTAAGCCCAGTGTTACTATGGCGAGTCCCTGGGAGTGTGTGTGTGTGTGTGCGCGTACGTGTGTGTGTGTGTGTGTGTGTTTGTGTGTGTGTGTATGTATGGGGAGGTACTAACCAGCGCAGGGCAGATTTTTCATGCCAGTCAGCACTGGAATTAGGCCTGTGAGAGGCTGCCACACAACCAGACCAGGTGAGATAGTCTCATGCCAGTCTCAAAAACAAACAACAAACATAAAAAGCCTTCATTTGTATTGGTTACCTTCATTTACAGAAGCACATGAGCTTTTTGAGAAAAGAGGATTTACGATTCATTGTCTTTGTCTTTTTCCCTCCACTTCCATTGATATAGTCTTAGGGCTGTAGTCTAAGGCAGGAACGGGGAACCTGTGTCCTCAAAACCACATGTGGTCTTCTAGGTCCTCAAGTGTGGCCCTTTGACTGAATCCAAATTTCCCAGAACAAATCCCCTCAATAAAAGGAGTTTGGCCTCCAGGCCGCAGGTTCCCCACCCCTGGTCTAAGGAGTGTGCTTTCATTGTATGTGGAGATGTAGAGGAGTTGGTGCCATTTGGGGGGACCCCAAAGAATATGTGACTTGAAATAGGAGGCAATGTGGAACAGTAGGAAGAGTCCTATATTCAGAGTCAGAGGACCTGGGTTCAAATCCCAGCTCTGCCACTTAGTGTGACCTTGGGCAAGTCACTTCACCAGTCTAGGCCTCAGCTTCCTCATCTATTAAATCCATTTGCCATTTTTAACATAAGACTTGGAACCTGTCTTCAGAGAGTTCACAGTCTACCTAAGAAGATAAGGTGAAGGCCCATATAGAATAACCAGCAAACAAGGTGGTATTCTGTGTAGCAGCATTGTGACCTGATCTATTCCAATGGACCTGTGATTTCATTGATGTGGGTGTTACCTTCGGTGATGCAGATTGCAACTCATGCACACATGACTGTTCTTTGGAACTGCCATTCATGCAAGTTTGCCATAAGAGGTCCACCCAGTGTGTTGTGCTCCTTCTTCACATTTTCTTGATATGATGAGGATACCGTTAGAGCCTTGGGAATTGTCCATCAGCTATTCATTCTTGCTCTGTGACTTGCCCATATTATTTTTCGGTCATACATTTCTTTGATGATGCCCTTTACTCTAACTATCAACACAGAAGAAACATCAGGCACTTGGCACAGTGCCTGTTACATGGTAGACACTTGGTAAATGTTCATTGAATTGTTTATGAAATTGAAGAATGATTCTTATACTAACCATGATACGCAGTTGCATGGATAACTTACAGAACTCCGCCATTAGAGAGTATGTGTAAGTGTGCATGTATATGTACATGTGTACATATGTATATGTGTATACATACATACACACACATCAGACATATATACATGCATGTATAATATGTTTTGCACGTACTCTGCAAATAAACAATGATCTGAGCCCAGAATTCAACAGGAGGAGCAAAGTGGGTTGCATTGCCTTTGGAAAGCTTCAAAGAATTTTAAATGACCTCAGGTTTATCTGTAACACAAAAACCCATTTTTTATTTATTTTAAAACAATTTTTAAAATTAATAAGCATTTCTTTTCTCCCCCAACCACCTCCCAGCCTCCCATTAGAAAAAAAGAAAAGAAAAAGAAAACTTTTGTAACAAATATGCATAGTTAAGCAAAATAATTTCCTGCTTTTTGAGTCCACCGCCTCTGTCAGGAGGAGGGGTAGCATTCTCCAACCTCGGTCCTTTGCAATAGCACTCTTTTGGCACACTGATCAGAATTCTTAAATCTCTCAGGATCATTTGCCTTTACTTTGCTTTTGTTGTTGTATAAATTATTTTCCTACTTCTTTGCACAGCATTCTGCATTAGTTCCTACAACTATTGTCCCCCGGGTTTCTCTGAACCATCTTGTTCATCATTTCTTATGACATAATAGTGTTTCACCACATTCATATACCAGAATTTGCTCAGCTGTTGCCCAATTGATGGAACCTCTTTAGTTTCCAGTTCCTTGCCATCACAAAAAAAGAGTTGCTGTAAATATTTTTATATGTATAGGTTATTTTCCTTTTTCTTTGATCTGTTTTTGGTATCAGCCTAGTAGTGGTGTCAGTGGGTTAAAGGACGTACACAGTTCTGTAAATTTTTGGTCATAGTTCCAAATGGCTGTCCAGAATGAATGGACTGATTCAACAGCTCCACCAGCTATGTATGCCTATTTCACTGCAGACCTTATGACATTGGTATTTTTTTTTCCAATCTGATAGGGTTGAAGTAGAACCTCAAAGTTACTTTTATTTTACAGTTTTCTAATTATTAGTGATATGTAGCATTTCAGCATATGGCTGTTAGATTTCTTAAAGGCCTATTTTTCAAACATCAATCTCATGTGATTTTGTGACTGTGAGTGATAGAACATTGAAGTCTGAAGAATTTAAGTTGAAAATCACTAAAAAGGTAAATGAGAGATATATGGCTGTTCATGACTGGGCAATAATGCATTGAAAACAAGGAGCCTAGGCTTTTTCTTTTTAAACATTCTCTATGCAGCAAAGATTTAGTTATATAGTTCTTCGAATGTTATTGACATGTTTAGACTCTCCCTTTCCATCTCCTACAACTCCAAGTGTGAAATGCAAAAAGAAGACAGTTTCGATTTACAAATAAGCACAAAATCAAGACAAATTATGTACATGTGTACATTTGTTGTTGTTGTTCAGTCATTTCCAGTCATGTCTGACTCTTTGTGACCCCACTTGGGATTTTCTTGGCAGAGATACCGGAGTGGTTTGCGATTTCCTTCTCCAGCTCATTTTATAGATGAGGAAAGGGAGGCAAAGAGAGTCGTTACTTGCCCAGGTTCACACAGCTAGGAAGTGTGTGAGGTCAGATTTGAATTCAGGAAGATGAGTTTTCCTGACTCCAGGCTTGGTGCTCTATTCATTTCATTACCTGTTCAAGAAGCTTCACACAATATTTCTGCTGACAATCATGTTTCAATTTGTAATGTAACAATCTAGATCCGAGGCCAGGCCATCTAGTCTGTCTCTCCCAATTCCTTCATTTTAGAGATGAGGAAAATGAGGCCCAAAGAAGGGTGGAGATAAGATTATAGGATCATAGATAAAAAACTGGAAATGAACTTAGAAGCTGTTTAATTCAACATTACAGAGAAGGAAACTGAGGTCCATATAAGAGAAGAGACCTGTTTAAGGCCATATAGGTATTGAGATAGGTTTAGGGATGCTGGGACCCCAAATTAGAACATGTGGGTCCTGCCCAAATGAATTCGACCCAAGTGTTCTTTCAGCCAAAGATAAGGCTTATTAAAGATCTGCCATATTGACCAGATTCTTAAGGAATCAACATTTGTGAGCTATTGGCTAGATTATAAGAATCCGAGCACCTTAATGGAAACAAGATGGACCTTATATACAGAATGACTGTGGGAGTGATCTAGGGAGGATCTTGGTGGGGATGGACAGTAGGCTGTGGTGACTGGAGGAGGGGTCTAGGGAGGATCTTGATTGGAGTGAATGGGGTCTAGATACATAGGGTCCAGGATGGGAAATAGCCAGGGGCCATCAGGAGGTAATAGACAATAGAGGGCTAGGCTCAATTAAGGGTAACAAAGAATTGGGAGATTGAGCATAGGTGATTATGAAAGGCCAGTTGATAGGATTGTAGCCTCAGGTGAACACCAGAGATTTGACCCTGTGAGAAAGTTCAGGACTTTTCCTTTTTGGGGTCCAGATCCCATCCCCATCATAGGCATTAAATGGTGGGTCTAGGATGTGAACTCCAAATCTACTAGCACACTTAAAATATTTTGATTTTAAGAAAGTTAAATTGTTTGGTTCAAGTTAAGTAAAAAGTAGGGCAGGATACAATTGATTCTGATTATATGGCAACTATAATCATCACAGGAATTAGAGAAGGGAGAAATCAATACAGGTTTGGAGATATATAAGGTAATTTAGCTATTTGTGCTTACAGCAGAGACTTTGGTTCATAATTATGCAGAGTACTTAGAAACACTTAAAAGAGAGAAATTGTTGGGTTCATTAGCCCGTTCCTTTTAATACCATGTTTGATCTAGTTTAAGTGTCCTAAACTAATTATTCTCACTCATTACCATAATGCCTTTATGTATTACCATGTATTACCATGAGGATTGTATTGTTGTTTGTATAGAATTGTGGAGAGCTGTGTGGATGCTTTAGGGCTTGGGCATTTCAATAAAGAAAGTTGTGATAGTGACCTATTTTCTTCCATTTATGCATGATGGTATGATTTGGTCTCATTTTCTCCTCTCCTCCCCTCTTAAATTTCAGATCGATTGATGAACCATTATATGGATCGTAAGTATCTCATTATTTTCCCTTCTTAGTGCTAAGATATTTTGGCTATTGAGCCTTATTTCCCTGAATTAGTTGTCAATGGAATGTCTTGGTACTCATGCAAATGGAGCTTTTCTCCTTCGGGAATTTTGCGTTGCTGCCTCAATTGTATGTTGGGGGAGTTGCAAATTGCCAGTCAGCTGTGTCTTAGTAGTAAGCTCCTTGAGGGCAAAATTATTTCATATTTTGTCTTTGTATCCCTCTGTCCAGCTCAGGGCCTGGCACACAGCAGGTGCTTAATAATGCTTGTTGAATTGAATTGAATTGAACACCTAACAGAGCTTTGAATAATATAGCAACTATTCTAGTTTCACCTTTCACAAGACCCCTGGCTCTATTATCTCATCAATATGGTTACTCACCCCGGGGTATGCTGGAGCCAGCTCACACTGGCTTCTGAGGATCGATTTCCATGAACATTTACACTTCAGAAATCAGCAAATGTTACAAATCCAGGGCTTGATTTATTGTCTAGCAGACTTAAGAAAGTACTGGAAAAAATGCAGATTGAAGGTAAAAGGATATCCCATGCACATATTTTTGAAAGCTAATTGTTGAACATTTACCAGCACACCCCTGGTTACTCCTTCCTGAGGTATAGATTACAACCTGTCTATGCCTGCCTATAAGCATTTATTAAATGTCTACTATGGGCCAGGTACTGCTAAACCCTGGAGATACAAAGAAAGACCAAAAATAGTCCCTGTTCTCAAGAAGTTTATATTTGAATATTCATCCTGTGTATCTCATCTATGGTTTACCCATAAATTCTCTACATGGGGCCCACCTATCATTTTCTATGCAACAACAAAATTTTTAAAAATCCATGAAGATTCATTAAACATTGACTTTATATAGAGAGCAATGTGCAGATTGAGATACAGAGTTTAGATGACATGCAGGCCCTGCCCTCATCGTGTTTGTAGTTTAATATTGGCGTTCAGAGTCTAGTACTTGATAGAATTGCTACTTTTCTATCCATGGGACAGCAGAACTTTTTGGGGTTAAATCTAATTACTGTTGAACAAGGCATATCTCCAATTACAAAATCCATTCTTTGTTGAGGGAAAAGTCCATATTCCATAGGTCTAAGAAAGAGAGTTTCTGCTGAGTCAGTCTCTTTGGCACAACAAAAATTCTGGGTCCTTCTCCTCCCAACTTGTTATAACTTATTTCCACATTTTCCCTCCTCTCCCCCTAGTCATTTTAACTGCTATGCATTTGCTATTTCTCTGCCCCCGGCATGACACCTGCAAAATTGTGGAAGTCATACTGGTTGCCTACTTATGTAAAATGTTGTGTGATTTCTAAATGAAAGGTTTCTACCAATTCTAAATCCCTTTCTTCCCTTAACCTTCATGAGCAGGCCAATTTCCTCTAATGGTCTGCACATAAGTAGGTTAAACAGTCCTGGAGTTCCTGGCCATGGAAGGCCTCATGTGTTCTCTGAGCAGCTCAACTCACCAGTAAGAGGAAACTTAGATTCTGGAATTTGACGCCTGATTTATTAAGGATTGGGATAGGGGCTGAGCTTGTGAGTTCATTGGGGTATAGTTTTCCCTGTAAGGAACTAAAACCAATAGGGGTCTATACTTTCTCTACTTCAGGGCTTAGAGTTTCCTAGAGGTTGAGTGCCCAGGTTACATAGCCAGTAGGTATCAGAGGTGGCACTTGAACCCAAAACTTGTTGGCTTCAAGATGAGCTCTCTCTCCACAAAGCCCTGCAACGTCTATATTTTTGCCTGATTCATTAATATTTTGAAATATATCGATTCCATTTTTAATGTTTGTTAATCTATTCCGCTTTTTTGATCCCTTCCTTATATGAGCTAATACTCTTGAGTATTCTAAAAAAGAGATGCTTTAATTAGTCAAAGCATTTATGGTTAATTAGGAAGAGGAGCTGTTATTCACACAGTATTAAAGACTGTTTTTTCCTCCTCCTACAAAGCCACCCTGTGGTGTATAATTGTATGAACTATTTTCATTACTGATTTAAAGGTCTGGGTGTTTACCACTGCCATCAGTTGAACATGTGAACTACATAAAAAATTGGCTACGCAGGACCAAATCATTGTGCTGTTTATTTCAGCTCCTTTCTTCTCTTCCCCCTCCTTGGCTTGAGATTTTAGAATTTAAAATGCTCAGAGAAACATCATACCTAGAAGTTTTTGTTGTTGTTCAGTTGCGTCTGACTCTTTGTGACCCTGTGGACCACAGCATGCTACTGCTACACATGGGATTTTCTTGGCCAAGATGCTGGAGTGGTTTGCCATTTCCTTCTCCAGTAGATTAAGGCAAACAGAGGTTAAGTGACTTGCCCAGGATCACACAGCTAGTAAGTGTCTGAGGTTGGGTTTGAACTCGGGTCTTCCTGACTCTAGGCCTAGCACTCTATCCACTGAGCCACCTAGCTGCCCAGACTGGGAGTATTTTGATCTTATATTTTGCCTGAAACACAGTGTGACATAATGAATAATACGTCCATCTTCAAGTCAGGATGACCTAAGTCTAAGTCATACTTTTGACATTCATTGCGTGACCATGGGCAAATCTTACTCAACCTTTCTCAGCCTCAGTTTCCTCATCTCTAAAATGAACAGAATGGAATAGAAGGCTTTTTGAGGTCTCTTCCGGTTTTAAAACTATGAGAATTAACCTTCACCTTCTTTATCAAAATGGAAGAAGCTTTATGGACATTTTCTGACAGGACCAGTGATTTCATCACTATCAATGCAGACAGGTGCCTTCCCTGCATATCTTAGCATCAGAGAGCTACCTTAAACGCTGAGAGGTTAAGTGATTTGTCCAGGGTCACATAGTCTAGTCCCCATCAGGGACAGCACTCAAACTCAGACTTTCATAAGTCCATCTCTTTATCTACTAACCACACTGTCATGATGAAGATCAAAAACTTCATTTTTAAACAGACACCACCAATAGCCCCATTTTATAGACAAGGGAGCAAAGACTTTTAATGTTTCCTTGTTTGGAAGAGATTATTACTTTTTGCTCAAGAGGGCGCCCTTGCAGTGGATAGAATGCAAGTCTTGGAGTCAAGAAGACAGCCCAAGTCTGCATCTGGCCTCACATACTTATTAGCTATGTGTGTCCCTGGGCAAGTCATGTAACATCTTGGAGCCTCAGTTTCTTTAGCTGTAAGTATATAAGGAGAGCACCTATCTCATATGGTTGTTGTAAGGGATCTAATGAGTTTAAAATATAAACTCCCTAAGATTAGGGGTTATTTCGTTTTTTTTTGTATTTGTATTACTATTGCCTCATATGATGCCTGGAATATAATAAGTGCCTAATAAATTCATGTTGATTGACTAATGTAAAGTGCTCCATAAATATGAGCAATTTTTGTTGTTATTTGAAGAATTTCCACAATTCTCCATTTCATGCTAGATGTATAGGTGATGCCTAAATAGTTATGGTGAATGGGCAGATTTTAAAAATTTTCTTTGGGTGGTATGTGGTTAGGGAGTAGAAGGTGATGAGGTGAAGAAGAGATGCAAAGGGGAGTGAGAAATGGGAAAAATTCACTCTTCAGGCTGGAATAGTATGTTTTGTTTTGCAGCACCAGACATTGATGAGTCCTCTGTGATGCAGCTGGCAGAGATGGGTTTCCCTCTGGAGGCATGTCGGAAAGCTGTGTACTATACTGGAAACATGGGACCCGAGGTGGCCTTCAACTGGATCATTGGCCATATGGAAGAGCCTGGTAGGTAATTTTTAAAATCATGAATAATAACACTGAAGCCCATTATTGGGAAGTCCATTGTGAATATAAAGCCATTTTCTCAAAGCCAAAGTGGTTTTCCTGTGGCTTATACCACTTCTTTTCCCTAGATTTGGTTAAGGTTTATCCAAAAATATCCTGACAGTTTGATACAGGTGAGCTTAGCCTAGGTAGTCAAAAAGAACAATATGTTCTTTGTTTTACCTTTGATTCCTAATCTACTCCAAAGGAGAAGGCTTGAATATGCTCTTCTACCTTAGATTTCGCTGAACCGCTATCCCTACCTGGTTTTGGAGGAAGTGCTACTATGGGGGCCATGGCTTTTGGTGCTATTGGATTGGATAACCAACCTCCAGAAGAAATTGTAGCCATCATCACCTCCATGGGCTTCCAGAGGAATCAGGCCATTCAGGCATTAAAGGCCACGGTGAGTAGATGCACAGTTCTCTTCCTTTAGGATGACTTGTTGGTATTTCAGCAGCATTTGAGAGTTTTAAGGAACCCGAGAGTAATATTCAATAATTCCTACCTTCCTGTTGGAACTCCTTTACTCCTTTTCTGTAGTCTTCAGTTTAGAAATTCCAGAAGGAAATCTAATGCTCATGAACCTATCAGTGTTATAAATGTGGAGAATGGAGCCAGAGCGATGAAAGGAATCCAAATCCTCTCCTAGTTAGTTGGCATTTATTAGGCATCTTTTATCTGCAAAGCACTATACTTGACACTGAGGATACAAAGACAAAATAACAAAATCTCTGTCTTCAAGGAGCTTCCATTTGACTTCCTCTTGTGTGATACTGGAGAGAGTGATTGCTCATTTCTGAGATTTTCTGGAAACAGCTCAATTTAAGTAAATATTGAATTTGGAACATCTAACATTTTAGATTCATTTCCCACTAAACAAATACTTATTAATCTCCTGATTCTTAAGGGAATAGAATAAAAATCCTCTTTTATATCATCTCCCAGTAGCTTCATCTTTTTTTTTTTTGGGTGAGGCAGTCGGGGTTAAGTGACTTGGCCAAGGTCACACAAGTAGTAAGTGTCAAGTGTCTGAGGCTGGATTTGAACTCAGGTCCTCCTGACTCCAAAGCTGGAGCTTTATCCACCGCACCACCTAGCTGCATCCCTAGTAGCTTCATCTTAAGAAACTATGTCAGAAGAATTTTATCGTGTTCATTTTAGGTTCTGGTCTTTAGTCCTTGTGACAACTGAGTGTGAAGGAGATCTGCCTAAGGAACCAGGACTTACTTTTGCATTCCCAGGAATTTCACATTCCTATCTTAAAGCATTTTAAGGGATGTTCCATGAAGGAGGGCACAGACTGGATTAAGTGCATAGGAGAACTTGGAGTGGCCCTGTGAGATTCCTAGCCAGGAGCAATGGGTGGAATGTCATCAAAAGGCAAATTTGAGCTTTGTGAGCAGGAAAAACTTTCTAACAATTGGAAGTGTCCAACAGCAGTATGGGCTGCCTCAGGACTTAGACCTCCACTTGCTGCAGGTCTTCATGTAGAGGTCGGATGACCACTTGTTGAGTTTGTTAGAGTAGGGATTCCTTTTTAGGTATGGATTTGACCATGAGACTGCCGAGGTCCTCTTTAGCTCTGAAGTTCTATGATGCTTAGTAACTCTGTGCCACACACACATTCCACTTTTTGGTATATATCTTCTATCTCTAAACTGTGATCCTGTGATCCTCGGCTTGTCCAATTGGCTGCCCAGCTCTGCTGCTAAGTTCAGGGTGGATCTTAGTAGTTGAAGTTCACTATTTCCTTCCTTAGTAGTAGTAGGAGGAGGAGAAAGAGGAGAAGGAGAAGGATATATCAGTAGTCATTGTAGTAGTAGTTGCAGTAGTGGTAGTACTAGTTGTTGTAATAGTAATACTAGTTGTTACAGTAGTAGTTAGTTGTAATTGTAGTAATAGTTGTAATAGTAGTTGTTGTAGTGGTAGTACTAGTTGTGGTAGTAGTACTACTACTACTCCTAATAGTGGTTGTAGTAGTAGTTGTACTGGTAGTACTAGTAATTGTGGTTGTAGGAGTAGTAGTAGTAGTTATAGTAATAGTAGTTAATTGCAGTAGTGGTAGTTATAATAATAAAAAATAGCAATGCATATTTATATAACACTTTAAGATTCTTGAGATTCTTTGCTTACAATAGTCCTATGAGGTAGGTAGGACAGGCAACTATTATCTTTATTTTCACATGAGGAAACTGAGGAAGAACAGTGACTTACCTATAACCACATGGTCATGTGTTAGAATAAGTATTAAAAGCAAGTGTTTAACCTAGGTTTCCTGACTCAGAGGCAGATTTGGGTTTTTTTTTCCTGACCTGACTTTCTCCTCTACTTGACCTTCCCAGAGCTGACCATGTATCTCCCCAGCAACCCCCCATCTCCCCCATTGTACTCTATCTACAGAGTTAGGTGTCTTAATGAACCTAGAGTCAGAAAGACTTGAGTTCAAATTCAGTCTCTGATACTTACTATCTGTATGACCTTGGGCAAGTCACTTTACCTCTCTTTGTTTCGGCTTCCTCAACTGTAAAATGGAGATAATAACAGCATTTACCTCCTAGCATTTTTGTGAAGATCAGATAAGATAATATTTGAAAAACACTTAGCATAGTGCCTGGCACTTAGCAGGTGCTCTGTAAGTGTTAGCTCTTGTTATCATTACTGTTATTATCCCTGGATTCAAGAAGACCTGAGCTTCAATCCCACCTCAGACACTGAATAACTGTGATCCTGGGCAAGTCACTTAACCACTGTCTGCCTCAGTTTCCTCAACTATAAAATAGGGATAACAACACCAGCTATTTCCCAGGGTTGTGATGAGGATAAAATGAGAGAATAATTGCACATTGTTGGCACTTAATATGGTGCTTGTTTACTTCTCTCCCTCCCTCCTGTGGATCCCTTTATATCTAGGAACAAATATGAACTCATCTGTTTGGCATTTAGAGCTCTTCATGGTTAGGAATCAAATCTACCTTATTAGCCCTATTACGCAGCATTTGCCATCATGCACTGTACATTCTTGTTAAACAGACCTTGTTCTTTTGTATTTATGACCCTTCATGTCCTGCATCTGTGCCTTTTCACGGTCTCCCATGCCTGAAATTATCTCCCTCCTCACTTATATCTCTTAAAGTTCTTTCAAGACTCAGCTGAAGTGTCCCTTCTACATGAATCCTTTTCTGATCCTTCCCAGTTGTTTGTGGCCTCTCCTCTCTTCTTCTTACCCTCCTCAATCACCTTGTATTTCTTTTGTGTGTATCTAGAGATGTGTATGTTGTTACCCCTGATAGAATGTAAGCTCCTTGAAGGCAAGGATTATTTAATTTTTGTCTTTATATGTCCAGTTCCTGCCACATAGTAGGTATTTAATAAATGTTTTGCTGGTTGCTTTCTTGGTCCCCATTAAAACTTTTGATTGTGGAATTTCCTGGGTGATGATAAATGTATGGTATGGGAGATTGAAAGGAGGTGAAGTCATCACTTCAGTAAGAAGCAATCTGCTTAGTTACCCTAGGGTGAATGATGAATGATGGAAGCAGAGATACCTGTCTCTAGCAACCCTCCCTTCCTTTTAGCACTTAGAGGAGGCTCTTAAAATGCATAGATGGGACTTACCATCTGTTTCAGTTCAGAGCTTCATGGGGATTTTCAAGGTGTATTGCATATGATTATTGGTCTCATTTTACAAAGGGATGCATTTAGGTTAATACTGCTGCTCTATAGGGCATTCAGTCATCCGTCGTCAGTATTAGCATATACAGTGATGAACCAAGAACGATGTGGTCATTGCAATGCTGACAGGGTGCTGGGACTCATTTAGCAGGGAATTTAATTATAGCTCTTGCTCAGGAGACTCACACAGTGCCTCTTGAACATGTGTTTCATCCATAGAATCCAAGTTGTTGCTGGAAAGCACTTAATGCTGATGAGTCTGACCCTTTCACCCTCTCTGTTGGTCATCTTGTCTTTAAAGGTCATGCCTGAAGGTTCAAAGGAGTGGCAGACATTATAGCAATATTTCTGTATCTTTCAATAGAACCACAATTTGGAGCGGGCCCTGGATTGGATCTTCAGCCACCCTGAACTGGAAGAGGATAACGAGTTCATTGCCCACATGATGGAGATGGAGAATAATGCCAATGCTAACATTATTTCAGAGTCCAAGCCAGATGGTCCTAGAGTGAGAGATGGATCAGGAAGTAAGTTGTCTTCTCAGACTTGACAAAAACTGGAAGAGGATAACTAGCATATTGGATGACAGAGTCAAGACCCTGAAAGATCTAGACAGCCTGGAACATCAGACTGATTCTAATAAGATGACATTTAAAGGGATAAATGTAAAGTTTTACACTTGGGCTCAAGAAATCAGCTTCCTAAGTATGAGATTTGAGAGGCATGGTTAGAACTCAATGTTTTCTGAAGAAGATCTGAGGTATTTAGTGGACTGCAAGCTTAACAGGAAGCAGATGTATGAAAGGATAACCAAAAAAGCTAATGTGACCCTGGACATTAGGAAGGACATTCCTAAACTGGAAGGGTCTC
The DNA here is from genome assembly GCF_900497805.2 of Vombatus ursinus. Classification (NCBI taxonomy): domain Eukaryota; kingdom Metazoa; phylum Chordata; class Mammalia; order Diprotodontia; family Vombatidae; genus Vombatus; species Vombatus ursinus. The sequence goes on along the minus strand of NW_020954588.1, from coordinate 20,737,277 downwards.
AGAGAAGGCCCTTCCCTTCTTCCTTCTTTTCTTCCTTCCTTTTCTTTTCTTCCTCCCTCCCTTTCTTCCTTTTTCTTTCCTTTTCTTTTCTTCCTCCCTCCCTTTCTTCCTTTTTCCTTCCTTTTTCTTCTTCCTTCCTTCCCTTCCCTCTCTCCCTTCATCCTTCCCTTCCTCGCTCTCCCTTCTTCCCTCTTTCCCTACCCCCTCCCTTCTTCCCTTCCTTCTTTTCTTTCTTCCTTTCCTCTCCCTCCCTCCCTTCCTCCTTTCCTCCCTCCGTCCCTTCTGTCTTCCTCCTTTCTTTCCTTTTTTACCTTCCTTCCATCCTTCCTTCTTTTCTTCCCTCCTTCTTTTCCCCCTTCCTCCTCCTTTTTTCATTCCCTCCTTTCTCCCTCCCTATTTCCATCTCTCCTTCCCTTCCTCCCTCCTTCCCATTAGGTTAGGGTGGGACCTGAAACTACCTTCAAATAACTTAGAAGCTGTCTTGTGGAAGAGGCATTAGGCTTGTTCTGCTTGTCTCCAGAAGGTAAAACCAGGAGCAAACAGGTGATGTTGCAAAGAAGCAAACTGAGTCTTGTCGGGAATAGCTTCCTTAACTTCAGCTCCTCTCCAATGGAACAGGTCTGCCTCAGGAAGAACTCCCTGACTACACTGGCTTTGGGACCATGGACAGTTCACTTACCTTTTCCATGCCCTAAACATCTTTTTAATGTATGATGTATAATGTATGGGGTTACATTTTCTGTTTTGACACGTAGATAAATATATATGTTGATATCAGTATACACAGAATGATCATATGCATAATGTAAATGGAAAGCAATGGAATCCAAGGTAGTTACATATAGTTAGGGAGGGACAACGCTAGCAATTGGGGGAGAATCAGGAAAGGCTTTGTATAGAAAGTGATGTTTTTGAGCTGTGACTTGAAAGAAGTGAGAGATTCTTTGAGGCTGAGTTGAGGACGAAGTGTATTCCATTGGAAAATGTGGAGATGGGAATTGGAGTGTCATGTGTGAGAAACAGAGGAAAAAACCAGTTTGGCAGGATCATCGATTGGAGGAAGGGGAATGACACATATGGAGAATGCAAAGATAGGCTGTGGCTCATTAGCTTTAAAAATCAAATAGGAGTTTACTTTGATCCTAGAAGCAATTGGGAGCCACTAGGGATTATCAGGTAGGGGATTGACATAGTTATATCTCTTTGTCAACTGTGTAGAGGATGGACTGGAATGGGCAGAGACTTGAAGGTGGAAGACCAATTACAAGGCCATTGAAATATGTAAATAAGAGATGATGAGGGCCTAAATTTAATTGCTAGCCATGTGAGTAAGGAGAAGAGTTTATCTATGTGAGAGACGTTGTAGACATAGAAATGACAAGGTTTTACACCTGAGTGTGTATAGGTGTGATGAAGGGGAGGGAAGAGCTGAAGATAATGCTGAGATTATAAACTCCAGAAGATTGGAAGGATAATGGTACCTTGGGATGTAGGAATCTTACTTGAGTCAATGTGAATTTTTGATGCAGAGCTAGAAGAAGCCAGGAAATTTGTCTTAAAAAAGATTTTCATCAATATCTATTTTAACATTGCCTGAAGTTTCTTTTGTGTGACTCCCCCTCCCCCTCCCAGAGAGCCATTCTATATAACAAAGAGGAAATCTCTGTCTTCATATGAAATGTGCCTTTTTTCTCTGATTGACATAGTTTTCATTCAGTAGTTAGTCAGGGCTGGAACATATTCCTACTGAATTTTATATTCATGTCAGGGCTTTCGTGTCACTCACTGCAAATCATTGGTCCTGCTGCCCTGCTGAAAACCTTAATGGTCAAAGACTTTCCTAATCCATTTTGCTGGATTTATTACATATACTATGGCCCATCAGCCATTGCTTAATCAATTTTTCTCTAATGGACTTCCCTTTAGAGATTGGGCCTTCTTGAACAGGGACTTAAACTCTTCAGACCACAAGATGGAGCTGGTGTAAAGCAGACAGAAGACTGGAGGCAGGTAGAAAGTTCTTATAAGTGTACCCAGCAGGCTGCTAAAGTGTTTTATTTCTTCTGAGGATGGCAGATGGCACCAACAAGTCTCCTTCAGGTTTTTAATAGTTGACTGAGGTCAAATCCCACCTTCTGTAGAGGTCTTACCTAGTTCTCCCTACTGCCAGTGTCTTTCCTCTGAGATCACTTTCCACTTAGACTATATATAACTTGTATACACATAGTTATTTCCATGTTGTCTTTGTATGTTCTTTGGTGGAAGGGACTGTGTTTTTTGCCTTTCTTTGTGTCCCCAGTGCTTAGCACAGTGCGTGGCATACAGTAAGCACTTAATGAATGCTTATTGATGGCAGTGATTACACCTATACCCTTTCTTTGTGACTTATTAGACTCATAGCTGACTGTAGATGGAAAGTGCTGTGGTGAAAAAAAAGCAATAGATTTAGATTCAGAAGGATCTGGGTTCAGGATCTGGTGATATCACTTCCTAGCTGAGTGATTCCAGGCAAGGCACTTAGCCTCAGCTTTACTTATCTATAAAATGGAATAATAATACTTGCTTTGTCCATAGTTATTATAAAGACCAAACAAAATAATGTACATAAAGAGCTTTGTAGCATTAAAATGTTGTAGGTGTCCTACTGTGTGCCTCATGTGCTCTACTGAATTAAAAATTGAGCACTTCAAAAAGTTTCACTAATCTTTTGAATCCCCATGGTCTTTATGTTGGAAGGCATTCTGGGTCAAATCTCATGAAAATGAATACTGCAGGATATCCACAGCTTTCCATTTCCATTCCATTGCAGAGCATTTAATAAGTGGGTAGGATGTGCCAAGCACTGTACTAAAGACATACAAAACAAAAGCAAAGACAATTGTTGCCCTTGACCTTGTATTCTAATAGGAAGAGAATGGGGGACCAGTGACTAGATAAGAGAATTTTGGTCCAGAACATTATAGGGATGTCATCTGGAGTGGAGTCATTAGGGGATTAGATTAACATACCCTTTCCAGAAGCAGTGGCGGAGACAATTCCGTGTGTGTGTGTTTGTGTGTGTGTGTGTCTGTGTGTCTGTGTGTCTGTGTGTCTGTGTAGGGAGGATTCAACTGGTGAGAAGTTGGCCAGGGATTAAGGAATGAAGCAAAGCATAGCTTGGTATTGCCTGAAAGAGTGGTTTGGTGAAAGCAATCACTAATCAGAATAATGAGAGCATTCTAGGAAGACTCAAAGAAAACACCAAGGTTACAAACCTTGGAGGCTGATAGACTGTGATCTATTGTGGTTAGAGCCCTTTCAGCACCATGGCCAGCATTCAGAGTGGGGCTTGGTGGGGTGTGATTTGGTCCTGTGTATTAGTTAACCTCCTGCTCTTGCTGTATGACTGGTCCATATTTTTTTAACGGTTGTGCATTTGATCATATACTTTACACTACTTGTCCTAGGTAATTAATTACTCATTGGTAATATGCTGCACCTTACTAAGTACATCCATTGCCTTTTGGGTGACTAATAGCTTTAATTCCTCAGAGATTGTATTCTTCTGTGACTTGTAGAATAGCATTGTTGGAGGAATGTAGTCTACTATTTTTACACATTATTTATTACATAATATTTATATGTAACATTCATTATATATTTATTTTATTACATAACCAAGTTATCAGTATCTTTTATGTTTACATTATTTATATTTCCCAACATACCCCTCTCTAATATTCCTCTCAGATTCATCTTTTAAAACAAAGAATAAAAAAGAGTTTAGCAAAACTAATCAAGACATCAACTAAACCAAATGCTGTGAATTCATTAGATTGTGAGCTCCTTAATGGCAGAGACTGTCTTTTGCCTTTCTTTTTATCGCCAGTGCTGAGCACAGTGCTTGGCACACGAGTCACTCTCTGCTGAGCAGAAATGTTGGGAGGTGGGTGATGGGACACAGTTACTGGGTATATTTAAGAGGAGGAAGAGGTGTACCAGGCCTATATGTTTAATTAGGTTAGTGCATTTTGATGTCCTTTATCAGCTGAATTTATTTTGTAAGAGTAAGATCCAGGTGAAGCTCTGGGATGGGTACCAGCACATCATTTGGGCTTCCCTAAGAAGAAGATTCTTTGACATGTGTGTGCCTTTATGTCTCTTCACCAATGAAATGACTAGAAGAGAAATAGCTGGATGAGAGATTATGTATTTGTGTGTCATTCCCTCAGGTATGTAGGGTTTTATGACTGGCACTTGGTAGTGTTCTTGCAAGGAGGTGGGAAAGGTCAATAAAGGTAGAGAAACACCATCACTTCATACCAAGACTGTGTCTGGGAGCCTAGGAATAGCACTTCTACTGGCATACTGTAGAATCTAGCCCTCTTGTTGCCACAGTGGTAGTGTAATGCCCATAAGCTGAAAAGATCCTCTGAGTTGAACTAGCAGTTATTCTTAACTGCCCACTGGCCATGGTGCTGAAGCATCTCTGATCCCCAAAGTGCTAATAGAAGTCTCATAGAAGTGACCTCAAATGCCATACTTATTCAATATTGAATTATATATTTTTATCCTGCCTAGTATAAAGATATCTAATACTTGTGTAAATTTATTGGGCAGAGAATATAATTATTCACATAAAATTTTATTAAATTTTACTTATTTAAGAGATTCCTAGGAGAGGGGCAGCACAGACTGGGAAAGGAAGGACCTTGGGACTTGGAGGGCACAGCCAGGAGCTGAGAAAGCCTCAGGACATGAGCTGTACAAGGTGAGATGAGGCTCTTTGAAGCTCAGAGTCAGGGGGATAGGGTCCAGTACATTGCAACATACCAGAGAGAAGATTTATGAGGCAACACAATCCTTATACTGCCTGTTGTGAGTGCCATAATTATTAATCTGATTTTAATTATGTAATTGGCAGGACCGTGCAAGGTAAGTCAATAGAATGGCTACAAGTCAAGGACTGCCTGAATTCCAAACAGTAGGAGACAGAGAAACTCATTCATCACTTCTAGTTTCTTTCATCAGGATCTGGCATTTCTTTAGATGGATGGTTTCTGAGTTACTGTGATTTTTTTTTCTTATGAGGGGTAGTTATAACTTTTTTTTTTTTTTTTGCTGGGGAGGATAAGTGTTGGTAAAGGATAATTGCTGCTTGCCAGCAGAACAAAGAATTGAGAAAAGCTTAGCTAGGGCTTAGCTTTATAGACTGCTCTTCATGGAATATGAGTGAAGAGTACTCTGAAAAGAGCATGAACTCTGGTACTTTAATTAGAGAACTTCTTATAGACAGCAAGGAAAGATGGCATTTATTTTTATGAAATTCTTCATTGGAGGGAATTCTTAGTACTGGATCAAAAATATTGTCGGTATGGACTATCTGCACGATCACAGGAAAGGTCTGCTTGTGAGGACCCCTTTCTGTGATGACATTTATTATGGCGGGATTTTGTGTGTGCCCCTTGAGCAAATGCCTGCCACTTATGGCTGGAGAACATTTTTGGCTTTCAGAGATGATGATTTCCTGTTTCTTGCTGGAGAGTAGAGGGGAAGGTAGCAGAGAAAGGTCCTACAGGAGGGCCCCATGCACTGCCACTTTATACTCCTTTCAGGGGCAGGTTTTAAGTTTCTTATAAGCAACAAGAAAAGGGGGCAAGGGTTTGAGGCATTCAAATCTGGCCTTTCAGGGCTTCTGCCATTTGCAAAATGTGTTTCTCTGTTGCACTTAATGTAAGCTTTTTTTTTTTTTTAAGAAGGCACTTGATTACTAATGCAGTTAAAATGTGATTAAGTTGTGATTAGTCAGAACCCCTTCCATGTTATTGTAGTCACATCTGTGCATTGGTTGTAGACCTTCTTTGTTAAAAAGGGAGCTTTCCAGTAAGGGAGGTGAATGCAGAGTTCCTTTGCATAATGTAGGAACCTATTTTCAACAGATACTAGAGATGCAGCTTGCAGGGAGATTGATGGTGGTGGGGGAGGTTAGTTCTGTAATGAGGCCAGACCCTGATTTCTATTTGCAGAAAAAGTGGGGGGGGGGGGGAAGACCTGACCATCCAATTATTATATTACTAGCTTGATTCCTCCTGGTCTCTTGTGTGGGAGAAGGACATTTAAAATTCAAAACTGGGGATATGATATTTTTCAGTGGTTTGAATTAGTTTTACCAGGTCCATCCCATGAATTTATGATTGATCTTTCAATGCTGAGAAGAAGAAAAAGATGCACTGATGGCTTTGTGATCTCTCATTGTGGGTAGTCACTCCAGTGGCATAGATTACAATCTATCTATGTCTCTCATCCCATTCAATTCTTGTCCATGGCCTCCCACAAATCACCTACAAGGGGTCCTTGAATGCTGTGGCCCTTTCTCCAAATGTTTTCTCCCTATAAGGATATCAGTGGTGCACACAGCAGGCACTTAATAAATGCTTATTGACTGATTATTTCATACTCACAGTACCCCATCTCACCAAAGAAAGAAGGGAGGTTCCCTTTCATATCTCTTCTTTGGGGTCAAACTTGTTCATTATAATTCCATAGCATCAAGTTTGATTTTTGTTGTTGGTCTTTCTATTTACATTGCTGTATATATTGATAATCTGGTTTCACTTACTTCACTTTGTATCAGTTCATATAAGTCTTCTCATGCTTCTCTGTAGTTGTCATTTTCATCATATTTTTTGCAGATCTTCTTACATTTTAAAAACATTTAACTGTTTCTGGTATTCTTAAGTTTTAAGTGGATATTCAATCATTTTTAATATTGGTGAAGAGGATTGTCTGAGCTCAGAGCCCAAGGTGGTAGTCTTGAGTTTCTGTACTCTAGACTTTCTGCATATGACCATAAAACAGTAATACCCTGGACAGGTCTTGAAAACATGGGCCCCCATTCTCTTAAAAACAAGTTGAAATAGTGAAGCACTTAATGGAAAGGTATCCCTGAGAATCTAGACTAAGCTTCTAGGAGACCTGATGTCCAAAGGGAGAGTGGTGGAGTGGATGGTCTTGGAGTCAGAAAGACCTGGATTCAAATTCAGCCTCTGAAACATTCTGGTTGTATGACCCTGGGCAAATCACTTATCTTCTTAGCACCCCAGGCAACTTTTTAAGGCTATAAGTTGTAGAAAAGTGGTAGATCTGCATAAGTGTAGGGGGAAATCACTGGGAGTTCCCTTCACCAGTGAAATTATAGGGCCAAAAACTCACATTAAGGTGTGACTAATTGATAGCTCCTTAAAGGCCTCTGGAGTATTCCACATTTTTAAAGAAAGATCCTTGTTAACCCAAGCAAATCTATCTTTGGTGGAATTTAAAAAAAAATGAAGCACAAAGCAAAGTGAAAAATAACTCAATGTGAAGGAAGATGCTTTTGGACAATGGCCAACATATAGCAGCAGAACTGTTCTTCCTGACAGTCTGTTCTACCATTCCTGTTTTTTGATGGCTTCCTCCACTTATAAGTCCAAATCTCTAAAATTCTGTTTTTCCATCAGAGCTTATGATATGTGTGTGTGTGTGTGTGAGAGAGAGAGAGAGACAGAGAGAGAGAGACAGAGAGAGAGAGAGTGTGTGTATTATGCCATGGGCCAGTAGAGCTGGCATGGCCATTTGTGAGCAGGATCACTTGTAAGCCAGGGGCTTAGAAGTTGGGGCTTTCTTATTTTGTTTTTATGCCCGCTACAGGGTGTCCCAAAAGACTAAGTGTAGTTTTGAGCTTTAGTGGTTATTTTAAAATCTAAGACTATTTCTAGAACTATTTTAAAGCTTTAATAGCTCAAAACTGCACTAAGGTTTTTGGAACCCTGTACAAGTAGGAAAGATTAACAGAGTAGAGATATCTCTTTTAAGTGAGGAATAGCCCTGTCAAAAGAAATCAATCATAGTTTATGCCCTTGACTTTGTTTTTCAATCTGGACCTGTGATTTTATTGGTGTAGTGAATTCCCAGTGTGAAAACTCCCTTTAACAGTGCAGATCAGTAACTATTCTGTACCTTATGGTCTTAGCGAGTTATGAGGGACACTAAGAGATAAGTTGACTTGCCCAGGATCACATGGCCAGTATGTGTCATATGTGAGACTTGAAACAGGTCTTCTTGACTCAGTCCCTCTTTCTGTCCACTGTGCTTTGCATCTCTGGCTTTAAATATAAATAAATATCTAGATGGGGGAAGGAAAACAGGGTGCCCTCAGCCATATGTGTTATGTGTGGTGTATGTGTGTGTGTGTATGTGTGTGTGTGTGTGTGTGTGTGTGTGTGTGTGTGTGTGGTGATATAGTTTCCTTGATTGATCTGTTTTGATTTTTTTTTGGGGGGCACAGAGATACATTAAGATCTCTGGCGCCTATGGAAGTCTTGGAAATCAGCTGAGCTACTGTTTCCTTCTTGGGGCTGTCTTCTAGCAGGGGGTCTTGAATAATGCATTTGATGGTTGCTGGTATTGATAAACATTGTTAATTTTAATTATACGACTTAGATTTATGCCAAGGAAACATTTTCCTTTTAATTAGTTTGCTTTTATGATTGTCTGAGTGTGCCTGAGGTTTTGAACCAAAAGGAGAGAAAATGCATCTTGGGCTCACTATATCATGCTTTTAATGTGCAGTATTGGGTCTTTTAAGGCTTGACTGGCCTCGGGGTTTGTCTGCCTGGCATCTTAGGTGATTTTTGACTGATATAACCAGCCACAATTCAGGTGCTTTGCCATATCAGTGCTGACCCTTCACCATGTGCTATTTGTCAGCTCAAATGCAACTTTCTGAAGGAGGGCTTTGTTGGTTGCTGTAGCTATCACTGCCTCGTCACCTAAGACTGCCTTGTGTCTGTTTTGTCTGAATATTGTATATACCTACCATATGTAAATCCCTACACTAGGCACTCTGGGGGATATAGAAGTATAGTCCAAGACTAAATGGAATCTAATAAAGTAGCTAGACATATATATGTTACTTTGTTAGAGTGTAAGTTCCCTGAAGGTAGGGGTTATTTCACTTTTTTTTTTGGTATCATGGATCTCTATCTCCTTCCCTTTCCCTCCTCTCTCTCTTTTTCTCTGTCTCTGTTTCCCTGACTCTCTGTCTTTGTCTCTCTCTGTCTCTGTTTCTCTGTCTCCATTTCTCTCTCCTTTCCCTCCCCTTTAGAGGAAGATTGCCACAGGGTGTGTGCCTGTATACATATTTGCCTATGCAGATATGAGTTTTAGTTTGAGCTATGTCTTGGTAATTTATGCTACATTTATTTCAATTCAGGTGGAATTCAGAATCATTCAGATTGATTTTTTTGTCTGTTTTGTGGGCATGATAAGTCACAGTTTATGGCTCTTTAAGAATTGCAATATCATTACCCTAATTTAATAAATAAGGAAATTGAGACTGTGAGAAATGAAATGGCTTGTACATTGTCATACAACTATAATGTGCCTAAGTGGGCTTTGAAAGCAGATCTCCTAACTGATTCCAGGGCTCTTTCCAATATGCTACACTGCCTCTCATAAGAGAGTGCATGGGGGGGGTGGGTGGTAATGTTGAATGTCTATAGAAACCCATGTGATCTCTTAAGTGTTCCATAGTTTCATGAAAAATGTAGCTAGAGGTGACTTCTGGGGATGTTGGTCCTTCAATCATATTTATTCCCCCTCCCCCACCTTTTTTCATAGGATATGAGCTATTTGGGTTCATCAGTCACATGGGACCGTCTACCATGAGCGGCCATTATGTTTGTCATATCAAAAAGGAAGGCAGGTGAGTCCATCTTGGAAAAGAAGAAAAGGGCTTAGCTCTCACAAAACTGCTCCTGGCTTAGCCAAATAGCATTCATTATTGGGCACTATTGGTTATTTAGCGAAGATGGATTTTTAGCACCTTTTCTTCTCCATGATGCTTAATAATGTTAATGATGATGATAATATTTATATAGCTTTTTAAAGTTTTCAAAGTGTTCTATATATGTTCTTTAAATTCTCTGAGGTAGGTGTTATTCTCTACTTTACAGATCAGGAAACTGAGGCAGACAGTGACTAAGCGACTTACCCAGGATCACACAGTTAAGTGTCTGAGACAGGATTTGAAGTCAGGTCTTTCCAACTCATCAGGGCGTTAAATGGGTCCAGAATCTCGAAGATTTTGCTTATAGAGCACAAAGTCTGGTGGGTTCTCCCAAGCTGGTCAGGTTTCTAGGAAGGCCAGCATGGCTAAGTTTTGGTTGGTACCAGGATGACCTATTTTTTTGGTCACTGCAGCTAAGACCAGCTTCTAAGAGCTAGAAGGGTTGTAAGTACCAACTCAGATGGAATCACAGATAAAGCCCATCCTACCAGGCCTTGTCTTGTGTATACTTAAATATCCTCTGTGCTCTATCAAGGACCTTGGAGGCTTGGGGCTGGTCTTGGAATGGGACTGCCCTTGGCAGCCTCTTCAGACTGATACTTGCTGTCTCTTGGTCCTCCATGAGAATTCCATGAGTATTGGGTTAGATGGCTGATGAGGTCCCTCTAAAGCTTGAGAGTGATGATCCTTTGACCTGGGTTCAAATCCTGACTCTGATGTAGGACCCAGGCAGGTCCCTAATTTCCCTAGACTTCAATTTCTTTCTTTGTGGAATGAAGAGATTGGACAAGGAAGTCTCTGAGATCTCTCCCAGTTTTAAGTCTGTGCTCATTTTCCCCATTACCTTGTGTCATATAAATGCCAGCAATTATTATTGTGTGAATAATAATTAATTCTGAGAGGAAACAAGTTCTCCTGATTCTAATTGACTGTAAATGCATCCATTGCTTCTATGTTTTCCTTGCAGATGGGTGATCTACAATGACCATAAAGTGTGTGCCTCAGAAAGGCCCCCCAAAGACCTGGGCTACATGTACTTTTACCACAGGATATCAAGCTAGGCCTCCGATATATTCCTTGCCCAGAAGATGCCATATGCCTTCATAATTTGCCAAAAAATTTTAAAAAACTTAAAAAAAAAGAAGAAGAAGAGGAAGAAAGACAAAGGAAAAAAGTTGGGACTGCCGAACACCCAGGAATCCATGTGGTATTTATAGTTTAATTAAAGAGCCCCTTGGCTTTTTAATGCCTTCTGGAGTAGTAGTCGGAAAATTTCTCTTCTGTCATCCTAGATGGCTGATTGTTTTCTTTTGGTAAACATCCAAGGAAAAGATGTTCAGAAGCTTCTGGATTGCCAGTTGGGCTAGCTGCCCAAAAGCCAAAAATATGAAAGGGCTTTGCAGTGAATTCTAAGCTCTCATTGGACTTTGGGGGCCCAGAATGACCGTTAGAGATCTTCACTGAAACCAATTCATGTTTCCCACCTGCAGGGCCCTGCTGGATCCTAAGAAAGAGCTCCATATTACCTCATATGGAAAAAATAGAGGTGATCTCACATTGGCCTTAGATTTGACCCCACCCCCCCCCGCCTAATCACAGATGATAAATTCTGATCTATCCATATGTAATATATTAGAAGATCTGCCATGAAAATATTTTAAATTTGAGTCAAACCAATATTCATAACCTAATTGTGTGTGTGTGTATATGTGTGTGTGTGTGTGTGTGTGTGTGTGAGAGAGAGAGAGAGAGAGAGGGAGAGAGAGAGAGGGAGGGAGAGAGAGAGAGAGAGATTATCTTGTACAATCCACTTGAAATTCAATGGTTGAGTTATTTTAAATACTGAACCATTTGGTATTGGGTGTGGTGCAAAGAAGCATCCAAGCCTTTGAAGGGATCTATACCTCAGGAACAATCAGAACTCAGCTTTCCACTTAGATTTCAAGAGTAAAGAGGGGTGTGTCCATTTAGCTGCTATGAGAAATTCCCCTGAATAAGTGACACCCCAGCTCTCCACCACCATGCATTCTTAGCATGCTCTGGTGCTTTGCCCAAGGTGGTGAATTGTTTCAAGTCTTGCCAAAAGCATAGGCCCCATTTCCTAGTGAAATAGCTAATTGATCCTTATCAAGTTTTCTGGTGCATCCTCATGGGTCAGCTCCCCAAGACCTTGCAGGGCCCACCCTCAGACCAATGGTCATAGCCCTTTCTGCCAGAACATTTCACCAGCCTTTTTTCCCTATGTTTTCTGGGTGCCTCTTCTGTTCAATTGTTCTCCCTTTCTTTCCCCTGGCTGCTTTTCTCCACTTATCTGTTTTGGCCAGCAGAGATCATGGGAAACTTTTGGAAGGCAGAGTGAATTCATTGGTTGCTATATTATGAAAAGATCAGTCTGATTGTTTCCGTAGGTCAGTATTTGATTACCAGCCTAGTATCAGAACAGAACCTTTGAGACTATTGGAATTGCTATCAACATCATGTGAAACTTGAACTTTTTCTCATGTTCCCTCTGCCTTGCCCTAAGTTTCTGAGGATATTTGGTGTTTATACTATTCAATGAATTTCTTACTTACTCCTCCAAGTGAGTTGAGATTGATTGTTCTGGGTAAAACTTGAGTCCAACTGTATAGTGTGCTGAATTAGAAACAGCCTTTTGGTAATCAGGACCCAGATGTTCTCAAAGGAGGACAACAACAGTATGGGTCATAGGATTGGAGAGTTAGAACTTGGAGAGAACTTAGAGGTCATCCAGTCCAAAGTCCTTATTTTATAGAATGGAAAACTAAGGCCCAGAGAGATGAGAGATGATGTGATTTGCCTCAGGTCACACAGCTTTTAAATGGCAGTGCCTGGATTTGGCTCCAAATCATCAGATTCCAAGTCCAGGGTCCATCATGCTGCATTTCTATGGTAAAATGAGAAAAGCACACCAGGCAAAATGTCAGGAGCCCCAGACCCTGCCCTGCACTGACTTGGTGATCTCAGGCAAATCCCTTCACTTTCCTGCACCTTACTTTTCCTCGTATGTCAAAAGAGGAGAAGAATGCTTTCCCTCTGTGGTTTGAGGGAGGATGAGATGAAATGATAGTTGTCTTGGTACTTTAAAGTGGCAAGCCTCTGCAAACATTAGGTGGTGCTGTTAGCTCACGATGGGTCCCCTCTCCCAGTTGATAGCTTCTTTGACTTGAAAAATATCAATTAAAATTGGATAGATGGAGAGGATGCCTTCACTTTCTCTATCTGATTTCTTGGTCTAGAGAGTGGTGCAGATCTTTGGTTTTAGAGGTAGATGGCACAAGTAAATTGTACTCTTAAAACACTTGAAAGTAACAGGGGTCCCTGGGACTGAGTGAATAGCTTTCTTTTTTTCTCTCTTTCTTTCTCTCCTTCTCTCTCTCTCTCTTTCTTTCTTTCTTTCTTCCTTCCTTCCTTCCTTTTTCTTCTTTCTTTCTTTCTTTCTTTCTTTCTTTCTTTCTTTCTTTCTTTCTTTCTTTCTTTCTCTCTCTCTCTCTCTTTCTTTCTTTCTTTTTCTTTCTTCCTTCCTTCCTTCCTTCCTTGTTTCCTTCCTTTTTCCTTCGTTCCTTCCTCCCTTCCTTCCATTTTAAAAAATTTTGGTCCAGAGCTGTGATTTCTTCAGCATGGGAAACTCCTTCCATCTACAGAGATCAATAATTCCTACTCTTAGAGAATTGCTTGGGACACCCAGAGGTTAAGTGACTTGTCTGTGGCTGCACAACTAGTATATGTCAGAGGCAGGACTTGAACCCAGGGCTTCTTGAGAGATGACGTGGAACAGTGGAAAGTTCTCTGGTTTAGGAGTCAGAGGCCTTGGGATCAAATCCCTTCTCTGTTACTGACTGTGTGACTTGGAGCTAGGTATTTCCTCACCTGTCAAATGACGAGGTTAGAGCAGATAACCCCTAAGGTCCTTTAATAGCTATCAATAATAACAGCTAGAGTTTATAATAGTGCTTCAAGGTTTTCAAAGCACTTTATAAATGTCCCATTTGATCCTCACAAGAACCCCCAAAGGTAGGTGCTATTATCATCCCCATTATACAGATGAGGAAAATGAGGCAAACAGAGGTTAGAGTGATTTGTCCAGGGTCACACAGCTAAGTTAGTAAGACCAGATTTGAACTCGGGTCTTCCTGACTCCAGGCCCAGGGCTCCTTCCACTGTGCCACCTAGCTGCCATAACCTTAGAGTTTATTCAATCCAAGCTGTTCCTTTTACAGATGAGGAAATTGAGGCCCAGGAACACACAACTACTTAGAAGTGCAGCCAAAACCATGACCCAGGTCTGCTTGACTCCTAACCTCAGCTCTTCCCTCTCCTGACTCCCAGACCACAGGATCATAACTGCAGAGCTGGAAGGGCACAATTCAGGCACATGTTATAGATAAGAAAACTGAGGTTAGGTGACTTGCCTGACGTCATACAAATAGTAAGCATCCAGGAGGAAATTTGAACCCAGATCCTCTGACTCTGGAGATATTTCCTTTCTTTTACAAACCATCAAGGAGTCAGATTGATTTTTTTGGGGGAGGGGAGGAGAAAGTGGGCCCAGGGAAGCAATGCTTGTGAGCTTTTAAACGACAAATGACAAAACACCCAAATTTCTTTTCAAGGCTGTTGTTAAGGATTGAGGTAGTGCAGTGTAATGACACTGAGTTTGGAGCCAGGAAAAGTTGACTTGGTTTGAACCCTGGTTCTGCCACTGATTCTGTGTAAGACCTTGGTCAAGTCACTTCCTCTCTTTGGGGAAATTGACTCATCTTTAAATGAAGGGAGAGGAAGGGTCTGGATGACTGATGTCTAAGGTCCTTTCCAGCGTGGGACTGTTGCGATGGGACTCTATGTCCAATAGTCAGCATTTTCTGGGGCATAAAGCTAAATGCCCTGGAACATAGCATGTATATGTTGAACAAAATAGGATTTTATACCACACTATTCTGTGATGTTAAACTTCATTTTAAAAGTTGTTGATAATGGGGTACAAGGTAAAAGCAGAAAAATATTCCTTTTCTGCCTGACCCTACTATTGGGATGTGAGAGCACAAATATTGCTTTTTATCTGCCTTATGAAACAAAGGGCTGTTTCTATCCAGACAGGTTTTGTACCTGTCCACTCCTCCTCCCCCCACCAGGCCCCAGGATGTGAAATTCTTGATTAGATCAAATAAAAGTGGTTTCCTTTCCAGCCTTTTTAAACAAACAAACCCCTCTTACAGTCATCTGGGAAACATGGCAGCTGTCCCAGGAGTAGACTTGGAATGGGCCAGCCAACCTTCCATGAGGATACGAACTGAACTTCAACTGGAAACTGGAATTTTGTGTGTGTGAGAGATGCACTTAGCACACTGGAATGTTCTATGAGTGAGCAAGCGTTCTCATCACATGGCTATTGGAAATCTCTTGATGTAAATACCATTTGCTCTCCATCTGTGGGGAGAACCAGAGCTACTAAGAAGGTGCCTGTTTGGAAAACCTCCACTTTCAAGTCATCATCTTGTCCTGAGGAGGAGGCAGAGTGGAGAAGTGGGAAAACTGCTACCTTTGGAATCTGACGATCCTGATCTGAATCCTGGTTCTGCTAACTCTTACTTCAGTGACCCTGGGCAAGTCCCTTCTCATCTTCGTTCGGGCTTCAGTTTCTGCAGTACATCATATATTTCACTTTTGCCTCAAGGCAGTGAAAAGAGCATTGGGTTTGGAGTGAGAAGACCCATGTTCCAATCTTGGACAAGTCACTTAATTTCTCCAGGCCTCAGTTTCCTCATCTGTAATATGAGGGGTTTGGGCTAGATGGACTCTGAGGGCTCTTCTAGCTCCAAATTTTTAATCTCGTCTGACTTATAAAACCCGCAGCAAACTAGGAATCTACTTTGATCTTATGTGATATATTAATGGTCTCTTTAAAGGAGGGAGGGAAATAGGAAAAATATTCAACAAAATCTATTAAACACCTACTGTGTGCTGAGCAAATAGGTAGATTTCTCTTTTAGTCACTTAATAGGACATCCAAGGTGCTTCATTGTATTAGGTTTTTTAATGAAAATCCGTAATGTGAGACTAAGGCTGGGTGCCTGGGGAAGGGTTGCTATTATTATTGGTTGTTTCCAAGTTTTGGGGCTTGGTGTTTTTTCTTTCCCACTAATAGTATGGAAGCTCCTTGTGGGCAGGGCCTGTTTCATTTTTGGCTTTGTGTCCCCAGTGCCTAGCATAGTGCTTGGCAAAGAGTAGGTGTTTAATAAATATTTGTTGAATTGAAGACATCTCAGCATCTGCCTTATTTCCAGGACCTTGTCACCATCCCTCTTGTCCCTGAAAAAGAGAATTTTCCCCCTACCCTCTCTTCTCCCCCAACTCTGTCAGATCCAAGGAAAAATACCCAGAAAAGTACAGGTCTTGCCTCTTGAGTATCCGAAGAATGTCTTAAACTACACTGAGGTTTCAAATATTCTGTACTAAATCATGCCTTTGACATGGAGATGGATGGATTTTCCATTCAATAGAAGTCACTATAAAATCATCAGGATCCATGGAGATATAGGGAGTTCATATTCTCCAGAGCCACATATCTTCATGGGGTTCGTTAGAATGGGATACCCTTAAGCTTCACAATCTGGGAGGGAGAAATTTGAACTGTAGAAAAAGAGACTGCATATCATTTCCCCTAGAGTTTGTTGCCCATTTCGATTCCCTCATTAAAAATAGAAAGTAAGTCATCATCATTGACAATATTAATCATTGTAGAGGCAGCATTTGGAGCCTGCAAGACCTGGGTTTGAGTCCCACCCTCTGACGCATCCTGGTTTTGAGACTCTGGGCAGTTCACTTAACCTCCAGTGCCCCCAGGCAACTCTCTAAGACATGGATAGATTTCAGGGCTTCTGTAAACATGGAGGAGCCCCAAAATTTACATATTTAATTTCACTAACTTCTAACTAAAACGTAGCATTCCCTTCAATTATGGATTAAAAAAATATGTTATTCTGAGGAGTCCATAGGCTTTGCCAGACTCCCACAGGAGTCCATGGCACAAAAAAAGGTTAAGAACCCCTGCTGGAAAGTCAACAAGTCAAGTGAACAAGCCTGAAGGATGCAAATATAAAGACAGTTCCTATCCTCAATGAGATTATATGTTAATAAGGGAAGATAATAAGTAAAAGGGAGCTGAGGATGAGGGAAATACCCACATCAGGGCGTGGTGGTGAAGTCCAGAGAGTCAGAAGTAGAGCCCTGAGAGGAATAACACATGGCCAATTTGGACCCTGCCTCGAAATGGAGGTTCTGGCAAGATTCACCAATGGGAAAGGGGGGTTGCAGGGGCGGAAGGATGATCCAGGGTGAGATGCAGCTGAGGAATGGTGGCGAAATCAGGAGACTGGTACTTTTGGTTGCAGAGAGCTGACCTGCATTGGTAGAGGAAATTCCTCATTTGGAGGTTCCTTGTATTAGTAAAATCACAGGTCCAGTTCCTATCCCAATAGTTGTAATTATGCCTTACATTTATATAGCACTTTAAAGTTTGCAAAGCACTGTACATTTTGTATCTGACTTGAGGCTCACAAAAACCTTGTGAGATGCTGGCAGCCCCATTTTACAGATGAGGAAACTGAGCATCACTCACTAGAAAATGTCAGAGGTGGAATTTGAGCTGAGGTCTTCCTGATTCTAAATACTGCTCACTCTCCGCTATGCTGACCAGAGACCCCTTCTCAGAATAATGTTTTTAAATGCAAAAGAAGAATACACAGGATTAAGAAAAAACAATTGTAATTAAAGTTATCAAAATATTATAAGCACAAGTTCAAGGACCCCATGTTAGAAATCCTTTCTAAGGCACAGACTCAATAAGAAATACATTAGTAGAGAAAGTCCTCATAATGGGCACTCCCTACAAGTGAACAAAAATGACAAATCTTTTGAATATAAATTTTCAAATAAAATGGAAAACAAAACCAAAAATAAAGTCTACTGTATACACCTTACAAATCAACCCTCAGCTGAGGCTAGGACCTGTTTTTCATAATTTTAAGCGTCTTTCACAGGTTGTGGGAGTTTGCCACCTGAGTGCATCTGTTCCCAGAGTCTCCTTTTTGGTTTCCATGCCTCAGACAATCTTCTCCCCATTAATTTTCCACTGGATTCAGGGAAACTACCAAGCCCATAGTAGCTGTTTGGGGTATCTGTCTACTCCTTGTGTTAATAAACAGGAGCCCTTTCCTAATCGATCTTAGCTTGTTGGGGTTTGTGCCTATATTTGGGATGAATGGATTCTGTCCAATACCATGCACAATTGTTTGCTTGATACGGCCCCACAGATGTTTTGGAAGAGTGTTTACTGTGATGGAAAGGGATATGTGATTTCTAGTTCCAATGTTTTAAATTAAAAGATATTCTTACATCTTCACAACCTTTGGCTGCTTTTCTTTTCTTTCTAAATGATAACCAGGATTTCAGTTATGCAGTGTCATTTAGGTTGGGTGATGGATAGAGTCTGGACCTGGAGTCAGGAAGACCTGAATTCAAATTTGGGGCCAGACACTCACTGGCTGTATGAGCCCAGGTAAGTCACTTAATCTCTGCCAGCCTCAGTTTCCTTAACTGTAAAATGAGAACACAATAACATCTATTTCCTAGGGTTGTTGTGAGCATCAAATGAGATAATGGTTTATCACTTCTTCTTCACTACTTCTTCTCCTCCTCCTCCACCTCCTCCTCCTCCTCCTCCTCCTCTTCTTTCTTCCTTTTTCCCCTCCTCCTCCTCTTCCTCTCCTCCTACTTCTCTTTCTTCCCCTCTTCCTACTTCTCTTTCTTCCCCTCCTCCTTCTCCTTCTCTCCCTTCTCTTTCTCCTTACCCAAGAAATGAGAAAGTTGAATGAAATGGCCTCTTGTGTCCTTTCCAGCTCCCCTATGTCACTATGATTAAGACAAAAGAGGTGGCTTCTAAGGGCTGCTTTGAAAGCAGTGATTCTGAGCATGGTCATTTATTTTCAGGGTGCCTAGTGTTGCTAGCTAAGTCCCAGCAATTGTTCTTTGCCTCTAGTCATAATGCAAAGTCAGCCCTTGATGAGTGGTTACCCTGTGACCTACGGATCCAGAGCTCCTGAGGACTCTGCCATTGATGCTGAGTTCCATACCAGAGGAGGAAAGCTCTTTCTCAAACTGCCCCTGTTTCTAGGGGCCTTCAGCTTCTGGTGTCTGTCTCCATGAAGATAAAGGTGGCACCAGCAGTTACTGCTGCAAGAAGTGAGGCGTCTCTGGGGATAGTGGTTTCTAAAATAGTACTTTTGGATCATGTCAGCATTTCCATTGTGAGACACACTCTTCAAGTCATAGGAAGGCTGCTATTAAAAATCTAGCATCAGCCTAGTAGTCACCCCAGTTTAAAAAAAAGTTTCATTAGAAAACAACATTAAATGTCATTATAAATAACTATACTTGTTTAATAACTGTTTACACTTAAATTGATTATTTTCAGTGTATAAGTTCTCATCACACTTTCTGTTTTTCCCTCTGTCTCCATTAGAATTCTTTCCCAATCAATCAATCAACAATAAACCATTATTTATTAAGCTCCTACTATGTCCCAGACATTATGCTTTTCCCATTCATTATTTTTCATTTTCCTCATATAATCATGGATTTAAAAATTAATTTAATTTTTCTGATAAACAATTTATTTTTTGCTTTCCCTCTTCCCCCTTCCACTGGGAAAAATAAACCCCCCAAAATTCTGCAAATCTGCAGAATCAAGGAAAACAAATTCCCAAATTTGCTGTGTCCCAAAAATATGTCTCATTGTGCATTTTGAGTGTATTACCTACCTCTCTATCTGAAGATGGGGAGCGTCCTTCATCACCAATCCTCTTGTTGGTCATTGCACCAATCAGAGTTCATTAGTCTTTCAAAATTGTCTTTACAATGTTGTTATTTTGTAAATTTTTCTTCTGGTTCTGTTCTCTTTACTCTGCATCAGTTCATAAGTCTTCCCAGATTTCTCTAAAACCTTTCTTTTTTACTTATATCTTACAGCACAATAGAAACCCACTACATGCATATACTGTAATTTATTCAGCCATTCCCTATTTGATGGGCACCCCTTAGTTTTCAGTTCTTTGCCACCATGAAAAGAGTGGCCTTAAATATTTTTATACATATAAGACCATTTCCTTTTCCTTTGATCTTTTTGGGATATAGGTCTAGTAGGGTATCCTGGGTCAAAGGGTTTGCATGGTTTAGTAATTTAGGACAATAGATTTAGTGCTGAAAGGGACCTTAAAGGCCATCTAGCCCCACTTCATTTTACAGTTAGGAAACTAACACCTAGAGAAGGAAAGTGATTTGTCCAAGGGCACACAGGTAGAAAGAGACGGGCAGAATCATCTCAGGCACTCCATTCTTCCAGTCCTGCTTTTATCATTTTGCATCATTTCATAAAACTCTTTCCTGATTTTTCCTTATTTTTCCTACTTGTCTAGTTTAATTACTTTATAGAATTCCATTACATTAAGTTCGCCACAATTGATTTAACAATTCTCCTCCCATTGGATATTTAGGTTGCTTCCAGGTTTTATTTTTAATTATTCTTATTATTTTAATATTGCAATTACACATAAAGCTGCTTTGAACATCAGTGAACAGATAGCTCTTTCTTTATTTTGGATGCCATGTCCAGGGTATATTCTTTAAATCAGAATTATTGCATCAAAGATGATGATCATTTCTGTAACTTTTAAGCAGTCACCATGAATCGGGATTAAAAAGCCATCCAAAAAAACATGTAGATAGCCTCAATATTTCTTTGAGTGCTCAGGGAGGAAATGGGAGAGTGATGCATGGTTTCTGATCTCACAAACTTTTTGTTCATTTACTTTTTAGGAAACTGTTAGCAAGTCAACTGTTCATCATGTTCAGTCATTGCTTTCTATAATGTTTCTTAATTAAGCAAATCAAGTCTTCAGCCATGTATATGTGCTCTCTCAATTGATAGTTCCTGTTTCATTTGTTACTCGGCTGCTGATCCAACATTGGACAAGTCTCATGGGAAATTATCAAGTAAAAATAGGAATTTATCTTTCCCTTCCTCACTAGACATGGTTTTAACCCGTACTTTTATTTGCCACTCCCACTTTTTGTTGTTGTTGAGTAGGAGGTGTCTCATTGGTATATATGTATATGTATATATACGTATATATACACCCCCCACATATATAGGTGTGTATGTGTACATATGTATACACACACACACACACACACACACACACCCATATATATATTTACACAAAAATACAGCAAGGCATGTATTTCAACCATTGTTCTTTCCCACTGACCTCATTACAGATGTGCAAACTCATACAGGAAAATAATAATGTTTCTATAGTGCTTTAATGTTTGCAAAAGACTATATGCATTATCTCATTTGATCACTCTGAGGTTGGGACTGCAAGGACCTATCACCATTTTACAAGTGAGGAAAACTAAGGATCAGAGAGGCTCAGTAATTTGCCCATGGTCACACAGTTTAGAATCATCAGAGCTTTTTCTATTGGATCCCAATACTGTTTTCTAACCGTATCAGATTCATATTGGAACCGTTTCACCTCTTCTTCTTAAGGCTGATCAATTCCTTATCTCTTCCATTCCCTAACAACTCCCAACCCACTCTCCCTCCCCAGCAATGGGTCTAGTGTTTCACATTCCTCCTCTAACAATTGCTGCTTGTAACAGGGAGAACAAGCAAGGGGGATGGATTGAGAACACTGGGAACAAACAGGATGGAAAGAAGAAGCACAATTGGCTCCACTGCTTTCTCTCCACCTGCCCCCCCCCCCATGTGTTTCTGTTCAAATCACTTTCTAGGCTTGTCTCCCCCTACCGCTATCCCTTAATTCTCTCTGCCAATCAAATTGGTCTACTTTCTGGAACACACTTTTCTGCATTTCCAGAACATGCTTCTTGCTCCCCAGTCTCTGTGCCTGTTCCTAAATTCTCCCTGCACACACCAGCCTCCTTATCTCAAATTCCATTTCCTTCATGAAGCCTTCCCTAATCACCCCAGCTAAAAGTGAGTTTCTCTTACTTCTAGGATCCCTCCAATCACCCCCTGCTGCCCACTCCTATAGGGAATATTGATTTTTTGTACTGCTGTTTTGGATATGTGTATGTGTGTGTGTGTGTGTGTGTGTGTGTGTGTGTGTGTGTATGTGTTCCAATCCACACCCACATTCCCACACACCCATTGCCTATGGTGTGGTTGCTTTTTTGGGTGTGAATATCATCTCTTCCTGTACCACGCCCCCCAGAGTGTTAAAGTTTTTAAGGGTTTGGTTTCTGTTTGTGCCAAGTATCCATCTGTACACAATAGCACCTATCTGTACACAGTAGGTGCTTAATCATTACCTATGGATCGACCCTTTTCAGTGGTTCTTTCTTCTGTGTGTAGGGGACTTACTTTAGCCTGCTGGCTCACCCAGTCCTTGGCAGGAGAAGAGTCGACACCCAATCCCCATGCCAATTGTGTCTGTAACGATCACCACCGGACAACAGCGATCTGACTAGCAGCCTCATAGAGCTCACTCAGCCAAAATATTGTTATTGCCCTCTAGAGGCTTCCATTCCATTGGATACATAATCGGTACCTAATGAGTACTTGATGGATTGTTGGAAGAGATGTTGGCTGCCATGCTGAACCTCAGAACAAGTCAACATTTCCTTCAAATCAGTGTAAAAACATGAGCTCCCTGAGGGCAGGTTGTCTCATTTTTATGTCTTTTTATCCCTGACACCCAGCACAATATCTTGCTCATAGGATGTGCTTAGTAAATATCTGTTGACTTGAAGAACAATAATCCTTTATCATTTAGGCCTCAGTCTAAATTTCTGAAGCTTATTTCATCAAGATTTAATTCTTGCAGCTTTGGAAGTGGCCCTCCTGATATGGATCTCACACCCAGTAAAGAGCTCTGGGCTTGGGGTCAGAAGACCTGAGTTCACATCCTGCCTCAGATATTTACTAAGTGTGTGACTTTGAGCAAGTCACTTAAACTCTTATAATCTCTATGCCCTCATCTTACAGATGAGGAGGTTGGACTTGATAACCTCTAAGTTCTATATCTATCATTCTTCAAAGATATTTCCTTTTGGAGGCAATTGGGGTTAAGTGACTTGCCCAGGGTCACACAGCTAGTAAGTGTCTGAGACTGGATTTGAACTCAGGTCCTCCTGACTCCAGCGCCAGTGCTCTATCCACTGTGCCACCTAGCTGCCCCAAGAAAGGAAGCCAGGGGAACTCATTCACTTTTTTTTTTGGTTAGGCAATGGGGTTAAGTGACTTGCCCAGGGTCACACAGCTAGTAAGTGTTATGTGTCTGAGGCCGGATTTGAACTCAGGTCCTCCTGACTCCAGGGCCAGTGCTCTATCCACTGTACCACCTAGCTGCCCCCTTCAAAGGTATTTTCAAATGGACTCTCTGACAGGAGGAATTCTGTCCCCTCCCACCTTGCCCATCCTGGTTTTCCTTCTGGTTGAAAGGGATATTTAATCATCTAGTGTCAGGGAATCATAAAATTGAGGCAGGAAAGAACCTCAGAGGTCATGAAGTCCAGTTCCTTCCTTTTATTGAAGAGGAGCTGAGGTCCAGAGAGTTGAGGGGAGTCAGGGACATTAATAAAATCACAGAATTAATAGTAGCATAGCCAAGATTTGAATTCGGGCCCAAAGACTACAAAACCAACCCATTTTCCTCTGTACTGTGCCCGAAGCTTCTGTTTTGTATGGAGCAGTTTTGCTTTTCAATCTCTTTCATAAAATACTCAAACACCACTTGAAGCCACAGATAAAGTTTATTTGAAAACATACTTAAAAATCACACTGATATAAATACCATTTAATAATGTTGAAAAAAAGAAGAGGAAGGCATGCCTCTGATAATAGTACAAAAATACTACATTAGCCTTAGTGCTTTGCAGATGAATAAATGAAACATATAGATAGAGAAACAGGTCATTTTCTTGTGAGTAATTGTATCTTAAAGAGCGGTATTCACTTGCCACAGATCTGAGCTCATTTATATGATTAATATTGCATGAAATATACAGACGCAGGATCACCTAGGATGAGGAGGGGGGTTCCTTTAACCCTCCATATTCCTTAAGTTGACTTCAAGATCCCTTAATTGGGGTCCATATTAATGTTAGTAACTAAATGTAAACATTTAGATGTCACTTTTTCTTTGCTATATGTGTGGGCAGAAAACCAGAGCCCAAAACTGGTACAAGAAGTGTGTTCCCACTTTCTTGAGCATGAGGGAGAAGCAGCAGAGGCAGCAGCATGTCTTTCAAAACTATATATTTGTTGATTAGTCTAGAGAGGCAATATTGATAGATATACAAAATATATTAGAAACATCTTGTTCTTTCTAAATGCGTAATAAATGCTTGGTATAGATAGTAAAAAGGTGCCTAAATTGGACAATTGGTTTTCCACCCCTCCCAACCAATGTAAACAAATTCTGGTGATGGAGAATGAAGAGATTTGGGGTCCTATGGAAAAGGGAGACAAGTAGAAGGAAATCAATGACCCTTTGGATTCTTTGTGTTGTCTGGCCTTTCTTAGTGAGTCCTGTTCCCACTCTCCAGTGTTCTCATGCAATACAAAACTATGAGGTTATCTATTTGGAGAACATGTGAGATTTTAGTGACGTGTGCTCCCTGGCTCCAATTCCCCAAATGACAAAGTGAGTGTGTAGATCCCCTCTCTTTTCTCTCCATTATACATTCTCTCTCTGAAGAAAGTCAGAGCAGGAAGAATATATATTTTTTATATTTGTGATGTAATTTTGTGTGCAGATTTCTGTAGATGATCTATTGAGACTTCCAGATTCTTGCTGAGAGATGGACTAAAAGCCACGCTGATTGCTTTGTTCCTTGAAGAAGCTCCCTAGCAAACAGTCCTAAATCAGGGGCATTCTTTTTTCAAAACAACAATTCAATTCAACAAGCATTTATTAAGCACTGTGCCAGATACTATGCGAGGCACTGGGAATAGAAAGACCAAAAATGAAAAACAGATCCTGCCCTCAAGGATCTTACATTCTATTGGGACGTAGGAACTCTTCTTTCAGATGTTTCTTCCCATATGGTGATACCAAAAACTTTGTTTAAGGTAAAGAACCAAAAGATATGTACCGCCGGTTTTTTCCTAATTTTGTATCTTAATTTTCAATTAAGTAGATTTAATACCATCACAGAAAACTTTAAAAATAAAAAAAAAAACCCTTTTAATCCTTAATTGAGAGGGGGCAACACATTTGGTGGTGGGATGCTTACAAGGGTAGATCAATATTGAAATCTTTGAGTTCTCTTGTATTGGGCATTACTGTTTCTGTTTAATATCTGGGAAATAGCTTGTTTCCTCACCAGTGCAGGGGGTACACTTGGTGGGGCTTTGTATATAAAACAAGTAGGAGTTAACATGATGAGCAGTATAGAGGGCTCTTGGAGAAGGCCCAATTTTCCTGGCCCCTCCTGGAACTCACCATTTTCAGATATTCTGACAAAAGACTCATCACTAGGCTCATCATAATAGGGGCTGAGATTTCTAGAATGTGTAAAGTTTGCAGAGCATTCAACCTACATAAGCCAGCCTCTATAGCAGCCAGGGCTGGGGAACAGAAGATGGTGGGACAGTCCTATAATCCATCAGGAAGATGTCGTAAAAATAGAAAGGGCTCATTATCTTATGATGATTTGCATCTGTGACCCCCCAAGTCCCAACCTCTTCACCTGGTGAGGAATTACATTACTCAGGAAGGCCCTGAGAATGCACTCTAACAGCACATCACCTTTCAGAAGTGGAAATGGATTCAGAAATGCCAAGCCTGGAGCATTCTGGACTGTGGCTGTCAGTGAGCTTGGATATCTGGTAGCATTCAAAGTCATCAGAGCTTCTGGTTTGATGTCTGACGTTTCTAGAGACCATTGCCAGAGGTCTATACATGTTTAAACCCCCTGTGTTCTTGAGGGCCTGACTGGCCCTGGATGCAATACTGTGGGAAACCAGTTGTGAGAGTAACCTGTGAGGGCTAGTGTGAGTGAACCATTGTGAGACCATCCCAAGGGAAAGCAAATGTGAAAGAGATGACATGGTGTTTGTACCAATGTCTCCTAATGACCTGGTTTAGAAGTGAGGAAAAAAAATGAACTAACCTAGAAGTTGACGTCATGCACTTTGTAAATTTACATTCAGTTCAGTTAAGTTACCTTGCATGCTTTGGTTAATATGTGAGTAGGTTGGTGTGCAAATACTAATGCATGCAATATTTTGGTACCTGAGGTTATATGCTTTATTGTCAAAAATCCCTTTTGTTAGAAACCTTATGTCATTGTCCATCTACGAACGTTCTTTAAAAATATAGACTATATATATTTATTAATTCAAAATGTTAGTTTCATTTTAGCTGGAGTATAAATACTGTGATGACAAGGAAAATGGATCATAGTAAAATTTAGGACAAGGGGGTGAAATTGAAAATATTTTACAAAGTTGAAATTATGTGTGTATATATATATGTGCATGCTGGCACATACGTGTTGTGGTTTATAAAATGAAAGGCCTTCTAAGCAAGAGGACATGAGCCCACCCAGCATTCAGAGTACCCTGTTATCCAAAAGGCTCTAGAATCATTAGGATATATGCCAAGTAGGAGGGGAAAAAAAACTTACACAGAATTCCATTTGGTCCCATGGTGCTGCCCAAAAGGGGAGGGGATATGCAATTGATATGGGAGGAGAAAGGTGAAATCTGCTTTGGCTCTTCTACTTCTAAAGAAGCAATCAAGGTGAGGGTGTGGATTCTGTCCACCCTATTCTAACTGGGGGCATGGCCAGCCATGGTTGTAGTCCAGTCTCATTGGTTAGAGATGGAATGCAAGAAAATCTATCTGGCCCCATGGGCCACACACGGCAGCAAGAAGCATGATGAGATCTTTCCCTTCCAGAGTGGAAGACAGAACCACACAAAATCAACTAACTTTATGTACCTTCCAGTGCAACATGGTTCAGATGTTGCCGTTTCTGAAGGAAATTCGGGTATTGCCAGTGGGCCTTTATGAAGAGAGACCAACAGGATAGAAAACATTGTTCATAGTCTACTAAAGGAGTTCCATGGTCGCCAAGATTTTGCCTTCTTTTCAGGTGCAACAGGAAGCGATTTAGAGAAAAATGTGAGGTGAATGTCCAGAGGAGTGGGGCCTTTATATCTCCTTATTCCTCCTTCTCCTCTTATTCCTACCCTTCATCTTCATCCTTTTATTCCTCTTCTTCTATTCCTCCTTTCCTCTTCCTCTGTTTCTTTTTACTTCTCCTCTCATTCTTCTTTTTCCTATTCCTAATCTTTCTATTCATCCTTCTTTTCCTCCTACTTTCTCCTTTCTTCTTGTCTTTCTCTTGCTCTCATTCTTCCTCCTCTTCTTCCTCTCCTATTCTTCTTTCTCTTATTCCTCCTCCTATTTTTTCTTCTCTTTTTCCTGCTACTACTATTCTTCCTCTCCCCCTTTTCTTTTCTCCTCATATTCTTGCTTTTCTCTTATTATTATTCCCCTCTTGTTTTTTCTTCTCCTCTCCTCCCTCCTCCTTTTCTTTCTTCTGCTCCTATTTTCCTATTTCTTTTCCTTCTCCTATTCTTTCTTCTCTTATTCTTGCTCCTTTCCTATTCTTTATTCTCCACTTATTCTTCCTCCTATTCTTTCTACTCTTTTCTCCTGTTCCTATTATTTTTTTCTCCTCCTTCATTCCTTTTATACTTGTCCTATTATTTTCTTCCTCCTCTTTTCCCTCTTTGTGCTATTCTTTCTTTGGTTTTTCTTCCTCTTCCTGACCAATATTATCACAATATTGGTAAATACTTTAAATTGTTAAATACTTTCAAAGAGGCAGAAACAGCTCCCACTCCAACTAGATCTAACTCATAAGACTTTACAAGCGTACTTCATAAGCATTCTCTGCATTTTTTCCTCAAATAACCAACAAATTCAGCACCTGTGAGCAACCAGAAGGGACTATTCCATGGTCTGGTAAGATGATACCACCAAATAGTACCTTTCAGGGTAAGATTCTCTACTATGCTTAGAAATATAAAGAAATAGCTACACAAACACAGCTGTTTTAAGGGCCAAACAGCTCCAATTGGAAGGACATTCAGGACCCAAAAACTTGTCCTTTCAAAAAGAAAAGAAATTTAAATGATATCCTGTTACCCAAGATTGATCTCATGTTGAAGATATTTCTGGTTTAAAAGAAATCTGAATATACATTTTTAAAAGACTACGCATACAGCTAACGTCTTGTACTTAATTTTTGGTTATTCTTGGGATTCTGTAAACACTTGCCATATGCTACATGAATTGCATGGAAAATAAAATTTGAACAATGGCCTCTCTCATATATTTGCACCATCATTCTGTATAGCCTAATAGGCACAGTTCTCTAAAATCCCTATGTTTTGTGAACATTGGGCAAATTTAGGACAATTAGACTGGGTGTTAATATAATAGTCAAGCCATTGGTAGGAACAGATATGTCTATTACTATAAAATTAAAGATTAGACTTGTTGATGTCTAGGGTCCCTTGCAGGTCTGAGTCTACAATCTTCAAGTCTATAATCTGAATCCACAATCTCCTCCAGCTTAAAATTATCTTATCTCTGTGCCAAAACATTTTGAGATCCTGAAAGTTCATCACTACTTCAACTTCCACAAACTCCCACAAATGAAATAAAGCACCAGAAATCTATTCTTCATGGAGATCTTACTGTGGACATGTAACTCTCAAAGGCTTCGGACATAGCATGCAGCAATTATTAGGACTTCAATTTTCTCTCATATTGAAGAATAATATTACAAGGGGAGTAATTGCGATGGTAGGCTTAAACCCATAAAATTCTGGAATGCTTAAATGGTCTTTCTCTTCAGAAACCAGCGTGGTGTATGGACAGCAATGCTGGATTTGGAGTCAGAGGACCCAGGTCTTAGTTTTGCTACTTATGACCTGTGAACCTGAGGAAGGTTACTGAATTTGTCTGGGTTACAGTTTCCTCATCTATAAAATGATGGGGACTAGCTGATTTCTATGATACCTTCTAGTGTTAACAGTCTATGATTCTACTGCATTGTAAAGGGTCTAAATTAGTATGGAAGAAGGGCTTCCTTATAGAATGGATGGACAAATATTGGACTGTGCTACCATGGAAAGTGAGGAAACTTTTTCTGAAGGTGTTAAAAATGTGCAATAGATACCCATCTATATTGAATGGTGTGGTTTTGCCTGGAGAAGGGAGGTGGATTAGTTTAGGACCAGGCAGTCTGTGCACCTGAGGTAACTGTCGGTTGCTTTCTACCACAGGTAGGGCCTTTCTTACTTTATCTCTCTCCCTCTCTATGACTTCTTTTATTCTTTTATAATTTAACTCCTTTTCTGTCTTGTCTTCCTTCTTTCCATCTTTGCCCATGCCACTGGCCTGCCATCATGGTGCTGTGGTTCTGTGTCTGAAATCTGTCTGAAATCTGAAATCACAAGTCTGAAATTACAAACTGCTTACTTTCAGGCGATGGTGCCCTTGACTGGTTTGCTGCTCCCCATTTTTTTTTTTCAGAGAAACACATGTTGATTTCCACAAAAGTGAACTCTGAGAACTTATAGGTTCCATACATTTTAAGCTGGTAGGGGATGTTGGGATCATGTTCATCAGTGTTCAAGAACTGGGAAACTCTGCCCTTCCCCTCATCCTCACTCTCCACTTACTTCTCATTACAAAATACATGAGATTGTTTCTCTTCTGCCTTGAGGCAGTGAAAAGAGTGATAAATTCAGAGTTAGGGGATCTGGGTTCACCTCCCAGTTTTGGTCACTTACAATCAGTGTGACCTTGGACAGGTAATTTAACTACTCTGGACCTTATCTTAAAAGGAAGTGGTTGGATTAGGTGACTTAAATTCTCTTCCAGCTTTATAGCAGGAAGTTTCATGATCTGAAGTGTAATATTCACATTAGATCCTTTTTTTTCTTCTCAATCATCCACCCAATCTAAGGTGATATTTAATAGTTAGAGAGGAGGTTTGCTACCTGGGACTGGGGCATGCATTTCTTTTTATTTTGTATGCTGTATTTGGTATTGGAAGACTTGAATTGGAATTCCAGCCCTGCTGTTTACTAGTATGCAAACCTGGGTGAATCACTTCCTCTCTCTTAGCCTCAGTTTCTTCATATGTAAAATGAAGTGGTTAGAGAAAATGGTCCCATGAACCTCAAACTGTGGATTTTTTGAATTGTTTTAACTAGCTCCTTTTGGTGTGATTTGATAACCATTGAGCTGAATTTGACAGAACTAATAAGGAAAAAGCTACCATAGTTTTGGGGTTTTTTTTTGGGTGGGGCAGGTGGTAGTATGAAGCCAGGGGTGGAGGAAGAGACAAAAAAAAAATATAGGAAACATGAATATAAGCTGTTCCAGAACACTTGCTCCCCAATAAAACAAAACCCCAAACTCCAACAAATCAGGCAGCCAATTGAATCCAACAAGACTTTAGGGAACTGAGTGCATTCCAGGATCGTGGCACCACAGTGTTTACTAATTACATGAAACCTCTCCACAGTAAATGAGAAATCTCAGGGACACTTTCGATACTTGGGCAACTTGCTAAAATAAGGGCCAAGGTCAAGAGATGAACATTCCAAGTTCATCTACTGATTTGGCTGGAAAAGCCTGTGAGCCATTTGGGCAAGTTGGCCCCACATTCCATTTCAGAATGTACTGTGGGGGCAGGGAGCAGCACCAGCAGGGTGGAACTGAACCAACACCATTAGTTTTAGCTTAAAAAATGTATTTATCAAGGCTAGAGCATTTAAAATATGAATAATTAAAAATAACCATTGATATGCAGGGAAGCAAAGCAGATCAATGATATCATTTAGATAATATGTTATGAGAAACAGCGTGGCATTATGGATAGAGAGCCAGCCTTGGAGTCAGCAAGACCTGGGTTCAAGTTCAGTCTCTGATTCATACTGGCTGGGTAACTCTGGGCAAGTCACTTAAACTCCAAGTACCTCCTAGGCAATTATCTAAGATTATAAGATGCAGATCATTTGCTCACCTGCATTGGTGGAAGGAGATTCCTCACGAGGGAAATCTGTACAGTGATGAAATCGTAGGTTGGGACCAACATTTACCCCCCCCTCCAAGCCTCCCTCCCCCCAACAATTGTGAGTTCAGCAATAGCAAACCTCCCTAGAGCCATGCCCCAGCTAAAGGTACTTGAAGGAATAAAGCTCTGTACATCTGGGTTGTGTATGTTTTGAACTTGTGAGAGTAAGAAAGTCTATGTTTGAACTGATGCCTTCAGTCTGCTATGCCTGCTTTAAGAAAAACACTTTGTCAAACCCTATACCATGAGAACAATTGTCAAAAATGAATATTTGGTCCACTGAGTGAACAACCGTGGCTGTGTTCTGAAATCTTTCTGTCTCAGGTCTAAAAGTGGAGAAACAATCCAAGAGCCCGGCAAGGCATAAATGATGAGATATTAAAGTGCATATGTACAGTTTGACTCCCCCTCCCCCCACCCCAATACCACCCTCCTGCTCCGGCCTCAATCTGGGCTAAGAGCAGAAAAGAAAAAAAAAGCCTAGTACAGAAAGCTTGCTTTTGCCTGCAAAGCCAACTCTCTGAAATCAAACAGTGAATGCTCCAAAGGAAAGCAATCCCAGAGAATGCTGCCTGCCTTTCCCACCCGGCCAACCCACACAGTGTACATGCCCTGTGGTCCAAGCTGGATTATATCCTAGGGAGGAGGGATTGTGGGAAACCCAGCAAGAGACCCAGTCTGTATTTCATGGCCCGAGGCAGTGCATTCTTCTGCATGCGACTGATGTCCTAAAAGGACTGGTCCTTGGACAAAAGGTCAGCTGCCCCAAAGCTGGCATCTGTGGCTTACAACACACTCTTAGTTGGTGAGAGCCACTCCTCACCCACTGCTCGTCTTCTTCTCGTTTGGTCTCATTTCTTTCTAGCCTTGTTTTGAATCCAAACTTGACACTATGTACAATGTTTTGTGCTTTTGAACTTGAATGGAAATTGGGCAGCATTGGGAGGGGTTCCCTTGGGTTGCATGTCTGTGGTCTTTTGAACATCTGATTTCTCCTCTTGAAATTCATAATAAAATCATTTTTGCAATTTGCATGACATTCTAATAATTTTTTCCAGTAGCCCGGGTGGGTGGCATCATCTCTTCCTCATGGCTCCAGGTTAAAAGCTCTTAGTAGAACATCCAAGTCCCCAAGGTTAGCTGCCTGAAATAGCTCCGGCTGGTCCATCATGGAGAGAGCAATCCTGAGGGCAGCCCAGATGTTGCCGGAAATGGCCGGATGGGGAACTTGTTGCTGGTTCCTACTCTTTCTTTGCAAACTCAAGGCAGTGAGGAAATTGCTGACTGCCTCCCTGAGGGAGAAGAAAAAACAGACGTTGAAAAAGGTGACATTTTCCCAATAGATTCATGTTATGTTTTGCAGTCAAAGTTCTTGTCATTGAAGCACAAACCACCTCCCTACAGAGCAATAATTTTCTGCTACTAACACATTGTTCTTTTCCAAAATGCGAGTGTAATTATGGTGCAATCAGAAATGTACCTTTTTAAAACCTCTTTCCTTGCCACTTGGCATGTGGTATGTATGAGAGAGAAAGAGAGCGGTAGAAAAGATTTGGCTCAATCATTATGGATGGGACTAATTGCTCCTTCCTCTTCATCCACTGCCACTATTAGTGGACTCTTATGAATCCTCTCTTAATTAGCTTATGGTGAGGCAGCTGGTGGCACAGTGGGCAGAGTATTGAACCTGAAGTCAGGAAAGCTTGAGTTCAAATCCCACCACAAGCACTTTCAAGCTTTGCGACCTTGGGCAAGTCACTTAACCTCCACCTTCCTCAGTTTTCCTTTCTGTAAAATGGAAAAAATAATAGCACCTACCTCACAAAGTTGTTGTGATGATCAAATGAGATATTTTTAAATAGCATTTAGTGCCTAGCACATAGAAGGCACTATAGAAATGCATATTATCTTTTCTTCCCTTCTGCTCCCTGTTTATGGAGAGGCAGCATGGAATAAGCGGATAGAGCACTGGAACTGGTGTCAGGAAGACCTGAGCTCAAATCTTACTTCAGATACTTATTAGTTGAGTGGCCTTGAGCAATTAACTTAACTTGCCTGTGTCTCATTTTCCTCACTTGCAAAATGTGAAGGTTGAATTAGTTGACCCTTAAGGTTTGCCCTTTCCCTTCCCTCCCCCACCCAGCTCTAAAGCTATGATCCCACTAAGCTAGAGGAGAGAAAGTATGAAGTTTTTCACTATTGTCTCTCTGGTGCCTAGCCTTATACTAATTAGATCATCAATAAATGTATATAAAATTAAATTTTAATACTTAATGCCACCAATATTCCAAGAGATGAAAATGAATATGAGGTTGGTTTTCTGAGTCTATGAGCACATGGCACCAGGAATTCATACATTTTCTAAGGTCTAACTCCAAATCCCACAATCCCCATATCATTGAGTCTATGTGCCTCGTTTTATAGAAGAGATCTAGAGAGGAGAGATGACTTGGATAAAGTCATCCAAACTAGAAGCAATTCCTTCATTTTTAGATCAGGCCAAGGGACCATGGGTGACATGTCTGAGGACACATGAGGGAATTAGCAGTGAGCTGGGATTGGCAGAATGAGGGCCCTTTCCTTCACAAAATGATTCTTCTCTTTCCTAGTACCATGAGTCAAGGATTCCAGGATTTCACTCAGACTCAAAGAAATAGAACTCTGGGACATAGTGACCAACCGATCCATGATGCAGCACTGGCATTTCAAGCCCTTCACGACCTGGCTCCTACTTCCATTTCCAGCCTCATTATGTGATACTACATACTCTACAATCCAGTCAAACTGGCCTGCTAACTATTCCTTAAACACAAAATTCTATCTCCCACCTAAATGCCTTTGCACTGATCATCCTCCATGGCTGGAATACTCCTCCTCCTCACCTCTGACTCTTAGAATCTCTACTTTCCTTTGAAACTCAGTTCAAGTACCACCTTGGACATGAAGTCTTCCCTGATTCCCCAACTGCCCTACTACCAGTGCCCCCTCCTCCTAACTAATGAGTATATGTTCATTTCTACCTGTCCAGGTATGTATTGACTCACTCAGTAGGATACAAGCTTCCTCAAGAACAGGGGCCATTCCCTTTTTGTCTCTATCTCCCTAACCCATCATTTCACCTGCTTCTCATCCCCGTCTAAAGGCAGCCCACTCTGAGGATTCTACTTTGACTTTTACCTATCCAGGAGGAAGAAGAGCACAATAAATGCATGTTGATTGATTGCTGGGATGAGGGTAAGTTCAAGGCTTTAGAGCTACAGCCAAAGATCTTGGGGTTGAGTAGAATTTCACTCTTATTTTGTAGCTTCTTCAAGGTGGGAAAAGTGTTCCAGTGCCTCATCAAGACCTGTATCACTTCAAGGGCTGTATGCTAGCATCATAAAGTATGGGCTGCTGTACCTGCATAGGAAGGGGTAATACTAAAGCTTGAATCAAGGAGTGCTGGAACAGCTTGCAACAGTTACGCATGCCTAAGGTCACAGGCCAATCCACTCCCTGTTACAGTAGAAGTAGAGTGTGGGCTACCTTCGGACAGGAACGAGAAGCGACAAGATTGTGGAGCCATATACTTTATGGACACTCACAACAATTACCACTAAGAGATACTTATTGAGATGCTTATCAATGCTTTGGAAAAATCCAGCCTCAGTTCAATTCATGTTTGTTAAGTGGTGATTCCCTTTGCTTCCCATATGTCCCCGGCATGGAGTATTTCTTTCTTTCGACAATGATCCACACTTTGGGGGCTCTGGTATTTTAAAGAGCAGAGGCAATTTCACACAGTGTGGGACAGTGACACTAAAGTCAGAGGATCTGAGTTCAAATCCTGTATAACTCTTAATGCCTGTATAACTTTGGTCAATTAACAACCTCCTTGAACTCCTGTTTTCTCATCTGTAAAATGAGTGGATTGGGCTAGGTGGAGTCTGAGGTCCCTTGCAATTATGGCTCTATGATCTTACGTGCTATACACATTCATTGGCGGCATCTGCTTGACTAAAGTTACGAGAAGGATTTTTTCCCTTTAGAGAATACAAAACTCTGAAATCTGTTTCCTAAATCTATTTCCTTCATTCCCTCATCCTACTCCTTCTGCAGGGCAACTAGGTGGCACAATGGATAAAGAGAGTTCCAGCTATGGAGGCAAGAAGACTCATCTTCTTGAGCTCAAATCTGGCTTCAGACATCTACTAGCTGAGTGCCCCTGGGCAAGTCACTTAACCCTGTTTGCCTCAGTTTCCTCATCTGTAAAATGAGCTGGAAAAGGAAATGGATTGCAATATGGAAGGGGCTAGAGGCTTGTAGGCTATTCCACTCCATCTTTGCCAAGGAAACCCCAAATTTGGTCAAAACACCTGAAAACTCCTCTATGACACTAAAAATTTTTGGAATAACATCTCCAGGGAAGCAGGGAAAGGTCTGTCATTACGATACTTGAAAATAATCTGGACAAAAAGCAGAAACAGCTTTTAGAAAGAACAATTTTACAAGAGCAAGCAATGAAACTATAGCTTACTAGTCTTTTTTTCCATTCATCATTCTGTCTAACAGCCCATAGTATCAACCTTTAGCCTTTAATATTATCTATTATCTGTTATCTATCTACCTATATCTATCTATCTATCTATCTATCTATCTATCTATCTATCTATCTAT
>NW_020954588.1:20696071-20701590 GCF_900497805.2 Vombatus ursinus | reverse complement strand
TATCTATCTATCTATCTATCTATCTATCTATCTATCTATCTATCTATCTATCTATCATCTATCTATCTATCTCTCTTTCTACCAATGCAGAATGGCACTTGCCATGAAATATATAGTATTAGAGAATTGGGGAATTAAGTGATAAAGTGACTTGGTCAGGGTCACACAGCCAGTAGGTAGAAGTTGAAGTCGTATCTATGATATAAGACTAGCTCTCTATTCACTACATCATGCACTCTCTCTCTCTCTCTCTCTCTCTCTCTCTCTCTCTCTGTCTCTCTGTCTGTCTCTGTCTCTCTTTGACTCTCATATAACTATACATACACATGTATGTTTTTAGGTCCAGATTTCTGACTTCATTGGTAAAGAACTTGGTGTGGAAATTCAACAGAAGCTGATAGAAAACTTATATTCATCTGTAAGTTATAATCATAGAGGGTTGCTGAGAGGAAACAGATAAGTGAATTCTTTGTTGGGGCAATTGTTTTGCATGAATTAGGAATTATGATAATCAAAGACCATGTCCTTGCTTTGGTCCATTACTCATTTTTCAAAGTCAACATCTTGTTTAAATAGGTTGAGATGGAGCTGATCTAGTCACATGCTTCATATTCTTCTTATCTTCAACCATCTAGTTGGTTGTGGATCTTGACCTTTACTCTAATAAATCAGTAGTCTGCCTGAATGCAAATAGATGAGTCTGAAACAACCCACACCTTTTAAGATGTTGTTCAGTCCTATTCATGTGCAGTGCCTCCCTCCTCTCTTCTTTAAGAAAGTATTCATGATACACAGGGGTTGTGCTTCTGAATAGCCTACAAGACTCTAGCCCCTTCCATATTGCAATCTTCAACCATATTTTCCATCAGGGGTCGTGTGGTGGGGGGTGGGGGGGAGGAGCAATCATAAAATCTATAAAATTAGAAGTTTTATAGTTTTTAAGTAGATACTGTATAGTCTTACAGATGATCCTCTAGGCTACTACACAGGGAGTTGGTTTGCCCCAGTAGGTAGGTAGGATGAGCATCAGATTCAGCTTTTAACACTCAGTTTGTTTTCATGAATTACCTGTAAGCTCCCAGGTTGATGCAGCTAATTCCCAAATTGTATCTGGACCGGATGAAGCCAGGCTGGATTTCCAGAGCTCGGGTATAGGCTTCAACAGCTTCCTCACTGCGGTCTCCATTGGCCAATGTGGCACCAAGGCGGTTCCATAATGAATAATCCTAACAATGAAGTCAGATGTTTCTAATTTTGGTATAAGTCAGAATGATGGAGAAAACCATTCTTCCCCCCACCCCTCTCCACCCCGCCTTAGAATAATGAAGATTCATAAAAGTTTATCTAGGACTAGTTGTCATGGACTACAATGATGTGGCACAATGGGATCAAGGAAAACTTTGTGAACCTGCTCCCATTCATCAGCCAGTGTCCATAATTTGACATGCATAAATCTGCTTTTCATTGGGAACTTTTCAATTAACATTTCTATTTCAGGCATTAAAATATTCCCTTTCTCCCTCTCTTATTTTTAGGAATTAAAATATTAACAGCCAAAGTAATACCTCATTAATATTGACCATCTTAAACTGTTAAATATGTGTGGAAGGAGTATGGCCTGAGAAACCTATTGCAATGCAATTTCATTAATCAAATTCTTCTTAAGTACCTACAACTAGAGCTGCAAACCCACTAACTAACATTTATTAAACACCTATTATGTTCCAGGAGCTGGTATTACAAATCTATCAACTAGCATTTATTAAGCACCTCTTATATGCCAGGAACTGGGATACAAATCAATTAAGTAGCATTTATTTAGTACCTACTGTGTGCAAGTCACTATACTAGGTATACTAGAGGATATAAAGTTGAAAGTGAAACAGTCTTTGCCTTGGGGGTGGGAATGGGCAAAAGGGGAACCTTGAGATCCAATGAACAGAAAACCATTACTCTACTTGCCTCTGGTCGAACTGTTAAGGCAGCATTAAATGCGTCTATTGCTCTACTGAATTCTCCACTTAGGTGGAATAGCACCCCCAGGCCGGTCTGCAGGTCAGGGTCGATCATCTCTCCATTCTGGTGGGCAGCCTCCAGGTACAGCTCCTTAACTCCTTCCAGGACTGAACTAGAGGAGAGTAAAACACAAATCACAGGGGCCTTCAGAATGTTCCTCCTTATCCCACACTGTCCCCAGCTAATGAGATAATGTTTGTAAAGTGCTTGGAAAATTTTAGACCAGTATATAAATGTGAGGCATTATTATTATCAGTCATAATGAAAAGTCCTCTGCCCACATCAGACCCACAAAATTGCTCAGTTCCCTTAGGAAGGGGGTGATAAGCCTCAAAATCCAAGAATTGAGAATTTCAGTCCACTTTTGGACAGCTCTACTTATCTTTTCATCAAACCTAAATTTAGCTCTTTGTACCTCCCACCCATCCATTACTCCTGGTTCTGCCCTCTAGGGCCAAGCAGAAAATCGCCCACAAAACAATCCTTCAGATGCTTGAAGACAGTTATCAATGTCAGACTAAATTCAGATTAAGTCTAAATATACCCATTTCATTCAACTGATTCTCATTGTCGTGGGCTCAGGGGACTTCATCATCTTCGTTGCCCTCCTTTAAACTCTTTCCAGTTTATCAATGCCTTTCTTTAAATCTGATGTCCAGAATAGCAATGAGATACTATAACAGTTGTAATCTGATCAAGGCAGGGTCAACTAAGACTATTGCTCTCTTATTCTCATTTTCTCCTGATATCACAAGAGTACCAGCATAACACTTCACTGTCTATAGCTACACTTCACTATAGAAAACCAGCCCATTTTCCTTCTAATTCATAAAATAAAACAAAATGACATTAAAAAAATCAGAAGCTTGGGGATTTATCTCAATGTTACTTGGAAACAGTAGGAAAATTAGCTTCTTCATTAAATGTCTAAAGCCCCCTAACAAGTAGAATTCAGGAAGTAGTTTGTACTGCTGATTGTGCCCAAAGAGACCACTTTTATTTGATCTCAGAATTTGACCTTCTGGAGATAGGATCAAAAAAGCAGTAGATTTCCCTCCAAGAAAATGAGTGCATGGTTTGCAGAATTTAGTCAGTTAAGTTGCAATTCAATTTGTGTCTCAAGAAAATGGGGTCTAAGGCTTTCATTCACATTTGTGGATCAATTTCTTCAAACCACAAACCCATTTAGACTGCTGGGTAATACTTCAGCATCTGTCCAGGCTAGATTACAATGGGGGAAAAGGTCACTCTGGAGGAGTAAATGAAAATGTATGGGGGGAATTTTCATCTGTACATAGGATGACCCTCAAAGAAAAGAATTTTTTTTAGATTTTGGACTCCAATCAATCTTTCTTCCTCTTTTTGAAGCATGAGTTGAAACCCTCGCTATTGGTACCTTCGAATATTATAAAATATGTGCTGATTTTCATTCAGATATTTTGCTTCACTTAGATATAGCTCCAAAGGTGAGCTCTTTACAAGGACTCTATTTAAAACCATGAGGAGGAACGTGGAGGATTTCAGCACCACGCTTCTGCATTCTTCCAGCAGCTATCATTTTGGGTTTTGTGAATGATTTATCTCTAAAACAGCAGAGGTTCCTCAGGGATGTCATTTCTGGTTTGGTCACAATTTAACTCACAGTTCATGTAAAAGCTGAGGTGCTGATATTAATTATACTTTGCTTTAGAGAAAGTAAAAGGCTAAAGGCTTTGGTTTAAAATATGGTAAGCATACAAATGTCTCTTAAGATCATTCAGTGTGAATCATGTTTTGAAAGTTTTGACTCAATGCAATTTCATCCAGTTAGTACTCATCAAGTGTCTGCTTAAAGTGTGTTAGGCACTGTGATAGAAGCTAGGAATGCAGTGACAATGATGGCAGTTTCTGCCCTGGAGGAGCTTATATTCTAATGGGGAAACAATATGTGCACAGTTAAGCAGAGCCCTGGATTTGGAGAGAGAAGAACCAGGTTCCAAATCTTGCTTCTGTTACTTACTACTTGTGTGACCTTGGGTAAGTCATTTACCTGTCTGCTCCTTAGGTTTCCTATGTGTAAAATAAGAGGATTGTACTAGTGATAGCCTCCAAGACCCCTTCCAGCTCCGCAGTTGTGATTTATCATAGTCTATGATATGGAAATGAATGCAAGATGATTTGAGGAAAGAGTGATCACTAACAACCATGGGAGTCAGGAAAGGCTTTCAATTGAAGGTGGTACCAGAGCAGAACTTGGAAATTTGGATCCTAACAAATGGAGAAAGAAATACATGCCAAGCATGGGGCACAGCCTATGCAAACACACAGGGGCAGGAGATGGAATGTAGACCAGACCAGTTTGGCTGAAACATAAACAGAATGAAGGGGAAATAATATGAAATATGTCTGGCAAGGGAGGCTAGAGCCAGATTGTTTGGAGCTTCAAATGGCTAGCTGAGGAATTTGTATTTCATCATGGCAGCAATAGGCATCTATTGAAGATTCCTGAGCTGGGATCAGAAAGGTTGAGTTCCAATCCAATGATATCTTATAATTTGCTTTTTTAACTTATAAGAGGCTTTCTGGAAGGATACTTTACTAAAACCCTTTCTGGAGTGGTAAATCGGGAAAACTTAGCTCAGTTCATATTCCACCTTCTATACAAAATCTTTCTGGATCTCGTCTTTCCCCTAACTGCTACTGCCTCTCTCCTGTT
Source organism: Vombatus ursinus (assembly GCF_900497805.2). Classification (NCBI taxonomy): domain Eukaryota; kingdom Metazoa; phylum Chordata; class Mammalia; order Diprotodontia; family Vombatidae; genus Vombatus; species Vombatus ursinus. The sequence goes on along the minus strand of NW_020954588.1, from coordinate 20,696,879 downwards.
AGCTTGTAATGATTTTGTATCTGCCTGTATATGGAGATATTGTCTTATTGATAGAATGTAAGCTCCTTGAGGGCAGGGACTGTTTCAGTTTGGTCTTTGTATCCCTAGCTCTTAGCACAGTGCCTGTCATGGAGCAGGCAATTAATATATGTTTGTTGATTGACTGATTGAATCCTAAGGTGAATACAGGCACTTACTAATGAGGTAACACATTGAATAGGGTACCTATCAACTGGTGACTTAGACATCCTTCGGGCTGGGCCTGGAGACGCCTTTTTGTTCTTCACTAAATACTTATATTTAGGATTTTGCCTAATCCAATTCTTCAGAGCACTGCAAGCATCTTGTTGATGGCCAGTATTGGTGTAACTCACAGCCAAGGCCATGAGAGCTTTCAGGTTGTTGGGCTGTAATTCTAAGCACCTGAGAGAAGGGAGAAAAAGAGCTATTTTAGAATTCATTTTTTTTTATAAGACAACGTCTAGCAATTCTTCTGCTAAAATGCTGGCTTTGTTAATCAACCTGAATTGCACTGCTGAGTTTGACAAGCCTCTGGAGGAATAATGAGTGGAGAGTGGTATAGGGGAAAGAGCCCTGGCTCCTGAGTCAGGATCTGGTGCTTACTGACTGTGTAACCTTGGACAAGTCACTGGATACTCACTTCCCTTCCCATCTCCTTCTCTCTCCCCACCCCTCACCTTCAGTTTCTCCATCTATAAAATGAGAAAAGTAATAGCACTTCCCTCATATGATCGAATGGGATAGCATATGTAAAGTGCTTTGCAAACCCTAAAGTGACATAGAAATG
>NW_020954588.1:20686479-20696061 GCF_900497805.2 Vombatus ursinus | reverse complement strand
ATAGCATATGTAAAGTGCTTTGCAAACCCTAAAGTGACATAGAAATGTTTTTTCCACCACCCCTTACAATGTATCTATGCATATCTATAGGAGAGACAATATCGAATAGTGAATGAACGGAACGTTGGCCTCAGAATCAGAGAGACCCGGGTTCATATCCTATTTCTGACACATATTGGCTATTTGACCTCGGGGGAGATCACTTAACCGATCTGGGCCTCAGTATTCTAATCTGTAAAATGAAAGGGTTATACCATATGACCTTTAAAGTCCCTTCTTGCTCTAAATCTACGATCCTGGGTTCTGAAGAAGTTGACAAATTTCTGACCTGCACTGGCCCAGGGAATTTCCACACCAGACGTTCTCTCTGCCCATGAAATCCTAGGCCTGGATACACACATGATTACACAGTGTCATATGTCTAGAACTAGAAGGGACCTCAGATGCCATCTGGTCTAAGGCCCTCTTTTTTACAAATGAGGAAATGGAGGCCCAGAGAGGTTAAGTAACTTGTCCAAGGTCACACAGGCAGCGATCATCAGCGGTGAAATTCGAATCCAGGTTCCTGGACTCCAGAGCCAGTTTTCTTCTTTAAGCCATATTTTCTCTATGGGGCCCTTTAGGTTGTCAACCCACTGACCCCCTTTATGGGGAAAGGGCTTTGGATCATTTTGTAGGGTATAGAAATATTGCTATTTCCTAGAGACAGGAAACAAAACATTATTCTTGATCTAGCCTTTGGGTGTCAGGTGTAAGTGGCATTTCTGCTCTCTACTAAAAAATATGATTAAAGAATGCTTGAAACAAATCTGAGAGAAACAGGAGGAATCCATTAGCAAGAGCCTGCAGGGTCCTTGGGTTTACACTTAGCTTCACCTACCTCTGGAGGGCGACAATAGCAGCTTGCTCATTTTCATTCTCTGCCTGGGTTACACCCAGAAATTGCCAGGCCTGTGAAAACAAAAACTTGATGTCAATGTGGGGTGGGAACCCAGAGGAAAACCAGTCCTCCAGTGGTGTGAGTGCTGGTCCACTTTGCCCTCAGTGCCGTGGGGCGTCAAGGGTTTCTCAGCAAAAAGGGAGAGAGAGATCACGTCCATCTCTTTAAATTCTCCTGTGGCTTAGATTCATGGAATCCTGGAGTTGGTGGGGACCCAGGAAGTCAGCCGGTCTAGCCTTTAACCCACTGCATGAATGCCCTCCATGATACAGGATCCTAGTGACCTCAGCAGTCAAGTTTGGAGACAAAGGAATGGACGCCTGGGACTATTAAGTGACTTGCCCAAAGACACACAGGCAGAAAGAATCGGAGGCAAGATTTGCACCCAGGACCTTTGACTTCAGAGCTAGGGTGGAGGAGGTTCTGCTCAGGCAGAAGCTTGTGAGTACTTTTTCTACTGTACCACACTAAGTGCCACACCAGCCTCTATTCAAACACTACTGGGTCATGTGCCTGGAAGGGATTTACAGATCCCTTCTCTGGTTAGTATTGCCTGTGGCTAAACTCAAGGGAAGTAAGAGCCTTAAATGCTCATTGGAAGGTGTAGATACACATTCAATTATGTGACAATATAACATTGTTATAATTATGTGTATATATGTATGATATATACATATTCATACATTCCTTATAAACAGACACACATATTTTTCTTTTTAGTCCAAACTTAGGATCTCATCAGGGCAGCTAGGTGGCACAGTGGATGGAACACTGGACCTGGAGTCAGGAAGATCTGGTTCACCTCTGGCCTCAAACTTGTACTAGCTGTGTGACCCTGGGCAAGTCACTTCATTCTGTTTGCCTCAGTTTCTGCATCTATAACATGAACTGGAGAAGGAAATGGCAAACAACTCCAGTATCTCTGCCAAGAAAACCCCAAATGTGGTCAGGAAGATTCAGACACGACCGAAATGGTTGAATATATGGTTTTATAAGGGAAGGAGTTCCTAGTATAAAACTACATCCATTAATGCTTGTTGGCAACTTATCCACCATATACGTATATATACATATACATATGTGTGTATGTATGTATATATGTATGTGTGTGTGTGTGTATGTGTGTGTGTAGTTTAAGAGTGTTGCCTGGGCCACTGGCAGGTTGTGACTTTGCTGAGCTCACACATCTAGCAACTGTCAAAGGTTGACTTTGCCTTGCTGCCTCTCATATATCCTATTAATTGTAGAATCATAGAGATGGATGATCCCAGGAACAGGATTTAGAGTGAGAAGGGGCCTAAGAGAGACTAAGAGAGACTGTTAAATCTCCTTTCCAGATAATAAATGACTTGGTCATAGTTACCCCCTGAAAGTCAAGTCAATAAGTTAATAAGCATTTATTAAGCACTTACTGTGTGCCTGACACTGTGCTAAGTGCTAGCAAGAAGTACAAATACAAGCAAAAATACAGCCCCTGCCTTCAAGGAGCTTATGCTGAACAGAACTGGAATTCGAACCCATGTCCTTTAATTCCAATATCTAGGATTCAAAAGTCATCTAAGCTAAATCTCTCCTTTTCCACATGAGGAAGCCAAGGCCTAGAAATGCAAAATGACTTGCCCAGGGTCATATAGTACATTAGGAGCAGCCCAATCTCATCTTCAGTCCTCCTGACTCTTGCTTCAGTCACTGTAACTTCCCAGAAATTCAAGCTATCTTTGAATTTCTGAAAACTCCAGTTAGGTGCCACCAAGCGTATACCGAAAATTAGGCATTTAGATGATGAGGTCCCTAAAGGAAACAGATGCTTGGCTAAAGTCTGGTTGAAATCAGAAAGGGTTCCCTCAATAGGCAATAACAAACATTCCTAAGTGACAGGAAGATTTTTTTTTTCACAGCAGTTTCCCTCAGTGCTGACCCAAGAGCAGACTGATAAACATCTCTTCTAACAAAACCAAGGGGAAAACACTTAGATTCCCACTGAAGTGTAATTACAACTTTATCTTCCTTTCCCTCACAGGTTATTTATTGTATATGTCAGATGGGCTCCAGCATTGTGAATAAAAACTGCTGAGGATCAGTTTTTTCCCCTTCCAGTCCCCCATCTAGCCTGTCTGTGATTCCTCCTTGCCCTCCCTTTATAAACAGCCAGTACAACTATTTCCGTTTTGGCTTCATGGTGCAAATGTATTTGGAGGGCCTCTTAAGATGGTTGTGCAATCCTCTTCCTTCTTTTAGGACTTTGTCCAAGGCTTGGAATATGTCTATTTCACATGACTCCCTTGAAAGTGGGCTTTCTTGGGATCAGAGATTTAGAGCTAAAAGGGACCTTAGCCCCTCATTTTACAGATGACTCACCCAAAGTCAGTGGTAGAGCCAGAATTTGGACTTACATCTTCTGATCCCAGGCCCAGCTTTCTTTCCATTGTGTCCTATTCCATTTCTGATGAACAGAGCATTGGGCATGAAATCAAGAAACCCTGGTTCTCTTCTGGCTCTGCCACTTACCTTGGGAAGGTCCCTTCATCTCTCAGAGCTTCAGTTTCCTTATCTATAAAATGCAGGGGTTAGGCTAAGTAACCTCATTGGTTTCTTGGATAAACAGTATAGTCTAATGAATACAGTGCTAGATTTGGGTCTGGAAGAATTGGGCTAGAATTCTGCTTCAGATACTCACTATATCACTGAATGACTTTGGCTGTGTCACTTAACCCCTGTTGATCTGAATTTCCTCTCCTGTAAAATGAGGATAATAATAGCATCTACCTCACAGAGTTCTTGTGAGGATCGAATGAGATAATTGTATATAAAGGGTTTCATGAACCTTAAAGAAAGGTACAGAAATGCCAACCACTATTATCACTCTGGCTCTAAGGTCTTCAAGGACTATCAGCTTTGCATTATCTACAAGGATTTTGGTTTGGACAGTGACTCCTTCTGCTCAGATGTTTTAGTTTTCAATTTCATTTTTTAGCTTTTTTTGGGGGGCTGTTAATCAGAATAAAAGTACAACCACTGCCCATGGGGATAGCAGGTGGGTATTGGAGACAGGAAGACTGGGGGTTCAAGACCTATGACTGACTCAGTGACCTTACATAAGTCACTTTCAGTCCTTAGTGATCTAGGCAGTTCTCTAAGGTAAGAAAATGAATGGCTTATCTGTGTTCATGGAGGAGTTTTCACACCAGGAATTCCCCACATTAACAAAACACTGGGCCACCATAGCACCCTTTCCCCCTCAACTCCTTCACTACCAACTGGGTCCTCAGCAAAAGGCATCCCCTTAATACCTATAATTATCCTTGATCCCTGATGAAATGCTGCCCTTTCATAAGAAAGTGATTTCAAGCATTTTGCGTCTCCACTCCAAATAGACTTTTAATTATACCTTCTACAAGGAAGATGTTCTTGGTTCTCTCTGCTTTCTCATGGAATGGCCAGGCCTGAGGGCTGTTCACTTGGGATTGCTTGTTCCTTTTAAGCAGTTTCAACATAGCAGAACTTAGTAGCTCTTATCCTTGTGTTATCTGCCCCTTCAATGGCCCTCTAAAAGTTTGGAGGAGTATTCTGCACAGTTGGGTATTTCTCTTTATTTATCACAGTGCACTGAGAGCAGTCCTTGGCTTCAAAAGCACAAACAACCACAATCCTGTGAAGCTGCACTTGCCACAGCAGGGGACTCCCTCTCAGAGGAGTCAGACCAGGGTCCAACCACACTTCTGCTACTTACTACCTGTGTGACCCTGGGCAAGTCATTTCCTCTCATTAGGCCTCAGTTTCTTCATTTGTAAAATGAGGGAGTTTGTCTCAATGATCACCAATGTCTCTTCCAACACTAGATCTATTATCCTCCACATAAAGAGTTCATCCTGTAGCCTGGGAGCTGATGTTAGTCTGCCAGGTTGGCAGTTTGGATTTTCCTATCCCATTTCCTAATATAAATCTACCCTGACTTAAGAGAAATCTCTGCCTCTGCATCTCAATGCATCAAAGATCTCTGTCGGGGCAACCCACTCTCCTGAGAGCAGCACTTGCCCTTCAGCATTCCCACCTGCGCTCCTTCTTCCTTCCCTCTTTCCCTTTCCTCTCTTCCCTTCCCTTCCCTTCCCCTCCCCTCCCCTCCCCTCCTTCCTTCTTTCCTTCTTACCTTCCTTCCTTCCTTGGGTCAGTGAAAGATTAAGTGGCTTGCCCAAGGTCACTATGTACCAGTACATGTCAGAGATGCGACTTGAACCACAGGCTCTCTGATTCTAATGCCAGATCTCTAGCCACTATACAACATCTACTTCACCCACAGCTTTTCCCTGAAGATGAGAGGAGATACCTCAGCATCCCCAGGGTCCTGAAGGATCGCTGCCTCCATAAACAGTATAGTGACAGGCAAGTCCCCTTCCTTCAGCCTTTTCAATCCTTCTTCAAAAGCTCCAGGCCAGTCTTTGAAAGGATTTTCTGTGTGAAAGTAGTACCCCTGTGACACACAGAAGAAAGAAGTAAATGATTTATTCATTCATCTAGTCTGAGAAGAGACCTTAATTCTCTGCATGCCTCTTTCAATGATGCTAAACTACTCCCAAAGAAGTCTATTTTTTGAGAATTTATTTTATCCCTTTGATGATGTGTAGCTAAGAATTATGGAATATTTCACTCTCAGAAAATTCAAACTGTATCTGGCTAAAAGGGCAATGGAGAGAGGCATGGCAGATGTATATACCAGTAATGTTTTGCATGTAAAAATGTCATGAAAGATATCAGGTATATGTAAACTGGGCCAGAAAAAGAGGTGGGCCAGACACATTGTAAGAGTGAGGAGTTAACAGATGGACAGTCCAAGAATTGTGCTACTTAGCAAATAATCAACTAACCTTTCTTAAGTGCCTGCCCTGTGTCAGGAACTGTATTAGGCACTGGGGTCTGGGAAACAAGAAAAGCACCAGAGGAGGACTTCAGTACCTTGGTTAGCTCCACTACTAAGTTTCATGAAAACATATTACAGGATACAAAGGCATGTGATCTGTACTTTAGATGGAATGCTTATGCCAAAGAGATCATGACTTCAATGGAATATGAAAATATGCCTACACTTTTTCCAAAGGGTGGGTAACATGGTAGGCATTTTAAGGAAACTTGGATCCAAAGTTTTTGGTTTTGTTTTTAAGGCATTAACTATAGACCTGGAAGTTCATGAGTAGTTTGCTTGGCTGTCTGCTCTACTTATTCATTTCCTGGGAGTTCCTATCAAGGGAATTTCTGAGGATTCCCCTGAAGATTTGATCTTCTTTTTATTTTAAATGTTTTTTTTGGCACAGATGGAACACTTTGACAAGAGCATCTGTGACCTACACAAAGTCAAAATGTCACTCATGTCATTTGCCTCCTGTCCCCCACCACCCCTCTTCCTAAGTAACTGACAACCTTCCAGGAGCCACCAGTATGGTATCTTGCAGGCAAGGTTTGCTTGACTGATGGGGGTCAGAGGATGAGGACAAAAGGACTGTGGAGTTATCTTTATTCTCTGATAACCAAGCCTCAAAAGGAACTCAGGGCTTAGAGATCAGCCAGAAGACAGGCTGGCCATATCTTGCTGCTTCCGTGTCTGTCAGTCAAACAGAAATGAAACAAAAGAGGTGAATTCTGGTGTGGCAACCATCATGAATGGGAGTGATTTTTGTGGACTTTTCCAAGAAAACAACAATAGCAACAATAACAACAACATTCCCACTAGCTCAGTGGTTTCCTGTTTAACTCCAGACTCTTCTCCAAAATAGTGGTGATAACTTAGGGCATTGACATGTGACCTCCTTTTCTGATTCTCATTACAATCTCTTCAATTTCCCCTGCATTTAAGGACCTGTCTTCATGTTGCATTTCCCACTAAAAAGCACACTTCATGGAAGCAAAGTCTGCACTGGATTGTCTTCGTACCTAGCACAAAGCCTGGTGCTTAAGATATGCTTATGGAATTGAACTGAATTGCATTGAATTGAATTGAATGGATGTGTGCTATAAGGGAAGAGAAACACAAATGGTACTGTCCAAATTCTGAATTACCTTCTCACTAGCTGAAATCGTCACTTGATTTTGGGCTTCTTGGTTCTCAGATATCCAGTTTCTTCGAGCCATTTCTTCCCATTCTGCTTGCATCTTATCCCAAAACTCTGTGTCTGACTAGGAGACAGAGAAGATAGAGACAAATTTAAGGAGTTGCTAGAATAGGTTTTGATTTATCAGCAAATGGTTTTCCTTGTATCCATCCTTGTCAGGCCTGTCTCTCCTGAGATTGCATCTCTCTCCATCCTCCTCTTTCATTGTGCCCTGATTGTGTCCAATTCTGTTAACATACTGCTCTTACTATTTGACCTGTGCCTTCCCCATGAAATTGCTTCATTTTGTACTAAATTTTGTAGGTATGTGTTATTTTCCCCTAATAGAGGGCATGCACTGTTTTCATTTTGTTTTTGTATTTTCACTGTCTAGCACAATACCTGGCATGGAGGAGGTGCTTTATAAACATTTGTTGACATAAAAATTGAAAACTTGTAGAACAAAGTTGAATTGTAGTCCTGGTGGAGCTGAGAGAGATGCTACACTGAGGCTACTTTCATTGTTCCCAAGATAGAGGAGCATCCTGGTAGGTCATTAACATCACTGCTGTTGCTATTATTGTTGTTGTTATTAGTGGCAATAGCAATAATACTATTTAGCATTTACATAGTATCTTAAGCTTTGCAAAGCACTTTATGCACATTATCTCATTTGACCATTACAATAATCCTGTGAAATTGGTACTATTATTATTATCACTATTTCAATTTTACAGATAAGGAAACAGAACTGCAGAGAAGCTTAGATACTTGTCCTTGGCCATACTGGTATCAGAGGAAGGATTCAAATCCAAGTTCTTCTGATTTCAAGTCCAACTGGATGACTATAATGTTTGACTACTAAAGACTATTTTAACTAATAGGAAGCCATCTATTACCCAAAAGGTCAAAGATTCCATCGAATCTTATTTCTGAGGAGCAGGAAAGGCAGTTGTTAAACATTTGTTGTTCTAGAGGACCATGGAAACATAGAATTTTAGAGCTGGAAAGGATAGTTCAACTCCTCCATTTTACAGGTATGGGTACTTCATGAAGATAAATGACAAGAATGGAGTTTCATGGTTATGAAGTGGAAAGGAAGGCTTCGAACTCAGGTACCCTTTCAGTGGTAGAAAGAGGTCTTAGGTGTTGCTCCAGGTGGAGTTTTGGAAAGGGATCCTGCACCCAAAGCTGTCCCTAGTATATCAGATTGCCTTGATCCCATACCTTGGGAGTGGTCTCAAGTAACTTAGCTAAAGGAGAAAAATCAGTAGCGAAGAATGAAACAATTGTTACTTGGTACTTAAAAAAAGGAAAAAAAAAAGAAGAAGGAATTCCTGAATTGGTTGAGATATTGGCCCAAAATTCCTTGCAACTCCACGATTTAAAGATATGAGGCTCCTCTTATAAACTGTTCCCCTTTGCCAACACCAAGGCAAATTCAGTGAGATTGTACCTTGCTTCTCCTTCTATCTTTCCTTCATCCCATTCTTGGGTAGCACTTTGCCCTTGATACACATTTTAATCTGATTTAATTTCTATAAAACTGTCTAGGGAAACATATGTGCTTTGCTCTAGGCCACCTGCAGGTCCTGCCCTCAGTCCCCGACTAGCCATACAACATCCTATTTTGTAGCACAGAAGGACCCCTCCTTTTGAGACCCTCCACTTAGCAGCAGCCTTCAGGGCTAACAATTCAATTCATGTAGAAAGAAGAATCAGAGCTATTGCTGGCATACTAGCCCTTAAGGCAAACAGCATGAAAAGCTCCTTAAAATCAACTTTAAAAAAAACAAATTCAGTTAAATGTGAGGCCAGAGAAGAGAGATTGAACAAAGAGACTTAAGATACAAGGCCCTGTGTGGGAAGTAGAAGAGATTCCTAGATGTCAAGGGCTTGTAGCTGGGGAGGCCACAACTGGGAGAGGTAGCGGGAAACTGTCCACCTGGGGTAGAATGACTGGGCTGGGGGAGGATGGGGTGAAGCAAACCATCTGGTACCTTCCTATTTATTCCTATTTTTAACTAATGGTTACCGCAAATACCTTCTATATATAACCTCCCTGATACTCCCAGCTGCTAGTGCCCTCTCTTCCCTGCAGAAAGAACATACCTTGTAGCTAGTTTGCTTGTTTTGCATATATTTATTTATGTACATGTTTTCTCCCCTGAAAAAAAAAAAGCTCCCTGAGAGCAGGGAATATTCATTTTTTTTCTTTGTATTTCTAGTGCCTCACACCATAGATAGCACATATATAATAAGTGATTAACAACTGCTTAGTTGACCTCAGTGTTAAATTGATTGCTTAAGAAGTATGAAAACTATCCAGGCCCCCAAGATTTCAGGACTCTGGAACAAAACCCCCAATGCCTCCCCCTAGTTCTAGCCCTGGGAAGAATTTATTGTAATAATAGAAGTTTGAATTCCAAAGGACTCATGATGAAGCATGTTATCCACCTTCAGAGAAAGAACTGATATTGTCTGAATACAGACTGAAGCATGCTATCATTCTTCTTTCCTTCCTTCCTTCCTTCCTTCCTTCCTTCCTTCCTTCCTTCCTTC
>NW_020954588.1:20684116-20686469 GCF_900497805.2 Vombatus ursinus | reverse complement strand
TTCCTTCCTTCCTTCCTTCCTTCCTTCCTTCCTTCCTTCCTTCCTTCCTTCCTTCCTTCCTTCCTTCCTTCCTTCCTTCTGATGAGGTCTAAAGGTTTAGGAGTACTGGGACCCTGAGATCATGACATGAGGGTCCTGCCCAAAAGAATTTGGCCCAAACCTTCTTTCAGCCAAAGATAAGATTTATTAAAGATCTGCCATATTAGCCAGACTCTTGAGGAATCTGATAGTCTGTGAGGTATTGGCTAGATTCTAAGAATTTGAGCAGCGCCTAGATTTTAAGAATCTAAGCACCTTAATGGAGACAAGATGTACCTTATATACAGAAAGACTGTGGGAGGGATCTAGGAGTGGCCAAGTACTTTGGGGTGACTGGAAGAAGGGTCTAAGGAATATCTGAATGTGAGTGGCCAGTAAGCTGGGGTGAACAGAAGTCCTGGGACCTGGACCATGTGACCAAGGAAGAATGGAGTCCAGCTAGGATTAAGGGTGGGAAATGGCCAGGGGCTATAAGGAGGTACAGAGATTTGGGAGATTGAGTGTAGCCATAAGGCCAGTTGATGGGATTATAGTCTCAGGCGAATGTCAGAGATTTGGCCATGTGGGAAAGTCCAGGGTTTTTCCTTTCTGGGTCCAGATCCCAACCCCATCACTTCCTTACTTCCTTCCTTTCTTTCTTTCTTGGTCTTCTTGTACAAAATGACTAATAACGTTTTACGTGATTGGACATGTATAACTTTTATCAGATTGCTTACCATCTCAAAGAAGGGGGTGGGGAGGGAGGGATAGAATTTGGAACTCAAACCTTAAAAAACAAACAAACAAATGTTAAGAAATTGTTTCTGGGGAAAAATAAAATATTATTAAGAATAACATGTCTGGGGATGTTCATAGACCCCCACGATAAGGTCCTCAAAATAAATTGTTGCTTCTGAGATTACTTTCCATTTACTCTGTAGGTATCTTATATGAACCTATTGATTTGTATGCTGTCTCCCCATTAAAATGTAAGTTCGCTGAGGGTAGGGACCATTTTTACCTTTATTTATGTCCCCAGTGCTTAGGAGAGTTAGTCCTTTGTAAATGCCTGTTGCATGATTGAATCAAATTTAAAAGACATTGAAAAAAAGTTCCTTGCCCCACAGTACGGAGCTTTGATGTTTGGAGAACATTTAGAGTTAGTACCCTTTGACTCCAAAACTTAAACTATGAAATGAGGAAAAATCATAAAAATTAGATAGAAATGGGCATTTTTGGTACCATGTTAAAACCCCCACAAAGTCATAGTAACCAAAAAAAAACATCTTTTCTCGTCTGCTAAAATAAGAAATGCACCAGAAGCTCTGAAAGTCAATCAATGGATCTTGCAATATTTACTGATTTTGAAGGAGCAGCTGAAGAAATAGCTCCCATTCTAAGGCAGTTCCCTTTCAGCTGTGAGATGCTTTGTTATTTACAGCAAGTCAGATCCCTTCAGGATGGGAGCTCTTTGCAGGATTCCTACTCAAGTGTGCATACAGGCCCAGGAGAGGACATGTTCACTTTTTCACTGCCAAGACAAGAGCAATTGGCCTGCAAAAGGAACCTGCAGGTCAGACCTGAAGGCTTACCTGAGGCAGGCTGTCAAGCTGTTCCATGAATCAACCCCATCAGTATTTACTTTTAGCCCTTAAAGAGAGCTACCTCTTACTAATTAAGGTTCTGTGCACAGCTTTCATCTAATTACAGCCGTTTACTCTCACTGCAATCAATTTCAATCCTGTTTTGGAATCTAGATTTCATTCATGGGGGCCCAATCAGCACACACTTCTATTTTTAATCGATTTCAGAGAAAACTGAGCATATTTGAATTTTTTTGTAATTCCAGACATGACTGAGAGGAGTTATTTATTGATATTTTTTTGGCTGTTCTAGGAAACTTCATAATCTCTTTGACATTTTCTCTATAGGTGACAAATAGTTCAATTTTTTAGAAACCTATTAAGACATAAACACTTTCATTAGTTATCTTTAAATTTGTTCCTCCTGACTGCCTCACTCCACCCGTCTGTCTACCTAAGTCATTCCCTTCCTTACATACTTAGTTCAAGCCCCATCTCCTCCTTGAAACCTTCCCTTGTTCCAATATTTATCGAGCACTTATGTGCAAATGCTGGGGACATGGAGGCAAGCCCCAAAAGAATCTTTCACTTCAAAGACCTTGAAGCTAACATATTTATGTTGAGGAAACATCTTGCTAGCTTTTGTTTGTACTTCTAGCACTTAGCACAGTGCCTGACACATGGTGATTACTCTATCTATCTATCTATCTATCTATCTATCTATCTATCTATCTATCTATCTATCTATCTAT
>NW_020954588.1:20672112-20684106 GCF_900497805.2 Vombatus ursinus | reverse complement strand
TATCTATCTATCTATCTATCTATCTATCTATCTATCTATCTATCTATATCTATCATCTATCTATCCTATCTGTCTATTTTATCTATCTATTCTATCTATATCTATCTATCTATCTATTTTATCTATCTATCATCTATTTATCTATTCTATCTATCTATCCATTCAGGAAGCACTTCATCCATCCATGGAAATATTGATGTATCCCTTGCATCTAGCACAGTGCTTTATATTCAGTAGGTGCTTAATAAATGCGCATTGTTGGTGATGATGAACTTTCTACATCAGCTGCTCATCCCAATTTCTCTGAAAATAAAACAAAGCATAGGTAGGCAATAGTGGACATGAGCATGAGCTGTGGAACATTTCACTATATTGGTTGAGAGCCAGTGTTTAACCAATGTCTCTTCAATGTGCCAGGGTTCTTCTTTTTTGTTTCATGGCCTATGGTTACTGGATGCCTTGGATCATTTTCCCAGACCCCCAGATTAAAAGGGGGTTGAATTTAAAGATGAGGGAAACAAAACTGTATTAATCTTTGGAATGTTTGTCTGATTGTGCCAGGTTGATTTGTCCCCTACAGATGCAGCCATCTATGTCGTCTTGGAAAATTAACCTTGAGAGACAGTTTGCTATGGTGGAATAAGGGCTGGTATTGGATTCCTAAGTCACCTGGTTTATATCTTGCCTCTGATTTATTAGCTCTGTGATCTTGGAAAATTCACTCAATCTTTCTGAGTTTCAGTTTCTTAACTTGCAAAATGGGGATCATAATTATCAGCAGTATTTATCACAGATTTATAGTTGTAAGGATCAAATGAGGTCATGTATATCTGCTTTACAAACTTTTAAAAGCTATATAAGTTATTGTTATTATAATTGTTAATTATTATTACTACAGCTCCTTGAAAGTCAGGTAATGTGCAAGTCAAAGTCATTTAAGGCAAACTAATACAAGACCATAGATTATAGGGTCATATATATATAGAGCTGGAAGGAATCTCAGAGGTCTTCCAACTCAATACCTTCAGATGAAGAAACTGAGGCCCAGAGAGGTTGTTAACTTGCTTGAGGTCACCCAGGTAGTAAGTGCCATAGATGGATTTGAATCCACATCCTCTAACTCCAAATACAATATTCTTTTTTTTTTTTTACAATTAAGGTTAAGTGACTTGCCCAGGGTCACACAACTGGTAAGCATCAAGTGGCTGAGATTGGATTTGAACTCAGGTCCTCCTGATTCCAAGACTGGAGCTCTATCCACTACGCCACCTAGCTGCCCCTTTTTTGTTTCTTTTGTTTTGTTTTGTTTTGTTTTTTGCTTTTTGGTGAGGCAATCAGAGTTAAGTGACTCAATATTTTTTTCTTTATACCATCATGCCCCTTCCCTGGCACATAGTTGGTTATTTTAATTCCCTATATTACTTTGGGTAAGTTACCAAAACTCTCTGGGTTTTCATCTCCACATCTGCAAAATGAGGACCATAGGATCATAACTTTGGTGTTGGAAGGAAACTGAGAAAGTCTATTCCCCCTCATTTTACCGATGAAGATACCAGGACCCAGAGAAGTTATATGGGTCACCTAAAGTCGAAGAGCTATTAATAGGGAAAACTGGACTCAACCTCAGAACGTCTGACTCCAAATCCAGCATTTGCTTCTTTACATAGTGCTCTAATATCCTTTCTAGCTTTAAATCCTATGATCTAACCATTAGGAACACTCGCTATTTATAGATAAGGTCTCTGTCTCAGAGGAGAATTTGGACTTTTTTGGGTGGTGGTTATTAAGTATGATTAAAGCATATCTACACAAGAGCTCTTCATTTTTGTTGCTTAGTTGCATTTCCTGTTTTCTTATATACCAGCATATCTCTGTGTGTGTGTGTGTGTGTGTGTGTGTGTGTGTGTGTGTGTGAGAGAGAGAGAGAGAGAGAGAGAGAGAGAGAGAGAGAGAGAGATCAAGCAAGAGAGAGAGAGAGAGAGAGAGAGAATGAAAAACATGATTGAAAGACAGGCAGAGACACAGAGAAATATGCCAGTAACAAAACTGGAGTGGGAGATGACATTTATCTAAAAATCTCATTCTGCAGTAATTTTGTTTCCCTGGCAGCCCTAGGAGGCCTGGGGGAAGTAGGCAAGACAAATCAAGTCTTTGCCTTTCAGCATTTGGAGTTTGCCCTCATGCTGTCCCTGATGCCTGGGAGAAGAAAGAATTCAGGGGGAGAAGGTACAATCTCAGATTCCAGGTCAAGGAGCCAATGGGCAGCAGAGGTACTGGAGGCTTAAGGTTTCTCATGCTCCCTCCTAGCATGCCTGTATGAGCAACTGTTTATTCTTGGTCTGAACTATTCCTGGCTCTTTCATCCCTGGAGATCTTGAGTAAGCCATTTAATGTGGTGATGCTTTGGGTGTAAGAAGGAAACACAGCTCTTTGGCTGCTTGTGTTGGCAAAAAGCTTAAGCACATTTTGAGATGGATTTGTTACACTTAATAATATCTCACATTTACATAGGACTTTAAAGTTTGCAGCATGCTTTTCTTATTTGAGTCTCAAAAACAGTAACTGCAGGTATTATCATTTCCAATGTACAGGTGAGGAAACTGAGGCTCAAAGAGATGAAGTGACTTGACCAATGTCAGAGTTAAGAAGTATGAGAGAAGATTCGAATCCAGTCCTTATTGGCTCCACACTGAAAAGTCTTTCTACTATACCACACTACCTTTCAAGTTTTCCCTTTTGTACCAATGAGCTTCAACACTACTGGCTGTTGCAAGCACCATTTTCAATAGACTTTCAACTCTCTTTGGGTAATTAAGATGAATTTCCTGATTTAAACCTGAATTCTGGCTGAATCACAGTATGTGACTTTGTTAGTTTCTATCAACTGCTTTGCAATATCATTTTGGAAATGGATCCACATCTTTTTTCATATGATATGTTGATGAAGATAATTAAACCAGGAGAAATCAGGACTGAGCTTGGAGACATGAAGAGGCTCTTAGATTTAAAGCTGAGAGTGACATTAGCTGCCATTTAGTTTTCAGCCTGGGTTTTCATATCTTTACCAGGCTGGAAGTACAGTGCACACTCATGGGTCTGATCCCACAGCTGATGGGCACAGAAGCCTTGGCTTGCTCCAAATCTTACGTGGGATAGTTTGCTTTATCTTAGGGATTCTGCTAGTATCCTGCTTTTGGGGTTCATTGTATTGGTGCTGGACTTAATGCAGACACCTAACAGACTTAGCCCCCTGCAATTCAGAACTCCTGAGCCCAAGCGATCCGCCCACCTCCACCTCACTAGTAGCAGTGAATACAGGCATGAACCACCACAGCTGGCTCACATATGCTTTTAGAAAAATTTCCAGGAAATACCTTAGTCATTTCCCCACTTTCTTTAGAGGACAGAGCAGGAAATAAAATTCTCTAGAGCCATGCCTGCAGAACTCAAGTACTAAGGAAATCAAGGCATAGAGAATAAGGATGAAAGTTCTAAAAATAATTTGTCAGTATTTCACCTTTTGGAAGCATTTTTCTCTTATTCATTGATCACATTCTCTGACTCAGAAATTAAAGAATGGAAGTGGAGACATACAAATCCATTTAGATTATAACATTCAAAGGGAGGTCAGCATGACAAACTCAACCTGTCTTTAAGGCTGGACTGCCAGAGTATATATTAGAAGATGGTGATATACCAGCTTTTGGAGGTAGTTAGGTGGCTCAGTGGATGGAGCACTGGACCTGGAGTCAGGAAGGCCTGTGTTCAAATCCAGATTCAGACATTCTCTAGTTGTGTGAGCCGGGACAAGTCACTTAGTCTCTGTTTGTCTTAATCCACTGAAGAATAAAATGGCAAAGCACTCTAGTATCTTTACCAAGAAAATCCTATATGGGATCACAAAAAGTCAGATATGACTGAACAATAATATATCAGCTCTTTTTTAGGAGACTACATTTTCTTTCTGTTTTAGCTGTCTTTGGTTAACATGCCTAGGGTTTTAGGTGGAAAACATTAAAAAAAACAACTCATTACCAAACATATCCCATCTGGATGAGCCAATGTTTTAGTTTTTAGGGTAAAAACTCTATGCTCTATGGCTACTTAAATAAAATGATGCACAAATGAATTTAAAAATTAATTGCTGATCTTTATTTTGTCTTGATCAGGCCATTTATGGAATATTGTGTTTAGTTCTGGGTACCATACTTAAAGAAGGCCATTGACAAGCCAGAGAGCATTCATAGGAGGGTAATCAGGATCATGAAGGGCCTGGAGTCCATGCCACAGGAGGATTGATTAAAGGAACTCAGGATTATCTGACTGGAGAGAATACTTAGCAGGATGGGGCATGAGAGCTGTGTTGAAAGGTGAACTCATAACAAAGAGATTAGATTCATTCTCCTTGGCCTCAAAAGGAAGAAGTAGGAGCAGCGAATGGATGTTTCAGAGGCTGACTTTGACCCAATGCCAAGAAAAAGTTCCCCATAATTAGAGCAACCAAGAGTGGATCAGACTGCTCTCTGGGGAGGTGGAGCCCCCTTTATTGAAGGTATTTAAGCAGAGGCTGTTTGACCACTTGTTGAGGATATTGCAGGGAGAGTCTCAGTCAGGTGGAGGTAGCCCTAGATGGTCCTGAACTTCCTTCCAGCCTTGCGATGCTGTGTTTTTGTGACTTGTGGATAATACTGATAGGGCATAAGAAGAGACCTATCTTAGCACTTCATACCTCTTCTATGTCATTGTCATGTCCTGTTGTGTTTTATTGGATACCATTTGTATGCTTTTTTATTTCATCACCTCTATCATGCTGTAAGCTTCTTGAAGGCTGATAATATGTCTTATTCATCTTACTATCTCTGAGCACCTAGGCTGGCATCTCTACTCTATCCATTTTTTTCGAGGATATGAACTTTAATCAGCATCACCATTCCTTTTCCTAAGTCTAAAGTAAACAATTGTGAAAAATTCAGAAGAAAATCCCAGCATGGTTGTAATACAGACCCTCTAGCTAAACAAATTCCTCAAATGTCCTCCTCCAGAGAAAGCACAGCTTGAAAATGAATAATAATAGCAATGATGGTAATACTTCAGGTTCCTGCTTCTCTTCAAAATTTCCAGCTTCCTCTGGGACAGAGCCCCTCACATCTTTAATCAAGCTGGCCACCGCAGGTAGGTGGCTGGAAGGTTTACAGACAAAACAGTCAACAGTTCGTGCTCAGTGGTATGCCAGCAGATTAACAGTGTTGAAGAAAGATGGAAGACTATGGAAAAAAGGAAAGAAGAACAGGCCTAGAAGTGAGAATAATGAGATTGAAGATTTGAGAAGATCCTTTGGAGATGCGGGACCAAAGAGTAGTTTCCTCAAGAGAGAATTCAAGATTGTTCTTTATTACTTCCCCCACCCCACCTTGTTGGCACAGTGGCTGGGGGAGGGAAAGAATGAATAATGGCTTATAAAGAACTGAAGAATAAAATCTGGTGGCCCATATGGAATTGGGCTCATTTGAAAGCATTGGTTGACCTTTGTGCCTCTGTAAAAGATACTTTCTTATGAACTTAGGTTTGTACTAATATGAAATGTCTGAGATAAATCAGTGAAATGCTTCTTCTTCCTCTTTTGAATCTTTTTGGAGTGAAATGCTTTTTAAATATATTGCAGAACTGATGGTTCTAGAACCTTGGACAAAGGTTGCTATCTTAGGCTGGGCTTGGGTATAGCTGATATAGCCTGGACAGCTTATATTTTCTGTCATAGAATCTTGCATAGAGTAACAACAATGAAATTAACTGACATTTATGTAATGCTTCAAAGTTTGCACAAAGCTTACATAGCATTATCAATTTGCATCTCACAACAACCATGTCACTATAAGAAGTATAAGGAAATTGAGGCTTAATCAATCAATCAATTAAGCATTTATTAAGCAACTATCATGTGCCAGGTACTGTTAGGCTCTAGGTTTATAAACATAGAAGTGAAAACAGTATTTTCCCTCAAGGAGCTTGCATTCTATTGGAGAAAACAACACGTACATATGTAAACATGTACAAAATATATACAGGTTGAGTAACTTGCCCAGGTACACACAGCTAGTCTGTGACAAAGTAGATGCCTAATAAATGCCTGTTTGAATTTAATTGAAAGGACTAAATGGGTCTTCGGAGGATATGCCATTTCCTCCTGGGCACTTGACCTGCATTTAGGCTAGCTGTACCAGATGGTCAATGGTGTCTGGCTATAGCTAGGCTATCTCTCACTTGGACTTGTATAATAGCCTCCTAATTAGTTTCCTTGCCTCAAATCTCTCCTCAACCCAATCCATGCACCACATAGCTTCAAAATTGATACTTTTAAGCCTCAAGTCTGACCATGTCACTTTTCCCCTCAAGATTCCCTAGTTACTTCCGCCTGTCTCTGGGATAAGATACGAGTTCCTTTCTTTGGCATTTAAATCCCTTCACAACCTGACCGCAACTTGCCTTTCCAGGATTATTACATATCACTCCCCATCACACACTCTAAATTCAGCCAAACTGGTCCACTTGCTCTTCCCCATATGAAACACTCTATCATGTCTGTGCCTTTGTACAGGCTGCTCCCAGTGCCTGGAAAATTCTCCTTTACCTCAACCTTTTAAAATCCCCAGCGAACTTTCAAGCTCAGATCTAGTGCAATCTCCTACAAAGGCATGTCTTTATTCTCTCAGTGGTTATTGGCCCCTAAATTACTTTTTTTATGTATTTCTTTATACATGTTATATACATGTGTACATGTTATCCTTCCAATAGAATGTAAGCTCTTTGAGGGCAGGGACTGGTTAGTTTTTGCCTTTCTATCCATAGAAAGGATACTCAGCACAGTATCTGGCACATACTAGATGTTTAATCAAAGTTTTCTATTTGGAAGACAAAAATTTGCTTTTGTTAGTGCTGATAGTGGACAACAATAAGCGCTTATTCACAGATTTTAGTCCACGCATGTATCAGATTTCAAGACACAAATAGCATCCACCTGGAATAAACATCATGACAGGTATTCAAAAGAACTTTTCATCAGTGGGTGTGGGTGTGGGTCACCTGAGAAGGCTTGTCATCTAGAAGTCATTTGGTTTAGGACTGTCCTCAAAGAGCTTACATTCTATTGGAAGGACAACATGTATACAGATAAAGAAATACATACCAAACAAAAGTCATTTTAGGGGTCAATAACCACTGAGATAATGCATGATTGCACTCTTCTTGGAATAACAAACATATGATAAATTCCTTGATAAAAATTTCTCATCAGAGTAAAAGTCTCTTGTGAATAAGGTGGAGAGATCTGAACTAGTGAATACAAACTTGAATACAAACATGGCCACTAAGCCATACACCAGGTTCCTAGCAGGTAGCATATAGACTTAGAAAAAACCCTTTGAGAGGATCACTGCTTATGGGCTGCATGTTTGACACCTCTAGCCAAAATGATTACAAGGATAGGTAGATTTGAGACCGGTAGAATGATCAGACCCAAACTGTGGTTCAAAATCCATGTCTGACATTTGCTAGCTATGCGACCCTGGACGAGTAAGTGACTTTACCTTTATGAGTCTGAACTTCATCTTTAAAGTGGGGATGATAATACTAGAGATACATAGTTATCATTGTTTTTATTTTAAATGGGTCAGTGTTACAAGTGTTTTGCCTGGGCACAGAGTAAAGTTCAGGTTGGTGCTGAAAAACTTTTGATGTGAATATCTTGGGAGTAACAAAGTGAGGCTGAGAGTTTCCCAGGGATGGTGTGTCCTCATGTGATCTTTTGCAACTAGAGAAACACCTCCAATTAGCCAGCACGGGTCTTTGTATAGCACATTTTTTTCTGAGAATCAATGTCACAGTGAGTCTTTCATGTGGTCTGGGGAAAAGAAAGAAACAGAACTCGGGGGAAGATGAACAGCTCTTTGGGAGAACACAAACCATGTGTTCCCTTCAGCTTTATAACCCTCCAATCCTACTGCTCTGAGGACCTGAGATTTCCAAGGTATGGATATTCTCTTCACTGAAGCAGATCTCAACCCCATTGTTTCACAAATGACCTTTGAGGGTTAATGCTGCTGAAAAATTCAACAATGCTAAGATGGGGAGCTTTCTTGAGCTTAGCGAGGCTAGTCCTTAGATGATGGACATAACCAGGGCTGTCCCAATGGTCTTTGCTATCTTGGTAGGACCCATCAGAGCCTGTGTTCTATTGAAATAGCCTCTGAGAGTCACAGAATCACCAACTCTCAGAGTTGCTGGGCACCTTGGAGAATGTCAGGTCCAACTCAAGTCTGTATGAGATTCCCCTCAACAACATACCTGACAAGACAAGTGGTCATCTAGCCTTTGCTTGCAGACCTCCAGGTAGGGGATACCCAGCCCTTCTCAAGGCAGCCCATTCTACATTTATATAGCTCTGTTAGTAAGTTTGTCCATAAGTGAAGAAGTTTGCCTTTTTGATACTTGCATGCATTGTTAGTGATTCTGGTGCCAAGCAGGATTAGGGGAAAGGGAATGGATCTATGATTTCCTTGGCATAGGAAACTCTTTGGTGAGGAAACAACTTCTTCCAATGAAGGTTGGCATCTTTTCTGCAACTTCTAGTCTTACAGAGCTTCTTGGAGCACTGACTTCCCCTGGATCTCATAGCCAGGATGTATCAGAGGCAGGATCTGAACTCAAGTCTTCTTGTCTTTGAGGACAGCATTCTATTCACCACACCGTACCAAGAAGAATATGCCTAATCCTTTTTCCCCATATGACATTTCTTTAAATATTTGAAGCCAGCTATCATGTATGTGCCTGCCCTCCTCCACTCCCTTTGCCAAGTTTCCTCTTCTCTAGGCTAAATAGTTCCAATGCCTTCAACTAATCAACCAATCACTATATGACAAGAACTCCAGGCCCTCCCCCAATTTGGTTGTCTCTTCTGGACACTCTTTAGTGGAAGAGCTTTGTAGTATCAACTGACAAGTAACTTTAAAAGGGGGTACTTGAAAAAAGAATTTACTTCAATATAAAGGAAAAGTTATTAATTGGTTTATTGGACAATTCTAGCTGAATGGATGATAGCTTTATCTTAGGGCCTATTTTCCAAATAATAATAACTGACAATGGGTTTGCAAAGAACTTTATGTATCTCATCTTAATTTGAGCCTCATAACAAATGTCCTGTGAGGGAGAGAGGTACTAGCTATATTATTATTTTCATTTTACAGATGAGGAAACTGAGGTTCAGAAAGTTTAAGTCAGTTTCCCCGGGGCACCCAGCTCATTATAAGAGAGGCAAGTTTTGAATGCAGACCACCATCACTTCAAGCCCAGCATTCTATCTAGTATACCAGCTAACCTTTCTAATCGAAACATATGTTTAACAAGTGCCCCAGAAACCCCTGCAGCATCTGTACTTACATGCTACTTTGAGTACCCATAGATAAGTACATGCAAAATACATGGAAAATAAATGCAAAATAATTTTAGGGAGACCAAGTAATAATTAGGGGAATCTTGAAAGGTATTTTGTAGGAGATCTTTAATCTCTTCAACTAGTTGGTTGAAGGAACTTAGGAACTGAACCCTGGAAGGAGCAAGCATTCCCAAGATGGAATGAGGAGAGAGGGGAAGGGAATAGCCTGTGCAAGGGAATGGAGATGGGAGATAGAATGTAGTATACACGGAATAATACACAGCCTGGTCTGGTTAGAATACAGAATTCTTGAGAGGAGTCATAAGTAATCTGCCTGTAGAGATAGCTTAGAGTCAGATAGTAAAGGGCTTTAATTGTCAAGCAAAAGAGTCTGTATTTTTCCCTAGGGGCTATAGGGAACTACTAAAACTTCTTGAGTATGGGAGTGAAATGGTCAATCCTGTATTATAGGAGTATCAATATTCTCTTGGCTGACTTAACAGTTACAGTGATTGATGAAATGGAAATTTGGGTGAAGACCCAGCTTTGATCCATTTTGTATTATTGTGAGTGTTAGCAAGAGAAATAGTCTAAGCTGCTTTCTCTGGCATCAAAACAAAGTAGGCAGACTCAACCACAGAGAAAGGGCTCCGAACAGCAGCCAGGAACACAGCAATCCAGAGCTTGGGGAGTGTGCCTGAGGTGGGAAGGAAAAGGTGGTTATGTTACCTTGGGATTAATATTTGGCTTGTTGATGCTATTTGAGCAACTAGGTGGCTTCCAAAAGCACCCACAAATGTCTTTGCTTAATTCTTGATAACTAAAAAATTATCTTAGAATCTACTCTAAGCTTTGATTTATTGGTTTCCCCCAGTGTTAATTTGGAGAGGGCTGGAAAATGGCTTTATTGGCCAAAGCTTAAAGGCACTAGAAATACCCGCCCTCAGACAGCTGCATCTCCCACCCAATACCCAGCAGCAAAATACAGAAAGAGAGAAGAGGCAAAATAAAACTTGTAACCTGAATGCCCTGCCAAGGGAGTGGCACAGTGACAGGTAAGTCAATGAGCATTGACAATGAGCATAGACTACTAAGTATCGTAGTGGATGAAAGACAAAACGAACTGAGGAAAACAAAGGTTTTATCTTCCAAGCATATCAATTTATTAAAGCAATGCATGCTAATTACTTAATAAATCAGAAACCAGGCTCCTTCTTCAGCTTAGGGCTGGGCCCCCAAATACAGGGGGAGACAGACTTTAATACATTAAAAACAATCAAATAAGGCCAATTAATTGAAAGGAAATAATGCAACATTAGGTAATCTGATCTCTAATTGGATGAAAGATTAGGGACTTTTCAAGTTGGGAGGGGAAGAGTGAACAGGTATAATTCTTTGAATTCAGAAAAAGAGGTATCCCACTCCCCAAGTATCTGGAAACAATCAAGGGACCACGGAAACAATAACTGATTGATCAGTACAGGGCCAGTTTCCAGATAAGACATATGGTTTGCTTGAGATGTACAACTGTGAGAAAATTTGCACCAATCTTTGTATCTGACAGGTTTCTGTTCAACATAACCTAGGTCCCTTGTTAAAGGTCTCTAAGCAGCATGTAGGGATGGTCCCTCTTCCCAGCCATGCACAACCTAGGTTCAAACAATGCAATAAAGTTTTCTTCCAATTCCTACAACTGAATAAAGTTTTCTCACAGGACAGAAGTTGGATTAGATCTATAACTGAATAGAAACTCAGCTAGTTCCAGAATGGAGTCACAAACAGTGTCACTGTGTTCACTCAGTTCCTACGATTAACCACTTGCTGTCCTAATCCCTTCAATTCCCTCAGTATTAGGCACCATTTCCTCTCCCTATTAGAATGTAAGCTCTTTGATGGCAGGGACGATTTCAGCTTTTTCAATGTGTTCCTAACACTTAGCATAGTCAGACAGTTAGCAAGCATGTATCAATTGCTTACTATGTGCCAGATTTTGGGTATTCTGCCACAAGAGAAATCTCATCATTCTTATTCCTCAGTTCAACATAACCCAACATAGCAGTGTAGAAAAATTTGTACTTTTCTTTATTTCTGATTTCAATTATTGTCTACAGAGGCAAGAAGGGCTAGAAATTTAAAAAAAAGATCTGTGCTTGTAAGCATTCTCAGAACCCTTACATGATTGGGCACAGCTATGAAATGAATGCTATCAAATTTCTGTCAAAAACCTAGGCAACACATTACAAAATAAATTAGTGGATGTAAAATGATAAGTTACAGATGAGCTGCTGATCTGCCTTAATGGGGGTGGTGTGTGTGAATTTCCACACAGACAGTTCTCTTTAATGGATGAAATCATAGGCCAGAGAAACAAGCAAACAAAACAAATACTTTCATTTTCATGAAGTGGGAACTTTTTGTGTGGAATTCTGATTTGGAATGGTGGATTGTTCAGATATCTTGAAGTATATTTTCAAAGTAGCTATAATCCAAAGGCATATTAAACATTGCACTCATCTATCTATCTATCTATCTATCTATCTATCTATCTATCTATCTATCTATCTATC
>NW_020954588.1:20667435-20672102 GCF_900497805.2 Vombatus ursinus | reverse complement strand
ATCTATCTATCTATCTATCTATCTATCTATCTATCTATCTATCTATCATCTATCTATCTACATATCTACCTATCTAGTGCTTGCCCAGCTCTTGGGGGCAGCTAGGTGGTGCAGTGAATAGAGCACTGGACCTGGAATCAGGAAGACCTGAGTTCAAATCTAACCTTAGACACTTACCAGCTGTATGATCCTGGGCAAGTCACTTAACCTTGTTTGCCTCAGTTTCCTCATTTGTAAATTGAACTGGTATAATAAATGGCAAACTGCTCCAGTATCTCTGCCAAGAAAAACCTAAATGAGGTCATGAAAAGTTGGACACAACTGAACAACAACAACTATTATGTGTCTGGTGTCGGGGATACAAAGAAACACAGGATGCCTACTCTCAAGGGGCTAACATCCCAATGAGGGAAAGAAAAAGGAAATAACTATGTACATACAAGGTAGATGCAGCATAAGGGGAAAGTAATCTCAGAGGGAAGGTGCCCAACACAAAGAAATCACTCAAAAATGTTTGCTGATTGATAATAAAAGGTCTCTGGACCAGTTAAAATGAATAAAACCCTTTCAAGATTAGTTTCCACTCTTATTGAACACTTGAAGTTATTTTGGGGAAAGTGAGCATTTTATTTCATGTGGTTGATGTCTGAACAGCTGTTTGTGTGTCTTTCTCTCCCAATGTGTCATCTGAGTTGATATGGTCTGAGATTGTAGGTAGGAAACATTGCTGGCTAGCAAATGTGCACTGTGTCCAGCAGGCTGCCATGACAACAGTCCACTTGATACCCCCCAGAGCTGTGGCAGCTGTTCTAGGATGGCTTCCCTGGCAGGAGGAGAGGTTGGATGCTTCAGGGCTCCCCCCCACCCAGGATCCCAGAGATGGCCAGCAGCAGAGAGCCCTCGCTGGTTGAACTAGTCCTCTCCAGAAGATAAAGCAGAAGAAAATAGGAAGGTTTTGGTTGCTTAGTCATGCCTGACTCTTTGTGAACCCATTTGGGATTTTCTTGGCAAAGATACTGGAGTGGTTTTCCTTTTCCTTCTCCAGCTCATTTTATAGATGAAGAAACAGGCAAAATAGGGTTAAGTGACTTGCCCAAGGTCATAGAGCTAGAAGGTATCTGAGGCCAGATTTGAACTCAGGTCCTCTTGACTCCAAGTCCGGTGCTCTATCCCCAGCACCACCTAACTGCCCCATGATTTTGGGCTCAAAGTTAAATTCCAGCTCTGCTACTCACAACTTGTCTGACCTTGGACAAATCATTTCTGTTTCTTGGCCTCAGTTTCCTTATGTGTAATATGAGGGAGCAGGACCAGATAGGCTACAGTTCTTTGCACACCTATGACCCTTCATTGGCTACTATCACTTACCTACTTCTCTTTCTTTGAGGCTTCTGTCCTCTGATTATATTGATTTGTCTAGAGTCATGCTTCTTCTGTCTAATAATCACTGCCAAGGCCCTCTCTAGTTTTCCTTAGTGACTTTAGCACTTTATTTTGGGTTTGCCTCTCCATCCCTAATTCAGCCATTACCTACAGGAATTTCAATACTCTTATTTATAATCCACCTAACACACGGGTATTTCAGTTCATCAGTGTCTTCAGTTCCTATGGTCTTTCTCTCCCCTTTACATTCACCACCCACAGAAATAGTCAAGCTGTAAAGCTGGCCATTAACCCACATGGCTCTATCTTTAGGACTCAGAACTCTGATACTCCTGTAGCTAAAGTAGACTCCTGTCGCTAAAGTAGACTCCTGTCCTTCTATTTGCTACACCAGCTCATCCATCTTGCCTTTTCTCTCCAACTTTTTTGTGACCTCCATTTCCTACACCTCTTCCTGTTCTTCTAGTCTGTCACCCCTGCTCTGGGTTTACAGTCCTCCCACTAACAGTCATCCATTTCAACAGGAGATTGTCCCCTGTCCTTTAATCCTTTGTCCTCTTGTCTTTTCTCTGTTCACCTTCATTCATTCTTTTGCCCAATTATTCCATGAGCATTTATTAAGTGACTACTGTTTGCCAGATACCTTTAGCTAGATGCTAGAGATACAAAAACAAAAATGAAAAAGTTCTTATCTTCAAGTTGCTTACATTTCATTGGTCAGAAGCAATATGAACAAGGACAAAAATAGGTTCCTCCCGCCTTGCTTTCTCTCCCTCTTATCCTCAGTATTCCTTGTTATTGGCCCCATCTTCTCTGCTTATAAATATTCCTATTCTTTTTTTTAAAAGCCCTTCCCCTGATTCTGTCACTTGCTAAAGCTATTGAGAGGCGTCATGGCTTAAGAGAGGGAGAGCTGGACTTGCATTTGAACCTGAGCTCAAATCCTGCCCAACACACTTATTACCTATGTGACCATAAATGAGACACCTGTGCCTCAGTTGACTTATTTGTAAAATGAGAAGGACTGGACTCAGTGGATCCTAAGCACAATCTCAGCTCTAAATCTATGGGTTCATGATCATTACATCTTTTTTCTTCTTCACTGCTGAAATTTTTGAAGGAGTGCACTTCCTTAGACATTCAACTAGCTATGTGATGTTGGGCAAGCCACTAAACTTCTTTGGCCTCAGTTTCCACATCTGTAAAATGAAGGGGTTGAACTAGGTAACTTTGAAGTCCCCTTCCAGCTGCATGCATCATTTAAGCCTAAGATTCTTTTCAGTCTAGTTTTAATTTCCATTACTCTCCTGCAATGGTTCTCTCCTAGGTCCACATTGATCTCCCATTGGCCAAGTCCAAAGAGTTTTCCTCTCAGTCACTACCTTCTTCTGCACCATTTGACTTTGTTGACCTTTCATGACATACTCTCTTCTCTTTTGTCATTATCTCTCCTGGTTGTAGAGGCAGAATGGCACCAAGGAAAGTAATGAATTTGGTGTTGGAGGCCCTGGATTCAAATTCTAGCTCTGCCACTTAATCCTTATGGGACCTTGGGCAAGTCACTTCACTTCTCTTAGCCTCAGTTTCCTCATCTGTGAAATGGTGGTGGGGTTAAACTTGGTTTCTAAAAACTCTTCATCCTCTTAATCTATGATCCTATGATCATCCTCTTTGCCTCACTGCTTCTCCATCTCCTTCAAGTCAATAGTCAATTAACAAATGTTGATTACATACTACTTTAAGTACTTATATGTGCTATCTCTTTAGCTCCTGATTTGATTTGATTTTTTTTTTTGGCAATGGGGTTTAAGTGACTTGCCCAGGGTCTCACAGCCAGTAAGTGTTATGTGTCTGAGGCCAGATTTGAACTCAGGTCCTCCTGAATCCAGGGCAGTGCTCTCTATCCACTGGGCCACCTAGCTGCCCCCTTGATTTGATTTATTAAACCTTTACTATTCACCAGTCACTATACTAAGTGATGAAGATTTAAAAAAAAGAGTAGGAACAATCCCTAACTTCAAGGAGCATTCAATTTAATGGGGAGACAACATGTAAACAACTAGGTAGATATATGATACATGCAGAGGAATAAGAACTCTGAGAGGGGAAAGGGCAGCTAAGTGGCACAGTGGATAGAGTACTACATTTGGAGTCAGGAAGATCCGAGTTCAAATCTGACCTCAGATACTTCTTAGCTGTGTAACCCTGGGCAAGTCACTTAATTTCTGTTTGCCTGTAATTTGGGAATAATAATAATAGCATTTACGTCTCAGGGCTGTTGTGAGGATCAAATGAGATAATATTGTAAAGCATTTAGCATAATACCTCATACATAGTTAGTGCTATATGAATGTTAGCTATTTATTATTATTATTATTATTATTATTATTATTATTATTATGGTTAGAGGAATGGGAAAAGGCCTCCAGGAGTGGATAGAATTTGTTCTGATCATTGAAGGAAGTCAGGGAAACCAAGGGTGGTAAGGGTAAGGAGCATCCAAGCATGGGGGAAACGCATTGAGACGGGAGATGGAGCTTAGTAAGGTTTCTCCAGCTGAAAATGATCTTGCCTCCCTCAAGTTCTCTTACAACATGTTTTCTGGATTTCTCCTTTGTCCCATCACATTCTGCCTTGTATCTGACCTATTTATCTAAGAGCTCCTTGAGGGCATAGATGATACTTTTTTTCATATTTGCATCCCCAGCACCAAGAGCTGCATAAGTTTATGAATCATAGATGTCTTTGATCACCCCACCTCTGCCTGGTTCTCTGATTTGTGCTTGTTCTTTGGGTTAGGCATCAACCTCCTGCTTTCTAGGCCAGCCTGCTTTGGGAGGAAAGACAAGTGGAGCAGAGTTTCCTTTGTGCTTTTAACCTGTTTCCTCCTCTCATCCAGTTTTTTGAGATGATGTACATGTCTAGTACTTAGAAATATGGGGTAAGAGAAGTCTTATCCCAGCCTCCTTTCTATTATCTGTATCAGTCTCACCCAGGATAAATATGAACAAATGTCTATCAGCTTCAAAACTCACCCACAGGACCACTTATTTGGAAACAATCTCTTCATATTTAAAGCTAGTCTCTCTCTCTCTGTCTCTCTCTGTCTCTGTCTGTCTGTCTCTCTCTCCTCCCTCTCTTACTTCCTTCCCATAAAAATCTTAAAGCGAGTGTTTAATTTCTTCCTTCCTTCCTTCCTTTCTTCCTTCCTTCCTTCCTTTCTTCCTTCCTTCTTTCCTTTCTTTCTTTCTTTCTTTCTTTCTTTCTTTCTTTCTTTCTTTCTT
>NW_020954588.1:20644047-20667425 GCF_900497805.2 Vombatus ursinus | reverse complement strand
TTTCTTTCTTTCTTTCTTTCTTTCTTTCTTTCTTTCTTTCTTTCTTTTCTTTCTTTCTTTCTTTCTTTCTTTCTTTCTCTCTTTCTTTCTCTCTCTCTCTCTCTCTCTCTCTCTCTCTCTCTCATAGAAATATCAGTCTTTATTGTTGGATGCACAAATGGGAAAGTAAGTAGAGGTTGACTTCCTTCTCCAACTTCTGTGTCCACAAATCTTGGATCAAACAATAGTGTTAAAATCCCACAATTAAAAGGACAGTTATTAAGGGTTTTTTTGTTCTTTTGCAGCAAAAGCTCAAGGTTTATTTTTAAAAAAAAGGATATTTAGAAGCTGAGAAACATTGCTGACTTAAGAAAATTGGAAAGGTCAAGTGCTGGGTCCCAGCTCTACTGTAGTGACACTTGGATAATTAAAAAGTCATTCTCCTGGATAATTATAGTAGCAACATTTTAACTAAGTATTGGAAGAAAATGTACCCCAAACACACTATATTTGCCTTCAGGCCGGTTCCCTGGAGTTGTAAGAGGCATTCAACTGTAGGAAGTACCAGAAACAACTAATTTCCAATGGGAATAACAAGAATCTTAAGGAATTCCAAGCTGAATCTAAGTGTGATGAGAGCCTAGGGTAGAGAGTGCAGTTGTGTGAATGGAATGGAGACAGATCTCAGAAATGTTGTGGAGATAGAATCAATAAGACTTGGAAACTCATTGGATATGGGGGTGTCAGGTGAGGAACAATGATGATCCCAGGATAATTTGTGGGTTGTGAATATTTTTTAGGGACTAAAAAGCTTTCTTGGATGTACAAAGTTTGTCTTCTTACAGGTACCTGCATGTAGGTCCCATGTATCTTTTATAAACTAAGATCTGGTTAAGAAAACTCACTGATGCTGTGATGGGATTGAAAAAAAATTTTTAAATGAACGTTTTCCTCAAAAGGCACAAATAAATGATATTGCAGCACATCACAGTGGATAGTAAGCAGGCTCTGGAGTCATGAAGACCTAGTTGCCACATTTAGCTGTGTGCCTTGGGGCAAGGGATCTAACTTCTCTGAAACTTCAGGTCATTGTGTCAGACTTACAAGTCTTTGGGCAATTGTAAATTTCCTATACCAAGGAGTTCTGGATTCCATTCCCTACCCCATCCCCCAAAAGGGAAAAATGTGGCTGAAAACTTTTTCTGTTTTTAAAAAAACATAGTGTAGAATGCAGATCTTCTTGAAGGCAGGGTTTTTTTTTTATTCTTTGTATCCCCAGAATTTAGAATAGTACCTGAAACATAAGAGATACTTTCTGAATGCTTCTTAAGTGAATAAAAGCAGGAGGATCAATTTATCCTTGTTTTTTTCCTTTGTCATTTATTTTTTTGTTACTCAGGAACATAGCCTTAGAGTTGCAGTGAAAATGAAGATCCTGCCAACAATAGCCAAACAGCAGCAGACAGGTTTATAACGACAGTCTAGCTGCTGGACTCTAACACCTCAAGTGGGCCATTGCTATGGCTGAAAGGGTTCCTTGACCATTGCATTCATTCTGACCTAGCACCATACCTGGCACATAGTAGGTGCTTAATAAATGTTTGTAGATTGATTGAATGTTTGACCATGCCTCTCTCTTGTTCAAGAAGCTATAATGGGTTGCCATTGTTTCTAGGATAAAATACAAATTCTTCTGTCTGCCCTTCACCTTGAAAGCCCTTCATAAACTACCTCCAGTCTAACCTTCCAAGTAGGTTACTTACATACTGCTTTCCATTACAAATTCTATATTCTGGTTAAACTAGTCTTCATGCTGTTTCCCATGCATGACAGTCTGTCACCCACTTTCATGCCTTTGTACAAGTTCCTCACCCCCAGAATTCTTTCTCTTGAGGGTCTCTTTGGCTCCCCCTAGTTGTCAGTACTTCCTGTAATTACTCTGTATTGATTGGTTTTGCATATGTCTTATATTTACTTATCTTTATACATGTTGCTTTTCTGTAGTAGACTATAAGTTCTTTGAGGACAGGGATTAGCTCTTTTTTGTTTTTGTATTAAAAGAGCATAGTATCTGGCATATAAATGCTTGTTCAGTTGAATTACATTAATTCCTTCATCATTAATTCGCTTATTAAATTCATTAGAAATCAGAATCCTTGGATTCTAGTTTGTGGTCTGCCACTAAATATCTATTAATCAAGCAAGCAAAAAAAATTTATTAAGCACATACTGTATATCAGATACTGTTTTAACTTCTCTGGGCTTCAGTTTCTTTTCTTTTTTTTTTAGGCAATTGGGGTTAAGTGACTTGCCTAGGGTCACACAAGTAGTAAGCATCAAGTGTTTGGTCTGAGACTGGATCTGAACTCAGGTCCTCTTTACTCCAGGGTCTGTGCTCTATCCACTGTGCCACCTAGCTGCCCCAGGGGCTTCTATTTTTTTTATCTGCCAAATGAGGGGTTTGGAAGAGTTACTGGTTTTGGCCACAATCAGGCCACAGATCAGGGGTAGAGCCACATGTAGAGTTTGTGGTTCCTCATTCCTAGGTATGAGTTTAGTTCGGTGAACAATTAATTCCCTCTCTTGTAGAGCTCAGAACTCATTCCTTTAGAGATGAGAAACTTTTTTGGATAATGTCAAAGCTTCAGAGATGTAACTGCTCCCCCAGAGAAGCTATTGATATGTCAGAGCAGCAGAAAAAAAATCTGACAAAAAGCACAGTTCAACTGCTATAATAGATTCTTTGCCATCAACACAATTCAATGGAATTATCCAAAACTCTCCTATTTCTTTGAAAATCTCAGGGATCCTGCTGCAGCCACTTTATTTATTGACTTTGAAAAGGTTGAGTGAACTGGAATAATTTTGCAGTATTTCCATGCTGCTAAAACCATTTAGTTTTTTTTTTTTTAATGCCAGGGCTGAATATCTCTTCCATCTGTCTTTTCCTCTTCACTGGCACCACAAGCACTCTAATTCTGATCCGACACAAGTAGTGTGGTCTGTGGAAAGGGCACTGTCTCTGGAGACTGAGGAGCTGGAGTCATATCCTGGGTGCAACCCTTCTACTTGTATGACTTTGGGTGAACCTCACTGTGCCTCAGTTTCCTCATCTGAAAAATGGTGTGTGTGGAGGAGTGGAACAGATGGCCTTTCCAGCTTTAGCTCTAAGATACTGAGATCCTGTGATCAGCTGCCAAATTGATATTTTTGGAGCACAGATTTGACCGTGTCATTCCTCTGCTCAATAAACTTTGGTGGCTCACTATTGCCTCTAGAATAAAATATAGTTTGACATATAAAGCCCTTCACAAACTGTTTCCTGTATATCATTGCATACTAAATTCACATTAACTCTCCTGAGAGATGCTATGTTTAGCCAGACTCATCTACATGCTAGTCCCTGCAGACAACATTTTATCTTCCGTCTCCATGTTTTTACACAAGTTAGTTACCCATACCTGGATTATCTTGTACTTCCTGTTTCTATGTTGTATCCCTCCCCTGACTCTAAATTCCCTGAAATCAGGGAATGCTTTTAATTTTAGTCTTTGTTTTCTATAATCTGCAAATACTAGGCATTTCATAAATGTTCACTGAATTTAATCGAATTGCTTAGAGTCTCATGCACTCTAAGGGGCTGAGTCAGGATTTGAACCCAAGTCTTCTGCATCTAGTATCCCTTCCACTACATCATGGGTTCTTTGTACTGGAAATGTTTTTGGAAAGAAAATATGTTATCTGCTAGGGTACTGCTCAGGAACATGAAAACCTTGAAAAATAGGAGTTTTGAGGAACATCTTAAAGAATGAGATTATTTAACAGATAGAAAAGAAAGTTGAAGGTGTGTCCTAAGTATGTGAAACAATATTTAGCAGAAGATAAAGATGAACTTTTTTGCTTTTTTTCTCATCATCACTGAACAAGAGGCAAATAGTTGCAGCTTCTACAGTAAGAACTAAAGACTGGCAGTAAGGAAAAAACCAAACCAACCATGTTCAGGTGGTAATGGTTGGGAGACATTGATGTAACTGAGATAGGAAAACTTCTGAGTCGTGTTCCCTAGAGATTGTTAAAAATAGGACAGACACTTCAGGCCAGCCTTAGGCAAAACTGAAGTAGGTGAGGTTTGTCTTTGCTGTCTTGGGCCTCTTCCTTCAGTCTCCTCCTCCCTCCTTTGGGTGTCCTCAAGCCACATCTGGCTACCCAGGGCTCCCTAGCTGTCTTCCTAGCTGCAGCCCATGGGCCAGACCCTTCTCTGGCCACCCCACATCTACCTGCTGTGCATTTCACGGCCTGACCATGCCTCGGGCTACAAGCTAGACTACAACAGAGGTCAATAGAGCAGTGGTGTCAAATGTAAATAGAAACGTGACCACCAACCCATACACAGACATTAATGTACTGATGATTGTCTGTAGTCCCACAGCTAGTAAGTGACAAAGTTGGCACTTGGGCTGATTCAAGAGTCCCAAAATCTGTGGGAGGGGTACTGGTCATGGTTATTCATAATGGTAAGGGCTCTGTTGTCAGGGCACCATTCCAAATTGCTGTCTTTCCCTTCCACAAGGAGCACGGATACCCCTGTTGGCTTTACACACAGTAGGCACTTAATACATGCTGAATTGAGTCAAAAAGGATGACTGAATGAACCCTTTCTGGTGGTTTCAGGTTGAAAACTTCTTTAGGGCCCCTGCCTTTGGTCAGGGAGTAGAGACATCATGCTGGGATTGCTCGGTACCGACTTAATGTCATCCTCATGGGCTTTGTGGCAGGGGCAAGGGAGAGAAAATGCTAGTTTTTGAGTGGTTAGTATCTCCTTGAGATCCTGGTATTGCCTGTTTGGCATTAGTCTTGATGCTGGTGGAAAAGCTTGCCCGGACGTGGACAACGTCTTACACGGCCAGGTTTGGTGGGTTATGCAGACCAAACTCTCTCCATTCTTGACCTTATTTTTTCATGGTCACAACTCTACTAGACATCATTGTTTCTCCCTCCCCTGCCTCAGCAAGCCAAGTGAGAATCCTGATATTTAACATCATGGTGCAGTGGAAAGAACGTTGAATTTAGAGTCAGAGGACATGAGTTCAAATTACAGCTTTGACGCTTATGAGTTGTGTGACTTCGGGCAATTCAACTTTCTGGGCTTCAGTTTCCTCATATCTAAAGAAAAGGTTGGACTAAATGGTTTCTGTGGACCCTTCCTGTTCTAAATCTATTATCCCATGGTAGTTCTAAAAATCTTTTTACCCCATTTGGTGGCCACTGTTGGGCTTTGAGCAGCCATAGCACATGCTTTCACCATTGCCAAGACATGATTCCATCACCCTGGTCCTCACTGGAAGGCTTCAAGCAAAGGCTGAATGACTTCCTGTCAGAGAAGCTAGAAAGAGGCCACTTGTTCAAGCTGGGATGGAGTTGGTGGACACTGAGATCCCTTCCGCTCGGAGAGTCTGAGATTCTAGGATACTGCTAGCAAATACAAATCCATATAAAGCCACTTAATATCAAGCTATCCCCAAAGCTGAAATAAAAGGCATTTTATTTCTTTTGTTTATTTAAACCACTCTCTATTCTTTCATCTCTTATTTACCACAAACCCCTGTGACTCTCACTCCCATCACAATCAAATTTTATTTGGCTGAAACAGCTCTAAGTCTAGTCATAAAAGAGAAAAGGAATTGCTACCATGTTCCCTAGGGACTGGCAACACATTTTATCTCATTGTGTCTTTTCAATAATTTAGAAAGTATTTCTTCACTGGGAGATATATTCATTTAGATGACTTTTTAAGCCTTAGGTAATGTGGAACTGAAAAGGGTTAAATTAAAATATTCACCCAGTGACTTTATTCTTTGCCCAAAGGGTTTTTTTTTTTTAACTTTCCTGAAGGGGAGAAGATTGTTCTTTTTAGGATATTAAATATGACCTGAAGGTGATTTTGTGTAATACATTCAGCAGGTAAAAGGCTTTCAATCCATTAATCCCTTCCTTCTACTTGAAAGAGGCGAAACTTTCAAAGAAAAGAAATGTGAAATAGACTGAGGATGGGAGGAAGAGATGATCTTCTGAGTAGGCTAGCACCCAAGTCAGCAATTTCTTAGTTAATCCAAGATTAAGGATCGTAGCTCTACAGTCATCTACAACTTCCTTCCAACCTATCTGGTGTGTCCATGGCGTCTATCACACTTAGAGTCAGATACTACAAGAATGAATTCGGGGAAAAACTAAACCTTCATCTAGAAAGAAAATGCTTTCCTTTGTTTCTGGGTCCCTTGAATTGTTGTCAGTTGTTTTTTGGGCCTACATATCCTAAGCAAAGACATAGGAAGGCACCTCTGCAATCCAGTCCAGTGCCACCCCCACCCCCATTTTACATATGAGGAAACTGAGGCCCAGAGAGCCAGAGCGATTGGTCAAAGGACATATAATAGATTTTAAAAGTTTCATTTGCATTTTAGGGCCCGCTTCACAACAATATGAAAATACCTATTAGCCTTACAATGTGTTTTTTGGCACACACACACACACACACACACACACACAATATTATTTTGTTGTTGTTTGGGATCCATGATTTCCTCTTTGTGGGGAACTCTCTGCGTGGAGACTTCCTGCAGTCACTTATTATTGTGTGACCCTTCATGAATCACTTAACCTCTGTTTGCCTCAGTTTCTTCAACTGTAAAAATGGAGATAATAACAGCACCTGTCTCGTAGAGTTGTTAAGGTCAATGGCGATAATATTTATAAATGTTTAGCACAGTGCCTGGTATATAGTAGGAATTATACAAATGCTTATTTCCTGCCTTTTCCCCTCCAAAGTGAATGAACACCAGATGGTTACCAGCCTCTGGATCATAGTTTGAAAATGCTGTCCAAATACATACATACATACATACTTACATACATATGTATGTATAATGCACATACACGTATATAAACATATAGATGAAAATATCTATCTCTAGCTATCTTCCTAATCTGGACTTGTGATTTTATGGATATAGGAACTTAAATGCTTGCTTTAGCTGTACACAGATTCTATCCCAGCTCTCCCCTTCTCCCTATGTAAGTTCCTTAAGGACAGAAACTTCTTCATTTTGGTCTTTGTGTTTCCAGGGCCCAGGACTGGGCCCGGTACACAGCAGTAACTTAATCAATACTTGTTGATTAAGTAGTTGATTGTAGGTTCACTTGCCTCTCCCAGTGGAATATATGCTTCTTGAGGACAAGTACTGTGATATCCTGCCCCTTCCCTAGCACCATACCTTGTACATTGTAGGTGCTTAATAAATAAATGTTTTCTGATTTCATTTTGTTGAATTTTGTGATTTACAAGAAGATAGAGTAGACTTATTTTGCTTGGTCCCAAGGGCAGAACCAGGAGCAACAGGAGAAGTTGCCAAGAGGCAGATTGAGGCTTTCTGTGTAAGTAAACATTTCCTACAATTTTAACTGTTTGGGTGGAATGGGCTGTCTCCAGAGGGAGTGAACCCCACCTCCCACCCCACTGGAAGTCTTCAAACCTAGAAGATGCCCATTGGTTGGGGGATTAGAGAGCATTCTCTTTTCAGGTACGGCTTGAACTAAATGACCTTCGAGATATCTTCCAGCTCTTTAATTCTGTGAATTGTCTTCCATGAAATAGATCTGGGAATTTAAAGAGGATGACAAGCTCAACGTGTGTTGACAATGTGATGAAAGTCCAAAGACTGATGCTGTGTTAAAAAGAGTCTTAGTGTCTGGGACTAGGGAGGTAATGGTTCTGTTTTACTCTACCTTGGAACAGTATTTTCTGCATTGGGTGCCACATTTTAGGAAGTCCCTTCATATACAGGAATATACCCAGGGGAGACTAACCAAGATAGTGGAGAGCCCTAAGATTATATGTGATACACATGGAGGAACTGGGGATGCTTAGCCTAGAAAAAAAGAAGGCTTGGGGGGATGGCAATATAACTGTCTTCAAGTATTTGAATGGCTTCCATGTGAAAAAGTTATTAGACTTTCTCTGCTCAGTCCCAAAGGGAAGAATTAGGAGCAATGGGAAGATTTTAAATGAGGAAAATGTACGTGAGGTAAGAAAAACTTTCCTGAGAATTAGTACTGCTGATCAGTATAAATACTTATTAAGCATTTACTGTGTACCAGGCACTGTGCTACACACTGGAGATTCAAAAAAAAGGTAAAAGAAAGTCTCTGATTTCAAGGAGCTCACAGCTTAATGGGGGTGCTGATGTACAAACAATGATATACAAGCAAGTTATATGTAGGATAAATGGGAGGTAATCAATAGAGGGAAGGCACTGACACTAAGGGAGATGTTCCTATAGAAGGTGAAACTCTAGCTGGGTCTCTCCAAAAATGGAATGGGCTGCCTTGGGATGTAAAGGGCTTTCCTTTGTGAAAGGTTTTCAAGCAAAGGCTGGATGACCACTTGTCGGCCACAGAATTCTTGTTCAAGTAGAGGTTGGCCTAGATAATCCCTAACATCCCTTTCAAATCTGACTGTGAGATTCTTGGAGTCCTGTCGAAGACAAATACTCCCTTTTCTTCTGCAAATGTGGGTCCTGCTTGTTTTCTATTACTCTATTATTTATTTATTTGGTTATTTAATTTTTAAACTTGCAGCCTACAGCAAAACTGTCTCAGAGGATACATAAAACAAACCCAGCAGCCGCGATGGAACTGGCGAGACTATGGTTCTCCCAAGCCTGTTATTCTCAGGCTCGCCCAAGTGTACCCCTAGAGGGATGTTTCACCAACACAGTTCTGGGCTCTCTTCCCTTTCCTTTCTGTAGTCATGGTAATCTCATCAGCTCTGTTGGGTTCAATTGTCATCTCTCATCAAATAACTTCCAGATGGGAGTTCAGCCCAAACTTTCTCCAGAGCTCCTGTTTGATATCACCAACAAACTCTTGGACAACTTGAACTAGAGGTTTCATAATCATCTCAAACTCAATATTTCCGAAACAGAACTTATTATTTTACCTCCCCCCACTCCCAACCCTCCACTCTGCAGAACCTTCTGAGCACCATCATCCTCCCAGTCCCCTAGGCCAAATGTCATTCTCATTTACTCCACATACCCAATTTCTTGTGAAATCTTGTCATTTCTTTCTCCACAGTCCTCAAATATGCCCCTTTTCCTTCTATTCTAATTCAGACCTTCAAGCTCTCTCACTTGGACTACTGGGACAGCTTCCTAATTGGTCTTCCTGTCTCTAGTTTTTTCTCTGTCCAGTCTATCCTCCATTCAGTCACCATAGTGATTTCCTTAAAGAACAGGTCTGACCATGTCACTGTCCTAATTAATGAACTTTAGTAGCTCTCAATGATTTCTAGCATCAAATGTAAACTATTTTGTTTAGCATCTAAAGCTCTTCATGACTTGGTCCTTTCCTAGCCTTCCCTTCTTTCACATTCCTCCCTTCCATGTACTCTAAGATCTAGTCACACTGGCCTGCTTGCCATTCCTCACCCAGGATGTTTCATCTCTCATCTCAAGGTCTTTGCACTGGCTGTGACCCATGCTTTGAATGCTCTCCCTCAACACCCCTGCCCCTCCAATCCCTGATTTCTTTAAAAACTCAACTCAAATACTACCTTTCTCAGGAGGCCTTTCCAAGACTCCTGGTTGTTAATTATTTCTCCTCTAAAGTTATCTTGTATCTACTCTGAATGAATCTGGTATATATGTATATGTATATGTATACATACCGATGGATACGTACACATATGTGTGCTCTTTTCCTCATTAGAAAGTAAACTCCTTGATAGCAAAGACTTTTTAATTTTCCTTTACATGTCAAGTGCTTAGTATAGTGCCTAGCACATAAGTACTTAACACATGTATATTGATTGATTTTTTGCTAGTCTATAGAAAGTATTATGTAGTATGTTTTAAGGGGATAGAAAAGAAAAAATAGACATGTTTCCTCCATTATTCCAATGATATCCTCATTTATTCATTCACCATGCATTTATTAAGCATCTGCTATGTGTCAGATGCTATACTAAGGACTGGGAAGGAGCATGATGCAGTAGAAAGAGTTAGAATCATATTTCCTGAGTTCAAACCACATCATTGCCAATTATAACCCATGTGCCATTGGGCAAGTCAACTGAGCTTTCTGGGTCTCAGTTGGACTGAGTGAACAGACCCCATGGCCTCTAGGGTCTCTTCCAGCTATAGATCTGTGATCCTCTGATTTTGTGATGCCAAGACAAAAACAAAACTGTCCCTGCCCTCAAGAAGCTTACAATCTAATCCATGCAGTTCCCATGAAGTAAGCAGATAAAGAGCTGGAATCCAAGGGTTTTCCAAAGAGATATCTCCTATACAGTTTCTAATTGTTGTAATTGGTCAATAGACACAAAAGTCCTTTGCATAGGAAAATAGCAAAATCTGGTCCCAATTAGTATTAACACAGTAATAATAGCTAGCAGTGGCATAGTGCTTTAAGGTTTACAAAGTGCTCATGTAAATGACTTGCATCTCACAATGACCCTAAATGGTATATGCTATCATTATCCCTATTTTTGTGGACAGGAAAGCTAAAATGGAGAGAACTTAAGTGACTTGTTCAGGGTCACACAAGTGGCGTGTTTCAGAGGTAGTCAGAGAAGTAGCAAAAGGGGCAAATAAAGGTTTGATGAAAGGGGAGAAAACTACCTTAGAATCAGGGTTGTCCCAAAGTGGGCAAGGCTATCTCAGGAGGAAGGTTAATATAATGCCTAAAGCTCTGACTTGGGAAGAAGAAAGATCTGGGTTTGAATCCTACCTCAGATACTGGTTAGCTTTCTCCTCCCTGTAAATCAATCAACCCAAATAATTAAAGAGCTTACTACGTAGGGAAGCGGTGTCAAACTCAAATAGAAATAGGAGCCACTACTCTGTACATATATTGACCTAGTTTTAAAGTGCAATATTATCTATGCTTTATTGTGTTTTAATTTACTTTGTTAAATATATCACCAATTACATTTTAACCTGGCTCAAGCCATGCCCAGGAGTGTTGTAGCTGTGTTTGACATCCCTGACATAGGGAACACAAAGGCAAAAAAGTGAAACAAAATGAAAGTTACCTTACCTTGTCCAGCCTCAGTTTCCCCAGATATAAAATTGGGATAATAAAATCCATGGTACTTCCCTCCCAGGCTTGTCATGAAGGTTCCATGAGATAACATCTGTAAAGCACTTAGCTGAGGAGGGGAGATAGTCTATGTTTTTGCTTAGGGGGTTTCTAAGGCTATGCAGGGATTCCATGGGTCAACCATCCATCATCTCCCCTTTCCTAGGAAAGGAATTTTAGTAACTGACAGTGTATTAAGGCCACTGGCCATGAGTTGAATGTTGGAGATGGGAGGGAAGACAAGCATTTGAGGGCCCCTTCCCTCTGTACTCAGGGCATATAAATAAGTCCCCTAGCACTGAGGAGGATGGTCAAATTTGCCATACTAATCATTAGAATTCTGTGGACTCACACAACCTTTCTGTTTTTGGGGAAAAACAAACATTTTCAGGGAAAATAAAACAACTAATAAAATGCTTGGGCATTCAGTCTCAGTTCTGTTCTTTTCTGGAATACTCTTATGATGTGTCATGAGGCAAGTTTGTTTCTACTGGGCATTTTTCTTTTTTGCAATATATTTAAAAATTCTCTTCATTATGCAACATGTCTTCTCTTTGCCACAGTCTCTTGCTTTACAGTTTGGCGCTGAATTCACAAGATTTTGACATATATTCTTTAATACTTTATCATGAACTCACCCTCCCCATTGGGTGTTGAGTAAACCTTGGAAAAATAGTAGATTTTTTCCTAGTCTAGCCTTGGCTACAGCCCATCAATGTTTAAAAAATTAATTTACTTCTATTCAGAACTTAACACCCAACAGAATCAACATTTCTATATTCAGAGGAGAGCTGAAAAAAAGGAAGCTACAGCTCTCTACTGTGCACATGGTAGTTTTTCTCTTTAAGTACACAATAACTTAAGAAAATAATAAATTCAACCTCACTTTGGCATTCAAAGTTGTCCTGCTTTGATATCTTTCTAAGTATTATTCGCATGCTTTTAATCCAGACAATACCAGGGATGGGGTAATTCATAGGACTGAATAACTCATTGGCCATAGCAGATAAAGAATGGCCTTGGAGTCAGGAAGACCTAGATTTAAGTCCTTAACCTGATACATACTAATTTTGTGAACATGGTGGTGGTGGCTGTTCATTCATTTCAGTCATGTCCAACTATACATGATTCCATTTGGGGTTTTCTTGGCAAAGATACTAGAGTAGTTTGCCATTTCCTTCTCCAGATCATTTTATAGATGAGACAACAGAGGCAAACTTGTTAGAGTGATTTATCCAAGGTCACACAGCTAGGAAGTGTCGGAGGCTATATTTGAACTCAGGAAGATGAGTCTTCCTGACTCCAGGCCTGGACATGATAAGTGACTTGTCCAAGGTCTACAGGTAATACAAGACAGAGGTAGATTGTAAACTCCAGATGTCTAACTACAAATCTTTTTTCCCCCATATCTTGGTTGGATGGGACAGTCTTAAAGGAATGGAAGAATGTTAGCAGGTAGATATGAGGACATGTGGGTAGACACTATTCCAGACATAGGGGATGGTTTGTGTGTAGGTGAAATGAGAGGATGATGAGAATTCAGCCTAGAAGAGACCTAAGAGGCCCAGCTCCTTCATTTTTACACATGATAAATTCAAAATCTAGAATCAATTTGCCAAAGGTACACAGATAGTTAAGCAACGGAGCTGAGATTGGAACCCAGGTCTTTTGACTCCAAACAGGTCTATCTCTTTTCATTCTGTTTCTGACATTATTAGCATGACATGAACAAGTCACTTATCTGACTTCAATTTCCTCTTATCTAAAATGGGGATAAGAATATTTGTAGACCCTACCTTACAGGGTAGTTGTGAGAATCCAATGAGATAATGTATGTAGAATGTTTTGTTAACTTTAAAATGCTATGAAATGCCTGTTATTATTATTATTACTACTACTACTACTACTACTACTACTACACCAAGCTGGAGAAGTTAAGATGCCATTAGAGAACAGTGAATAATCTAGCTTGGCTGGAGTGTAGTGTGTGAAGACCAGTGAAAGTGTGTGAAAAGCATGAAACAAGGCTGGAGAGGCAAGTTGTAGAAGGCCTTGTATGCTAGGCTAAGGAGCATATGTTTTATTTGGTAGGCAATGGGGAACAATTGAAAGTTGTTGAGCCCAAGAGTGATTTGATCAAGTGGTGAATCAGAACATTTGCTTTGGTAGTGGTGTGAAGAAGGCAACATGGTAAAAGGGAAAGACAAGAGGCAGGAAGATGACATGGAGGTTGTTTTGACAGTCAAGTGAAAGGGGGTGAGTATCTGAACTGGGACAGTGGCTCCTTACTATTGGTTGTCTCAAATCTAAACTCTTTTGCATAGGTCTTCCTTCCAGGTCTCTGTCCAACTCACTCTTCCCCAGTATGATACAGAGGATAGGGCACTGGAGTAGGAGATGCGGATTCTAATTCTGCTTTTGACACTATCTTTGTGATCTCTGGCAAGTCACCTTACTTCTCTGGGCCTCGGTTTCCTCAGATGTATAATGAAAAATTAGGTCTTGATGTCCTCCAGGGTTCTTTTTAGCTCAAAACCTACAGTTCTTTGATTTATGAACTTAAAAGTCTCACCTATGGCACATACTAACCACGTGACCTGGGCAAGCCACTTCTTCCCTGGACCTCAGAAAAAGGAGGTAAAATCTGAAAAACAACAGGGTTGGACCTGATTGCTCTGAAACTCTACATGTGTGATCCCTCTTCCCCACTCTCCCCACACCTCCAGCAACATCTCTCTTTACTCCCTAGAGCCGTCTTTCTGTTCCAACCAAGTTAATTTGCTTACTGATGGAATCCAACATCCCCCATGACCGACTCTACCTTCATGCCTTTGCACAATGCCTATCCAAGGGATTCCGGCATTGAATGGGAGGCTGGATCAGGGGATCTCTAAGGTCCCTTCCCACCCTAGCATCCTATGTTCTTCGAGTCTGCACTAGGTTATTTTGTTGGTAACTGATTGTCTTTTCGTAAATGTTTTGTCATCTCAATTATAAGCATTACAAAAGCTAGTCAAAGGCTGTATCTTCTTTTCTTTTGTATGCTGCGTGACGTAATGGTCCATTGCTGCCTGCTTGGGAAATGTGAACAGTCAGATGATGTGACTTGGCTGGTCTCATCCACTCTCAAGAGCACTAAACCCACTTGCAATTTTTTAAAAACAAAGAAAAAGAAATCAGGATTTAAAAAAAGAAAATTGGGTGGCCTGAGCTTAGTAAGATGAATTAGTGCTCTCATCAGACACCATGATGGAGCTATCACTCAGAATGGAAAGAATACAAGAAGGGCTAAATGGCAAATGGTGATTTGATTATGTCTTGAGTGCACTGTTACAGAGAGAATGAATAGAGGCCATCATTTTGTCCAACCTCCCGTGGCAAGATAGCCCTTGAAATGAACTACATTCCAAAGATAATTATGGCATTCAAGATCTTGGATCAATAATGAAGGAGAGGTCCTCACTAGTTCATATTTTGCTGAAGCATCTATGCTACAAAATCATAAATTGACCCATCTCAGGTACTGGTCAGTATCCCTCTGGGGTTGAACCAAAAGGAACATTTTTTCCCCATTTGACCATATTCCACTTTCAAATGGGTTTTTCATGTTTGATCACTC
Source organism: Vombatus ursinus (assembly GCF_900497805.2). NCBI lineage: Eukaryota > Metazoa > Chordata > Mammalia > Diprotodontia > Vombatidae > Vombatus > Vombatus ursinus. The sequence goes on along the minus strand of NW_020954588.1, from coordinate 20,652,688 downwards.
ATACGAATCAATTAATGATGTCACACAGCAGCTTCGCATACTTCTAGGGAGTACCTGGAAAAATTATTCTGATGCAAAGTATCCCAACTCTCAATCAATTAATCATCAAGCATTTATTAAGGATTTGCTATATGTCTGGCAGTGTGCTAGGTACTGTAAAAAGGAAGGCAAGCACGAACCAGTTCTTGCCCTCAAGGGACTTACATTCTATACTACTGAGCCTATTGAGGGTTTTAAGGGAAAACTATTCCCTCTCTTATCAAATTTGCTATGGGAGAAATATGTCCTCTCTGAGTTTAGGTAGTGTATGAGTAACTGCTAAATATATATTTACCACAATGCAGAAATTATGGAGGTAAAAACCTAGGTTTTATTATTGTACTCAAGCATAGGGTCAGGCCTAAGAGAAAATCCGAACCCTCATTAGGATTCTAATGAGGTTTCTTATGGGAAAGGTTATGTCAGAGAAATAATTCATTTACATATTACAATCCTATACATTCCGCTTGGGCCATAAAAGTCAAAGAGTAGATCCACAATCACATACTTCCTTCAATGTCATGAAAGTTGAACAAACTTAGTTAAACAGAGTCATAATCTCATTCATCCCTTAAGGAAATAAACTTTATCAAACAAACTCTTTAGGTAAACTAAGTCAGGTTACAGATTAAACTACATTGGGAAAATTCACAAATAGACTAATTAAGGAGGATGATTTACATGTTGACAAGGAGTTAGGAACAGTTGAGCTTTTTCCTCTGGCTTCTTATCTAAGAAATCCTTTTTTTTTTTTTTTTGTGAGACAATTGGGGTTAAGTGACTTGCCCAGAGTTGCACAGTTAATAAGTGTTATGTGTCTGAGGCCGGATTTGAACTCAGGTCTTCCTGATTGCAGGGCTGGTGCTCTATCCACTGCACCACCTAGCTGCCCTCTAAGAAATTCTTAAGGTGTGTAAGTAAATTTCCACATCCCATGAGAGAGGTTTGGTCAGGTAGGTTAATATTAACCAAAAGATGCAGGAAGAATAAAAGAAAATAAAACAACTCCCATAGCAAGGGCATCATCGGGTTTTGAGCATGATGATTCACGATCTTTGAAGTAGACATGCAGAGATTACATGATTAAAAGGACACAGAACCTTTGACCTTGTTGTTTGCTTCTATTGGCCCAGGAGATCCCAGCTATCTATTGTGAAGTAGCAGCCAAGCATAGCAGATAAGGTACTGGACCTCAAATCAGGAAGACCTGGGTTCAAAGTCTTCCTCAAACACTTACTAGTTCTATGACTCTGCTTAAGTCACTACCTTCTCTACACCTCAATTTCCTCATCTATAAAATGATGGGGGAGGTGTACTTGATGGTCTTTAAATTTGTTTCCACCTCTAAATACATGATTCTGTGGTCTTAGTTTCCAGGCTTGGGATGTAACAAGATATCCAAAGAAAGGCCAGATTTTCTAATATATAAAGTCTTAAGGGGTCCCTATGGAAGTGATAGGAGTTTCCTTCTCTGTTAGTTCTACTAGGACCAGGATCTCTCCACAGTGTCCTTCTCCAATGCTGGTCTAGGAATTAGGGAATTTCAGAGTTCAGAAGATCATGGATCTAGCTAGAAGATCTCTCAAGGGACACGTAACACACCCGATCCAGAATCTAGCTCTACCAAATAGCTGACAAGTGATTAACTAGACTTTGCTTAGACACCTCTAGTGAGGAGAACCAACTCTTCCTTGAGGCAGCCTGTTCCACTTTCAGACAGCTCAAGTTGTTAAAAAAAAAGGGTTTTTTTTGTCTTACATAAATTTGTTTCTTTGCAGATTCCACCCACTGTTCCCAGCTCTGCCTTGTGGGGCAGATTTTGTGGTGACCTGATTGATAATTGAAGGATAAGACCATAGTCTCCACATCCAGTCTCATTCCTATTGTTTGATCATTTCAGTCACATTTGACTCTCCATGACCCCATTTGAGGTTTTCTTGGCAAAGATACTGGAGTGCCTGGCCATTTCCTTCTCCAGCTCATTTTACAGATGAGGAAACTGAGACAAACAGAGTTAAGCGACTTGCTCAAAGTCACACACAGTGCTTTATCCACTGTGCCATCTAATTGCTCAGTCTCATTCCCAAGGTGCCCTAAATACATGACAGAATAAAGATGAAAAGCCGTGTCTGTTTTCTGTAGTTATAACGATGGGTCACATAGAAACAGAGAGTGAGAAGGATAACCTAAGGATAGCCTGCATCCTACAATGGTCTCCATGCAATGTCAAGAGAAATAAGTGGCGGGTCCTTTAGCATGCTGAGTGACCCCTTGTTGAAGATTTACATCAGGAGTTCTTCATGTCTTTGGTGTCAGAGACCCCAGTCTGGTGAAGCCTAGAGATCTATTCTCAAAATAAGGATTTTAAACAATTGAAGGAAATGCTAAGTTTCAGTTAGAGGTTAGTGCAAATGAAGATGTAACTTGACAGACCACAGGAAATCTATCCATAGTCCCCAGCCTAAAATGCTCTGGTTTATAGGAAGATATGGATTAATGGATAAGAATTGTATAGGAGGAGAACATATGGGTGGGTTGCTACTAGCACCATTGGAGGGAGTGCCCACATCAGTAATTTCCTAGAGCCATTGAAGGAAGGATGGTCTGTTTCCTATCAGTCCTAAAGAGCTTTGGTTTTGAGCTTTTGTCTCAGGAAAAACATAGAACAGGAAATTGTACCTGTTAAAAAAAACTTACCTCCACTGCAGCTTTTGCCCTTTCAAATTCCTCTTCTAAGGAGTGGTTTCTGGAGAGTAATGCACTTCCCCAGCGCTGTTCTTTGGTCAGGCGAGCCTAAAATAAGCCCAAAACAATGACATTGTAATCAAATGAGTCACAGCTGCCTGACTCTTTCCCCATTTCACTCCATTTGGCCTCCACTAGAACTCAAGAGGCACCTGCAAGAGACCTAAGCCTTTTGTTTACTACTTAGCAATAGGAATATTTCTCAAAGGGCAGATGACCTTCCTTCCATGGGATGTAGAGACCTGCTCATGGGACAGGATAGACTTAACAGCAGAGCTAGCCCCATGGAAGAGCAAATGCTCAGCCAAGCTGGAGGTCAGATGTCCATGTCTCTGCACAGATGCCTCATGCACTCACGGCTTCACATCACTTATTACTATTTGCAAATCGTGTTGCTTCTACTATGGCTATCCTCTTCAGGCCCTTGCCACTGGAATTACCCAAATTCTGCCCTAGATGTCTCTGATAGCTGAGCTTTTGCCTTATCTTGCCTTCTTGTCATTCTTTGGCCCTCTCCCTTCCCCTGGGACCCCCTATTTTTAGTTCCTGCCTAGGTATTGTCTTTTCCAGTTAAAATATAGATTCTTTGAGATCTCTTAGAATTTGTATTGGTATCTCCAGCACTTAGCACAGTGCCTGGCAAATAGTAAGGGCTTAATAAATGCTCTATATACCTTCTCTCCCCCCTCTCCTTTATTCCTGGATGTCTTCCTTCTCCTGAATTCCTTCCTCCCTGCATCCCAGTCCAGCCTATCACAGCAGGGCAGCCTCTGAACTGTCCTCCGCTTCCTCCCAGCAACAATAATCTAATGGGCTTCATCTCATTCCCTTAGAGCCCAATCTTTGCTAAGGAAGAACAGAGGATAACAGGCCATACCTAGATAGATGCATTAATCATTGCTGATGTGTTACTTTTTAAAATTAAACGATAATTTTTCAATTACAAAGCATTTATTTTTTTTCTCTCTCCCACCCCACTACCCCAGCAGGGGGAAAAAGAAAGAAAAGCTAAAGTCTTGTAATAAACATGCATAATCAAGCAAATCAAATTCCTACATTGGCCATGTCCAAAAATATGAGTCTTTTTCTGCAGATTGAGTCCATTGTCTTTCTGTCGGGAGGTGGGCACCACGCTTTATCATCGGTTTAGAGGGAAATGATTAGAATCAGGAGAACACTTTATATCACAGTGTGTTAATTTTTACAGGTTGCATAACATCCTCACCCATTTGCATGCACATATCTCCAGAAGGCTCTGAAGGAGTGTCTCTAATCATGTGAATTTTGAAGATAGTTGTACACTCTGAGTCAGACGAGAATTCATTTAGTCCAACTTCTCCAAGCAGGACTCCCTTCTCCAATATCCCTGACCAAAGCATGGGAATTAGAGAGAGAAAGGACCTTAGAGGTCATTTACTGCAATCCCCTCAATTTGCAGATGAGAAAACTAAGGCCCAGAGAAGTTACACGTCTTACTCAAGGTCATATTGTTAGTAAGCAGCAGAATCAGATTTTAAGTCCAGGCCCTTTATCTCCAAATCCAGGATTCCTTCCCGTATTCCAAAATGCCCCCATCCAGCCCCAGCGCGAGCATTTCTGGGCTTGCTAGGTTTTGAGTGGACCTTGCTATTATTTGGACAACTTTGATGATTAAAAAGCACTTCCTTACAGGACCACAGGGATTGGACCTATGATTTTATTGGTATTGGGAACTCCCTCTTCTAATAGACATCAGTTCCTTCTCTGAAACTTGGAGAATAAGAGAGATGCCTAGAGTACTGATTAAGCGACTTGCCCAAGGTCACATAGCCAGGGCAGGATCTGAACCTGGACCTTCCTGGCTCCAAGGCCAACTCCCTATCTATTCTGCCATGCTGTTTCTCTACATGCTTCTATTGAGCCCCAATCTGTCTGCAGGTAGCTTCCATCTCCTCATTCTGCCCTCTGGGGCAACACAAATAAGACTACATCCTCTTGCATGGGATAGCCCTTCAGACGTTTGAAAAGAGTCAGTAGGAAAGAGATTTTTTTGAACAGAAACGTTTTCTGCCCACAAGGAACATGTGGCTACCTACTCTGGCTGCCTCTTGGAAAGCATAGAATTGATGTGCGTGTGCTACGATAATGTATGGTTGTTCTACTTGCTAACATTAGTCAGGTGCGTCCCACTCCTCTCCACACACTTGCATCTGTTCCTCCCTGTGATCTGCTCATTCTTCACTTGACCCTTTGGCCAGGGTCAGTCTATTCCTCTTCCCTTCCTTTTATAAATAGGGGTGAGAACCAGAAAGTGTTTGGAACACATACGCCATAGAAAGGATGTTACTTTCACTCTTTGTCCACAAGCACCCTTATGCCTCTCCTGGTGAATGAGACCTTTGGCATAGAACCTGGTTACAGACACCCCTTAGGACTACAGGGGGCTAAGAGGCCTGGAGAACCCCTAACTCTGATGCCATCTTCTTAGCACCAACTGCAGAGCTGGATCATGTGTCGCTTTCATTCTGCCAAGTCAGTTTTAATTACATTTAGGGCTTTTGCTTGCTGGGATCGAAGAATCAAACCATTTAATGCAAACCCATAATACTCTACTCAGTACCTGATTAAAGAATGAATTTTAAATTGGTCAGTTTTGAAGTCCCACTATCCAATGAGGCTACAGCTGCTTCTTTTTTTTTTTTTTGCAAGGCAATCGGGGTTAAGTGACTTGCCCAGAGTCACACAGCTAGTAAGTGTCAAGTGTCTGAGGCCAGATTTGAACGCAGGTCCTCCTGACTCCAGGGCCAGTGCTCTATCCACTGCACCACTTCATTGCCCCATAGTTGCTTTTTTCTCAACTTATAGATGTTTGATAATTTTAGGGAAGGACAGAGAAAGGGGATCCAGAATGGATCAGAGGCTGCTTGGAGATAAAAGGTGGAGCTTCAGGAAGGATAGTCTTTGTCCTGACAGGTAGTGTTGCACAGTTGATAATGAGCCAACCTCATAGACAAGAAGACCTGGGTTTGAAACCCATCTTGGTCACATATTGTGAAGCTGAGTGGGTCACATAACTTCTCAGTCTCTAAGACTAAGGTGCAGAGTAGGCATTGATCTGTGTTGAGAGAAGGAATGTCCTCAATGGGAACTCTCCACACAAATGAAATCACAGGTCCCAAAAAAGGAGGAACTCTTATACCTTATTCATTTGGAAATATAAGCAATGGAACCCTTCTAGGCATGGTTAATGATTTCTGTTTAACAATTATATACTTCAGGTGTTAATATTTAGAGTTATAATATTAAAATTAAAAAATGGCTTCTTAGCTTTAAACCAGATTTTTAAAAAATCTTAATACTTAGAAGTCACTTGGACTGTACATGTCACTTCGATTTTCAGTGATGTGTATGCAATTAATTTATTTTCTAATTTATGCACATTACTACCCATTGCAGCAACTCCCTGTTCTCCAGGGTTTGTGTACTCTCATTTTCAACAGCATAAGAACTCTGATTCCATTTGTGCTGCTTTTCTTAGCAATTATCTCCAGGATTCTGGAGCATTAACAGAACAGCAGAATCAAAAACTACACCAGAAAAGTATTTCCAGAACCCACCTCCCTTCCCAAAGAACTAATAAGTTAGAGTGAGACAATATCCAAAATTGCTGGATAAATACATTTTGAGGAGATGTGCTCAGAAATAGAAACTACACTGTTATCTCTCACAATTGAGCAGACACCAAATAATGGTGTCTTATGTCCTTAATATTTAAAAATAAAGACCAAGGGATAATGTGGCAGGGTAGATAGAGGGTCTGGTCTTAGAGTCAGGAAGAGATGGTCTCATGTAGTCTGACTCATGTAGTCTGTGTGATTATGGGAAAGATACAGAGCCTCTCAATGCCTCCAGGCTAGGCTTTAAGATTACAAATTATACAAGAGTTGTCAACATGTATTGTTGGAGGGAGCTACTGTGCATTGATGAAGTCACAGGCTTGGATGAAGAAGAAGATGATGATGAAGAAGACGAAGATGAAGATGAAGATGAAGGAGGAGGAGGAGGAGAGGAAGAAGAAGAAGAAGAAGAAGAAGAAGAAGAAAAAGAAGAAGAAGAAGATGAAGAAGAAGAAGAAGAAGATGAAGAAGAAGAAGAAGAAGAAGAAGAAGAAGAAGAAGAAGAAGAAGAAGAAGAAGAAGAAGAAGAAGAAGAAGAGGAAGAGATAAGCAAGGAACTAATTGAATTTGGGAAAATAACAGAACTATGCCACCTGACACTGAAATCATGTTTTCTATCAAGCCTGGGAGTTTTTCCTTGAGCCAAGTTCACATCTTGCTTGCTTAAAGTATTTCCTTTAGTTTAACTCTTATTTTACAAACATTTCTAGTTCTATTCTGACACTTTTCCCCACAATGAGTCTCACATGGAACAATAAATGGTACAAGGCAAAACTATTTCTTCTGTTCCCTTTCTAGGGCTCACAAATTTGGAAGGGACCTTAGTGGTTATTGGGTCCAACCCCTTCATTTTACAGGAGAGGAAATAGCTACAAACAAGTTAGGTGACTTGTCCAGAGTTATATGGCTAATCAATGTCTAAAGCAGGATTTGAATTTGGGTCTTCGTGACTTTGAAGCCAGCATTCTATCCACTATGCAGCCACCAGATGTCCAATTTTGATTTTCTTCATACTCTTCAGTATTTATATTCCCCAATGATATGGCAATCACTTACTGCCTATTAGCATATTTTTCATAAGTGGAACACTAATGAGAATATCATTTCATCGTCAGTGCTTTCCCCATGGCATTATAGGTGGTATCACAACAATCAGAATTTCCGGAATGAGAGGGAGAAGGACCAAGGAGAAGTGTTCCCTCAAGTGCCCAGGGCTCTACCCGTGTATAACTTGAGAGAATACAATCCAAATTTGGAATTGCATTTGGAAACCAAAAGGGAATCAATGCCAACAGTATCATTTCAGTATGTTTTTAGCACTCTGGAACCTGGCCACTCACTGTGTTCTGCAACAGATGTACTTTCTAGGTGCTTTGTAAGGATAAATACAAGAATCCTTTGGAAATAAACTCATTTAGATATACAATGGCATGCCTGGAGGTCTATGTAAACTTAGTAGGAGGTCACGAAATAAGAATCTAGTCTGGAAAGATGACTGAGAGAGGAGATGATAAAAGTATGTTAATAACAGGGAGAGAAGACCAGCTTTGGGAAACATTTGATAAACTCTGGGACTATTAAGATGAGGCAACACCTCAGGAAGGTTGAATAAGATAGTTTGAGGACAAATAATAGCAAGTCCTGCTTCTCATAGGGAATATGATAAACTCTTTTGGATCCAGAACCATGATTCCTTCAGCAAAGACTCCTCATCAGTAAATTATGTGCAATTTAAGAATGTTAGATAGTCACCTGAGAGGTTGTGACTTGCCCAGGATCACAGAGCTAATTTTTGTCAGAATCTGAACCAAGATTTTCCTGATTCCAAGCCTGAAACTCTATCCAGCAGATGACAGTGCTGTGAATGGTGGTTACTGTGACATCAAGAACTTAAAAATATCACAATAATTTTGCAGTAGAGTTTAGTACATAGTAAGCACTTTGGAAATGCTTTTTCTCTCTCTCTGTCTCTCAATCTATGTCTATCCATCTATCACCTTTCTTGGTCTTTCTTTTTCCCTCCCTTCCTTCTTTCTCTCTTTCTTATATCTATGTCTATCATCTATCTCCTTTGTTTCCTTTCCTTCCTTCCTTCCTTCCTTCTTTTCCTTCTTTTCCTTCTTCCTCCTTCCTTCATTCTTCCTTCTTTCCTTCCTTCCTTCCTTCCTTCCTTCCTTCCTTCCTTCCTTCCTTCCTTCCTT
>NW_020954588.1:20536677-20644037 GCF_900497805.2 Vombatus ursinus | reverse complement strand
CTTCCTTCCTTCCTTCCTTCCTTCCTTCCTTCCTTCCTTCCTTCCTTTTTTTCTTTCTTTCTCTCTATATCTTTCCTTGTCTTCCTTCTTTCTCTCTTTCATCTATCTAAATATCTATCCTGAGAGCAGGGATTTCTTTTACCTTTCTTTGTACCTCTACCACAGTGCCTGACACAAAGCAGGAACTTAAAAAATGCTTGTTGATTGACTGATGGTCTATCTATCTGTCTGAAGAACAGGTCATGGTACAAGGGAAAGAGAGCTGAACTTCAAAGTTAGAAGACCTGGGTTCAAATCCTAGCTCCCCCATTTACTTCCTCTGTGTGGCCTTAGGCAAAGCACTGAACCCCTTTGATGCCTCAGTTTTCACAATTGTAAAATAGAGAGGGATTTAAATTAGATGATCTCAAAGATACCTTCCAGCTATAAACCTATGATCTTATGATGTATCAGCTAGGGTAGCTAGGATAGAACACCAGTCCTGGAGTTAGGAAGATTTATCTTTGGGGTTCAAAACCATCTTTACTAGCTGTGTGACCCTGGGCAAGTCACTTAATCCTGTTTGCCTCAGTTTCCTCATCTGTAAGATGAGCTGGAGAAGGAAATGGCAAACCACTTTAGTGTCTTTGCCAAGAAAACCCCAATTGGGATCATGAAGAGTCAGACATGACTGAAACAGGACTGAACAATAAAAATGATGTGTCAGGCAGGTAATCAGTCCCTCTGAAGCAGTGACTAGTCCTGATAGGCAGTCCTGGAGCATTTCTAAAGTCTGCCTTAGTACAATAAAAGGCCATGTCATGTACTAATATTTCTGTTCTAAGGTACATTTTCACTGGTGAAAGATGATCAGCCTTTCACCAGGCAAATGCCTAACAAGGCTCCATTACTGTGTCTGGCTCCCAGGTCATCAATGTTTCAAAACCAGTCTGGATTATAGATTGCAGGAGGGAAAGGTTACTGTTTAGCAAGAAGAGGAGGTCTCCTAGGATGCTGGTGTTGCAATTTATGTTTTCTTTTTGACTCAAAACTGTAAATGTGACTAGAATCTTATTGTGACTGCAGAATTCTTAGTTAAGAGGCATGCTTTATATTACTTTGAGAAGTAGAAAGTCTTTAGGCACACTTTTGGGGAACAGTTGCTGATCCCCAAAAGTTGCTGAACATCTTGTTACTATTGTCTTTCCCCGAAATATTTGCCTCATATTTATATTGTGCATATTTGCTTATGTATGTATTGTTTTCCCCCCAAAGAATACACACTTATTGAAGGCAGGGCCTGTTTGACTTTTGTTATTGTACTTTGGTACCTGGCATTTAATTGATTGACTTTATCTGATTGATCAATTGATGTTGGAGAGTAGATCCTTTGTCAGTTAGATCTCCAGTGCTTAGCCAGCAAAAAAAAGCAAAAACAGCCCCTGGTCTCAAGGAGGTTGCAGTGGAGACAGAGTATGGGGGTTGACCTCTGAACTTCAAACCTACTGTGGAGTTCTGTGATTCTGTGAATATAGGAAGCATCTAGCTAATATTTTCTATTTAAAAAAAAGAAGCCCAATGTAATAGCTAAAATGTTGGATTTAGAATCTAGAAGCCCTGAATTCAAATCTTGCCTCAGATATTTATTAGGTATGTAACTCTGGGACAAGTTACTTTACTGCTTCTGTTAACCTCAGTTTCCTCAACTGCAGAATGAGGAGGTTCAACTGGATGACCTCTAAGGTCCCTTCCAACTCTGAAACTATGATCCCATGAATTCTCCTTTCAGTCAAAATACAGTAAATAATATTCATTATGGAGCTGAATACTGAATGCAAATGCAGGCAATTTCAAGCCAGCCTCAGCACTCAAAGAAAGGCTTCTTGAAACCTGAGCAACTCAGCAGTGTGAGTGTAGAAATGCTGGTTCAGGAGTGAGAAGGAAATGGGGATTAGAACACATGGGGAAAAGAAATCTATTTTACTCTTAACCAATACACTCTTTAAAAAAAGCTTAATTATAGCAGAGGCAGAAAGTGTCTGTGAAACTGGAAACAGCTATAGAGGTAATGGGATGTTTGGGTTATTATTGCTTAGTCTAGAAATTCCAGTTTAGTCTATGCCTTGACTTGTATATGTTGCAGGAGAAACAGCAAAAACAACTGTTCTTATTGTAAGTTCTGGTCCTGACATCTGGCAATTGTAGCTGCCAACATAGTTGAGTATATACAAACAAACAAACAAATAAATAAACAAACAAACAAATAAATAAATGAACAAACACACACAGAGATACTTATAGACCTTCATATATCTCAGTTATTTTCATAGAATATAGAGCTGAAAAGGACATTAGAGATTATTTTGCCCCTCATTTTGCAGATGAAGAAATTGAGGCTCAAGGAGGAGGTAGTGACTTGCCCAAGGTCACATAGGTGGTATAGAACAGAACAGGGATGTGAACTCACATCCTCTAAGTCCTCTAAGGTCAAATACAGCATCTTAAAATCTTACTTTGTGTTTTAATGTAGGACCTTAAAGTTAACCTACTGATAGATATGCCTTGGTAAAAGGCAAACAGAATTTCCTTGATTGGATTATGCTAATTGAATGTGAGGGTATTAAATTCTCCAAAGGAATAAGGGCAGAATTTCCCTCCCTCCTCCTGGATGTTAACAACATTGAATAATCAGCACTAAGAGAAGGTTCTTTCAAACTCTTGGATTCTGTGATGTTAAAGGAGTTTGAAAGTGAAGGCCTATTTAAAGTAGAGAGTTTAGGAATGAATTATGTGCTCCTTAGTTCTATTTTTATAATTCAATTTTATCCTAAGGGGAAAAAAAATCCTACATTTATTTGTATCTTATTTCTCTACTAATGCTAACATTGATGAAATGAGATTCACTCTCATTCCCTGAATGTATACAGAGACCTAGACAAACTTTTAAGTGCTATGTAAATGTCAGCTATTATTATTTTTTTGTTATTATTACTGCTACTAATTTGATTACCTGGGACTTGATTAGGACAAACAGCCTGGATTTTAGGATTATTGGATAATAGAGTCAGATCTGGAAGCGACCTTAGAGGTCATTGTGTCCAGCCTCCTTGTTTTATAGGTGAGAAAACTAAGAAAGAGAAGTTAAGTGACTTGCCCATGGTCCCATGGCTGTTAAGTATCTGATGTGGGAATTAAACCCCCATTTTCCTGATTCTAAGACCTGCACTCTTTCCACTACTCCATGCTGCCCTTGATGGGGTACCTTCTCCATTATTAGCATGCTTTCTATTGTTCCTACCCAGTGTTCCTGCTCTGGGAACATCCGGTTTTGCCTTATTTCTAGCTCTCCTCCGGGAGCATTCAGTTCCCTTGCAAGCATCAAGCTAATGGAATGGAATACAGAACAATTTTTTTATACAGAACAGAGAAGACAGAAAGGACTTGTACCCAAAGTCAAAGCTTGTCAAGAAAATTTTTCCTTTTGGTGAGTCCTGCCATGATTCACAACCATAAAGTATCCCTGGGAAAATATTGGTCCTAAGATAGGCATTTGTGAATGGGAGCAGTTGAGAATCATTGAAAGTGCTGTACAACCTCCCAAATTTGATCTGGTTTGTTTTCAACTCCTTGTTACCTTTGGGTCCAGCTCACTGTCCAACAACAGTGCCTAACCAAGATGCAAACACTGATAGACTTATTTCACAAAGGGCTACCCATCCAGCTTGATGTCATAATCTGGGCAACATGCTTTGTGGGGTATCATAGGTCACTTTCTGTGGGGTATCATAGGTCAATCTCTTTTGAGTGAACATGGATCAGAATGAAGAAGCCCTGAAGGACTGAGGGGCTTGAGGAAAGCAGTATAATACCATCTGCCAAAAGGAGCTTCTGGTGAACATGAGCAGTTATAGGGAATCTCTCTTCTAGTTGAACTTTGCAGAAAACATCCTTCTTGACACAGGGGAACACCAGTGGGGAGCATAGTTGCTATTGAATGCATTTCTAGATATTAATTCTCATGATTGTTGAACAAAATTACCTCTATGGTTACATCTGTCAAGGGCTCTTGTGCAGTCTTATCACATTGACAAAAGAGACCTTGTTGAAGTAGATTTCAAGACTAGCTCTCATTCTATAGAGAAGAATGTTTTTGAAAATCACCAAACAATAACCACAGTGGCTTTTGTATTCTCAACACCTTCCAGTCAATTGTGTGACAGTCAAGATGTACTCTCTTGTGGAAAATCACCTGGTAATACCTGCCTGAACTTGTCTTGTATTTTCACCAGGAATTCTCTCAATCCATTCATAATCATATTTTCATAAAGACTATATAGAAAGTAGACACATGGATCAGTAGTAGCTACTGTCTTCTCTTTCACATTTGGTTTTATGGCAATAGAACAGACTTTGGTCTCTTTCACACTTTGCAATCTTCCATTCTTTGACATGTCTTGAAGATATCCCCAAGAAACTTTAAAACTGTGTCACCTTCAGAATGGCTTTCTTATGTATGTATTTCATAAGGTTCAGGTGCTCCTATCTCTAGATGACAGGCTGATTGCAGGACCATGATTATGATCAATGTATTGTGCCAGGATGATAAAATTTCAAGAGCACTGATAGCATCCATACTTCTCTAGCAGACAGAAACAACTAAGCTCAGCAATTAGTCAATCAGCCAATCAGCAAGCATTTATTAAATGCTGACTATGTGCCAAGTACTGTGCCAAGCACCACTGTGCTGTAAGAAATGATGAGCTCAATGATCTTAGAAAGTCACGGAAAGACTTGCCCAAAATGATGAAGAGCGAAGTGAACCAAGAGAACATGCTATACGGGAATAGCAATATTGTTTTAAGAACAACTTTGAGTAAGTGATTTTGACTACTATAAATACACAAATTAAAATAAAGGGCATATGAAGAAAGATGCTATCTGCATCTAGAGAAAGAATGGATAAATAGAAGTATGTACAGAATAATTTTACATAAATATCGATTTTTGTCTAATGGTAGCCATCTCTAGGGTGGCGGGGAGGGAAAAAGAGAAAAAAATAGAAATTTACCTGATAACTTTGTTGTATATTTGGAGGGAACAGCAAGTTGTACATGGTAGATTTGCAGTTTCATGAGCAATCATCTTTTTTGGTACTGTTATAGAAATGCTTGTTTTGTTCCATGAATTGAAAATAATTGAAATTGAAAATAATTAAAAATAAAATAAATAAAAAAGCCAAAAAAACAAAAACAATAAATTGAAATAAAACAGAACCTGCCCTCAAGGAGCTTATAGTACAATAGGAAAGAAAGCATGTATGTAAATACAGGCTACATACAAGATAAACACAGAGTAGATGGAAGGCAATCTGAGAGGAGTAATGCTAACAATTGGGGAGAGGGCAGTGGGAAGCAGGAAAGGCCTCCTCTAGGAAGCTGTGCTTGAACTTAGTCTGAAGAAAGCTAGTGATACTAAGAGTCAGAGACTGGGGGTGAGGAGAGAGCTTCCAAGCATGGAGAAGGCCAGGACAAAGAAACAAGACTGGAGATGGATGGGGTGTCATGTTTAAGGAACAAGCCAGCCAGTATGACTGGATCATAATGTGTGAAGGGGAGTAGAATGTCATGGAAAGCAGAAGACTTTAAATGCCAAAGCGTTCTATATTTCATCTTGTGGGTGAGAGGGAGCCATTGTGATTTATTAATTAAGGGGATGACATAGGTAAGCCTACTCTTTGGTTGCTGAGGGGGGGATGGATTGATGTAATAATATACAGTATCTACTATATGCCAGGCACTGTGCCAAGTACTTTACAATTTCAATCCTCACAATAGCTCTGGAGGTAGGAGCTATTATCATCCCATTTTACAGATAAGGAAATTGAAACAAACAGAAATCACTTACCCAGCTAGTCAAAGAGCTAATAAGTGTCTAAGGCTGGATTTGAACTCCAGCCTTCCCAACACCAGGCTTGGGGTTCTAACTACTGTGCAACCTAGCTGTTTCAAGGGAGAACAATTAGAAAGTCAATTCAATAGTCTAGGCAAGAGATGATAACAGTCTAATCTAGTGTGGTAGCTGTATGAGTGGAGAAAAAGGAATATATGTGAGAGGTGTTGTAGAGGAAGAAGTTACAAGATTTGGCAACTGATCAGACATACGGGGTGAGCAAGAGACAGAGAAGTCAGGGATGACACAGATTTTGAAACTAAATGACTGGAAAAATAGTGGTACTTTCAACATTATAAGTTCAGAAGCAGAGAGAATTAGAGGGGAAGTGGGAATGTAATGGGTTCTGTTTTGGACAGGTTGAGTCTGAGATGCTTACAGGACATCTAGTTCAAAATGTCCAATAGGCAGGTGGTGATGTGGACTGATGCTAAGGCCATATAAATAGATCTGGCAATCATTTGTATAGAGATGATCACTGAACCCAAGAAAGCTGATAAGGTCACCAAAGGAGAGAGTATGAAAGGAAAAGAGAAGAGGGCCCTGGATAGAGCCTTGGGGAAAGTCATAGTTAGTAGGCATGACATGGATGAAGATCCCGCAAAAGAGACTAAGAAAAAGGAGTGGAAGGAGGCGTCTTCTCATGTATCTTTTAGGGGACCAAGTTTTGTCATTTCACATTCATTTCTGATTGTTTTGTGGTTGCTGCTCTATTAACAATGTGGTAGTCATCGTGTGTGCTGTTCTCTCAGCTCTGCTAACTTCACTCTGCATCATTTCATGTAGATCTTTCCTTCCTTGTATTTGTCATATTCCTTGTTTCTCATAGCATAGTAATATTCCATTACATTCATGTACCACAATTTGCTTAGCTATTCCCCAAGTGATGGGCATCTGCTTTACCTCTATTCTTTATTAATATAAAAAGCATTGCTATAAATATTTCGATGTATGTGGGAACTTTATTTTTATCAGTAACCTCTTTGGGGTATAAGCTTGGCAGTGGACTGTCTAGGTCAAAGGATTATTATACTTTTTCATCACTTTATTTGCACAGATCAAATCGCTTTTCAAAATGGCTGTAGTAATTCATAGCTCCACTGACCATGTTGATGGAAGCTTCTCTCCTTGATGCCAATGCAGGCAGCCATAATGATCCTCAAACAAAGATGGTGCGGACCATGTTAATAATTAGCAACAATAGTTTACCTATGGAAAAAAAAAGCCTTCAGCTACAAATTAAGAGACCATAAAGTTTCTGGAGTTAAAAACAAGGTTGTTAAAAGGATGAACACATACTCCTTCCTCTTTTCATGTCACTCATTTGTTTGAAAAAAAAAAAGAAGACTGCATTTATTTCTTAATTGTTTAATTTGTTCTGAATCTTGATTACTTAATGCCAACCTCATGGAAATATGAATAAAATATAGAATTGTTGGAGAAAAGGTAGTGAAATCAGTAGATGGGATCTCAATCGCAGAAAATAAAACCAAAGAGGAGGTTTGTTCCCATGTGTTCAGATGGTACTCAGACTCCCATGGGCATGAGTCTGACTGGTAACTGGTACTCCCAGCCCCTAATGTGGGAAATGAAATAACTGAGCATGGATTTGGCTGCTCACTGAAAGCACTAATTTTATATCTTTAATTCCCATTTCCTTTTTATTTCCACATAGAAATTCCATAAACTGTTTGCCTGATTTTTTTCATCATTTCAGAGAGATGGCTAATTTACATAGCTGGTAATTTACATACAGGGCACTGAGATAGAGCACTGGGCTTGGAATCAAAAAGACCCATCTTCTTGAGTTCGAATCCAGTCTTAGACGCTCGCTAGCTATGTGACCCTAGGCAGAAGTTGATACAGGACAAATCCCGTTTGCCTCAGTTTCCTCATCTGTAAAGTGAACTGGAGAAAAAAATGGCAAACCACTCCCGTATCTTTGCTGAGAAAACCCCACATGGGGTCATGAAGACCTGGACATGATTGAAAAGGCTGAATGATAATGTTCCACGTTCTTTTCAAGGTTCCTTACTTTGAATAATCGCAACTCTTATTTCTGCAGTTCTAAGACTAACAAAAAGGCTTTCCTCACAATTCTAAGTATTATGGCCCCTGTTTTGAAGATGAGTAAGCTGTGTCAAAGACATTAAGTGACTTGCTCACTGTGTCTTTGACTCAAAGCTGAGGAACTTTTTCAAGTGGTGTGCTGGAGCCAAACTGGCTCAAACTGGCTCAAACTGGCTGAGGAGAACCAATTATTAGATCTTCAGTGTGAGCATTTACGCCTCGGAAATGGGCAAGTGTTACAAATCACAGCTTGGCTTATTGTTTTGCTAACCTTCTAGACTTAAGAAAGTGATAGGAAAAACGTCAACAACGCAGATTAAACTTAAAACTATGCCGTGCCTTTTGGAGTTCCTGCTAAACATTTTTACACCCCTGATCTTTCTACTGTAGCACACTGTCTCTCTAAATATGTTATGACTAAATATAAAAATAGAGGCTGAAACTATGATTTCAATGGAATAGGGTACTCTCCAATGAGGAAAGTCCCTCTTCTGATGCAGCTTATAGCCTTAGAGTGGTGATTGGAGATCTCAACAGGTAAGTGACTTGCCCAGGATCACACAACCAATATATGTTGGAGAAGGGGCTGGAAATCATTGCTGCCTGATTCAGAGGCCAGGTCTCTATTCATTATGCTTCTCACTCTTACATTTGTTAGAATTAAGTAACAACAATGCCTATCCAAAATGGAATGGGCTTCCTTGAGAGCTGGCAGCTTTCTCCTCCTTGGAAATTGTTAGGCGTGACCATTTGCTGGGCATGTTTTAGTGGGGATCCTTTTCACATACAGGTTGAAAAAGATGGTCATTGAGATCCCTGTCTACTCTTAATTTCTGTGGTTCTGTGAGGTAATAATCTTGTATCAGCTATTTATTACATACATAAAGATGGGGAAGTCGATTGATCTCTTAGGTTATAATTTCTCCAACTGCAAAATATGAGGGTTGAACAACTCTTTTCCTACTCTAAATCCATGACTTTACAAGCTATTAGAAGGACTCTGTTATGTGCTTTCAATGTAGAAAATGAAGATATACTCTGAACACATTTAAAGCATATATGGGTTTTTAATCCAAATTTTTTTGATTAATCTAAATCACATTTGCAGTGAGACTATCTGAGGGACCCTTCTTTCAAACTGGTGCCTGAACCCTGGGATAAGGGAAAAACTTGCTGTCCTGTATCAACTTGTTGCTATGAACAGCTAGTATGATGGCAGCCAATCTGCTTTGAGACATGGAGGGAGATCTTTATCAGAGCCTATGGACACTATGGCCTGAGAGAGGATTGAAGAATCTAGGAAAGGGCTGCCCCCAGAATGAAGGAGAATGGTGAGCAGGCCCAAGAGAGACAAAGAGAAGAGTTATGCAACAAGCTGAGTCCTTCTGAAATCTTTCCCATCTGGTATGAAGATGGGACGAATACTTTTGAAAGCTTGAGGTGAGGAAAATTACTGAAGAAGAAGAGTGTCTGTGTTACTCCTCTCCCTTTACTCCTGTCTTAAACGAACTTGTTCCTTGTGAAATATTTATGAGCCATATTGCTTGAAAGAAGTGGCATAGGAGCAGGATTCCTAGCAAGACAAGAGTAGAAATTTCAGATATTTCTGAGGACTTGATGCCCAGAGACGAGATTGGAACTTTACTGAGTTATTACTATATTCTATGTCAGCTTAGAGTTGAGACCTTGAGCCATAGATTACATCATAATTACACATTTCCTTGTCTTGAGCAAATTTGATAAGTAAGTATACAAATCAAAAAACAAGGAGATAAATCAGGAAGTGACTATTAACTTAATAAAAAAGACTCCTAATGCTACAGAAGTATATTGCTAGGGCCCAGGCCTCTGCACTACTTCCCATCATCTTCTCTACCTCCTCAGCAGTTGTCTTGCTTCTCCCCATCCCCATTTGAGTACTGTCCTCCCTCCCTTTCAGTTCCCCTTTATACATTGTCTTCCCCCATTAGAATGTAAGCTCCTTGAGAGCAGTAACTGTCTTGATTTCTTGATTTGATCCCCAGAGTTTAGCACAGTGCCTAGCACATAGTAAGTACTTAATGAATGCCAAATCTAGAGTTGCCTCTTTTGCTTTCTATCTCTTCATGTACACATTTACTATCTCTTTATCTATCTATATATCCATCCATCCTTCTCTCTCTCTCTCTCTATATAATATATATATTTCTCTCTCTCTCTCTCTCTCTCTCTCTCCCCACCCCAGATTAGAATGGGCTTCCTTGTGTGATAGGAACTCTCTCCTAATGGAGGTTTGAATGACCACTTGTGGGGAATGGTAGCCTCTGAAGTGACTTTCAACACAGAAGTTCATTCATTTATCCATTCAACAAATATCTATCAGGTGCCAAGCACTGTGTTTGGGTTACAAAGACAAAAAATGAAACAGGCTCTGACCTCCATGAGCATACATTCGCTATTTTGGTTGTTCAATCATTTTCCAGTCATGTATGACTCTTCGTGACCCCATTTTGGGGTTTTCTTGACAAGAAATGACAAACCACTTTGTTATTGTCCAATCATTTCAGTTGTGTTTGACTCTTTGTGACCCCATTTGGGGTTTTCTTGGTAGAAATACTAGAGTGATTTGCTATTTCCTTCTACAACTCATTTTACAGATGAGGAAATAAGGCAAATGGGGTCAAATGACTTGCCTAAGATCACAAGGCTAGGAAGTGTCTGAGGCCAGATTTGAACTCACAAAATTGAGTCTTCCTGACTCCAGGCTGTGTGCTATATTCATTGCGCCACCTAGCTGCTATATATTCACTATGGGAATCACTTAAGCAGTGAAGGGTTTCCTTATGTCTTTAGTATGCATTTCGTCTTACAGAAACATGCCTTGTGTAACCAGAGGGACACCTGTACTAGGTAGAATGAAGATGGTGTAAGCAAGCATCCAGGCAGCCAGCAGGAGAATCAGTGGTGTATTAGTAAGGCAAGGGAATGTTGTGTTCCTATGGTAACTGATGACCCCAGTTAATCCTCCTCCCCCTCAAGGAGGCATATAATGTCCTGCCTCCCACCAAGCCTCCTCGGCTGCTCAAACAAACATTTGGTTGCTGCATTAAATTGTCCCAAGGATGCAGGTTTATGTAATGGGCAACACCTACTTCTGCAGAGTGCAAATCTCCAAGGTACCTATGAAGACACATCTCGATTTGGCTTTAGGAAAAGTTGTCATTTCAAAAGAGGATATATTTAGAAAGAGCACATGGGAAGAAAAGATGTTTTTCATGGTACATTCATTATGCATAAAAAATTACATGCCTTGGAATCTTAAACAAAGAATCTATATTCGTGGTTCCAGGCAAGGGCTTGTAACAGCAACCTAGGATTTTCCTATTGGGGAGCCTGGGGTGGGGGCATTGGTAGAATGTAAGCTCTTTGAGGGCAAGGCCGGTGTTTTTGCCATTCTTTGCATCCCTAGTGTTTAGCACAGTGCCTGGCATAGAGTAAATGCTTATTGACTGACTACTTGGTAATGCAACAGAGATTTCTAATTACTTTTACCATCTCTTATCACTTCCCTATCTTCCTGGGTCTCTAGCAGTATGGTTTAGTGAGAAGAGAAAGGGGGGTATGGAGAAAGAGAGTTTGCTTGGGGGGGGAGGTCAACTGACCTGGGGTCAAATTCTGTTTGTACCAGTTGCTAACTCTTGGCTTTGGGCAAACACTTATCTTCTCTGTTGCCTCAGTTTCCTCATGTGTAAAATCAAAGGGTTGCAGTGGATGCAGGTCCCCTTTGAGGCCCCTCACAGCCCTAAATCTATCACTCTATGATGCTGGGCAAGTTTCTCCATCTCTGCACCTCAGCTTTTTCATTTGTAAAATGAAAGAATTGGACTAGGGTTAGCTTCTGATATTCCTTCCAGCTCTAAACTGATGAGGCTGTAATAATAATTGCTTGCATTTTTATAGCACTTCAAGGATGCAAAAGCACTTTATATATGTTAGCTCGTTTGATCTACGACCTGGAGTTAGAGAAGCTGAATTCGATTCTTAGTGTTATGATTCACTTCCTCTTTGAGTGAACTGAAGAAAATAACATGGGAGGGCAGATAGAGTGATGGACCTGAATCCAGGAAGTCTTGACTTCAAATGTTATTGTCAATGTTTATTAGCTGGGTAACCTTGGGAAAAATCACTTAAACTTCTTAGCCTCCATTTCCCCATCTGTAAAGTGAGGATAATAATAGCATCTACCTCTCAAGCTGTGTGATTCAAATGGGACAAAGGAAGTTGAGTGCTTTGCAACAGCACTATAGCCATGATGGGTTCTTTTTCTTTTTCCACACACAGTTTTGATTTCTTCTAAATGTCTGTATTTCCAGAGCTTTGTTTCATGTGGTTTGGAAGTGATGAGAGTTTGGTGTGGTGACATCTATAACAATGTTGTTCTTAAATTTTTGGAGCTCTATACTCTGAGAGATTGTGAGTGATAGACTTTTCTGTAGTGGTGCTCCAATCCCAGCCCAGTTTATTTATCAATAATGATATTTTTGGATCTACAATTGTACTATGGGGATTTGCCATATAGGTTCAAATCCTGCCTTTGACTTATACTGACTGTGTGACCCTGGGCAAGTCACTCAACCTTAAGGTCTCCAGGCAATGCTTTAAGACTCTTATGTTTCAGAAGAGTTGCTTATTTGAGGGAGGGTTTTTTCTGGGAGTGTCCTACTCAGATGAAATTCCAGGTCTGAACCAAAAATAATAACATTTTCATGATTATATAGTCCCAGAGTAAGGGATCTTTACCAATGAAAGGAAGTGGATAAGAAAAGAATCAGAGGAGGAGAGAAGACTAAGAAATAACATGTTTTGGGGCAGCTAGGTGGTACAGTACATAGAACACCAGCCCTGGAGTCGGGAGGACCTGAATTCAAATCCAACTTCAGACACTTGACACTTACTATCTGTGTGACCCTGTACAAGTCACTTAACCCTGATTGCTTCACACACAAAAAGGAGATAATATGTTTTGGGATAGCAACAATGAAATTTTAGGAATCTCCCTGAGAATAGAGATTATATACTATAAAAATCACACACAAATAAATTCCTTTGCACTTGCAAATTTCTCTTCTCCCTTCTGTCTCTTAGAATCCCAGGCTTCTTTTTAGCTCAATCATTACCTTCTGCAGGTATCCTTTTCTGTCCAACAGTCCAGGCTGATATTGCTGTCCACCACTCCTTCTCCCCCACCTCTACTCCAACCTGCCCCAAGGTTCCTTTGTATCTGTTTTCTAAGTATGCACACATTGGCTTTCCTGTTAGAATGTAACCTCCTTGAAGGCAGGCACTCATTTTTGTCTTTGTATCTCTAGCACCTACCAGAGTGCTCTACACATAGTAGGTGCTTAATAAAAGGCTTGCTATGTTTATTGACCTTGCAGTCCTTCTTGAGCATTTCATTTCAATGAATTGCATCAAATATATTCTAGGAGACATAGAAATGGTTTTCTGGCTCTTGTTCCGGTAAAATTGCAGAGGGGCAGAGGCACACTTTATGACCTTCAGATGTGCCACTCAGTGCTGGGATTTTGCCTGATCTTCTTTCACATGGTACAGATCCTTGGTGACTAACTGATCTTTGACTGGCTCCTAGTTCTGCTGACTTGATCTCAGTCAATCCCTTTCTTGGACAGGCATATTGTCTTTAACCCTCTTCCTTCTCTAACTTTTGACCAGGAAAATCTTCCTTCCTTTCCAATTCATTGATATGCCAAAAAAGGACTTCAAATTGTGGCTGATTCACATAAGGCAGAGGTCAGTGAGTCATTTTTATCAAAGACAAGGGAGGCAATTATTTTTCAGGTAAAATAAGACAAAATAAAGAGCCAGTTCCAACAAAGTCTAAAACCATTGACGGATATTATGTAATATTTCAAGGCTTTGTGTTAAGTACTTTACCAAGATCTCATTTGATCCTCACAACAGCCCTGGGTGGTAGTACTTTTACTGTCCCCATTTTACAGCTGAGGAAACAGGCATAAAGAGGTTAGGGACTTGCCTGGGGTCTCATAGATAATAAGTGTCTGAGGCAGGTCCAGAGCTTTATCTACTGTGTAACCTAGCTATCTCAAAATACTTCTATTAAATGGCTACAATATTACATTCACCGCACTAGCCTCCGGGGACATAAACAAAAAAGAAATAGTGACTGCCTTCAAGGAGCTTACATTCTACACCTCCATAAGTGCTTATTGAATGACTGAATAGAATGTGAAGTGACCAGCCTGCATCCATCATCTGTCTTCAGACCACCTTTAGTGTCAAATGTGCAGTGATGGTCCAATCACTGCTGAAATGCAGAACCAACTTTTCTTTTCTACTTTCTTTTCACTCCTGCCTGCCAGCTAATGAGCACACTGATTTATACTACCTTGTGCCACAGTCAAAATCTGAATGAACACGCCAAATGCAATTTCCTTTTTCTTGTGTTTTGTTACATAAATAGTGGGAATGTTAGAGTAGAACAGATTCTGTATCACAAAATCATGGAACAGTAAATGGTGGAACAAGGGGAAAAAAGTGTGAGGTACACAGTGAATTTCATTAGCACATCTTTCAGCTAAATATAAAGTCAGTTATTTAAGGCACCAAGAACGAGAAGACTGAGAACACAATGGAACACAATATGCAGGACACGTTTCAAACCTTGTCAATATTATCCAGATAGACTTTATCATCAACTACCTCCTATTTAAAAAGAACACATTTTAAAAAGTTGAACAAAGATCATGGTTGGAAGAGAAGGAAAATTGGTTTTGTTACCTGTGCTGGAGGCACTAAATCTAAATCTGGAACCGACTCAGAATTGAGGGCACTTTTCCCGCTAGTCAGTTCTGGCTGAGATCTACTCTCTGAAGACCTACAAGGAAAGAGTTTAATCAATTTGTGTAGCTTGAGAAACATAAAATACAGCTCTCCTACAGATGACCAACCAAGAATCCTAGTTAATTTGGCTTAAATGCTATTTGTTGGTTAATAGAGTCCTCAATGGGATTTTGATGAAGAAGATTATCCATCCTGTCTACTTGGCTCTGTTTAGTATGTGTGACGGCAATATGAAGCCCCACTGCTCTAAGATCGATCCAGGGTTCTGTCCAATCATGTGCAGAAAATAAACAACAGCTCTAACAATGTCCATTCAGAGGCTAGGCTGGCTTATTAAACAAATATTGCTTTTCTTAGGACACTTCTCACCCAATGTTACAAGTGTTATTTTATCCTTGTACAACACTAAAATGTCATTCTGAGTGGAGATGCATAGGAGTAACTGGAGACAGGAACATTTTGTGCTTTGAAAAACTTGAAAAGTGTTGCTGGTTTTCAGTCCTCAGCAACACAGAATGGTCCTAATATGTAAATTAATATAAATGAGGGTGACCAGTGTGGCCAGAGAATGTAATTAAAAGAAAAAACCATCGATATCTAAACAACCATAGACCAGTTTTCTGAAGCAGAACTATCTGGGCACATCGGGCCAATTTAGTCAATTTTGCAGCCATCTGCCTACGAATGAAAACATACATGGCACTAAATAACCGGATGGACCCCTTTTTAAATTTTTTTTTTGTCATGACCTAGAATTGTGTGATCAGATATTTGTACTGCCTCACACATGGTAGGCCCTTCCTAAATACATGTTGGTGGAACCAAATGGCTTCAATTCTGATGTTACCATAAAAGTTCTTTTGATCCAGTCCTGGATGATGCTGACTTCCTCTCTGCCATGGCATGGACCTTGCTATTTCTGTCTCCATGAAATTTAACTTCATCCCATTTATCCAGTTGTGTCTGAATATCTAGTGGAAGAAAGAAGATTATTTGAATAATTGAACTGTGGAAAAAACTTAACGAACTGTCTCCTTTCTCTTTCCCCTCCCAAATGCATGAGCAGTGTAATGGTAACAGCAACTAACATTTATAGATGGTATTAAGGTTTATAGAACACGAAACTTGATGTAAGAAAAACCCAGGTTCAAATCTTGCCTACAACACTGGCTCTGTGATGGTGGGCAACCCTCTCAACCTCTCTGAGCCTCAGTTTCTTCATTGTAAAATGGAGTCTTAAATAGTAACAACTTCAGAACAGTGAGGGTCAGATGAAGTAATTTTTGCCATTTGCTTGGCAAACCTTAAAGTAAAACCTTAAAGGAAAGAAATGAGCTATTATATGAATGAAGGATTAAATTTTTTTTTTTAAAAGAACAACCAACAGCAGACCTTTATAGCTACTGGAGAGACACTAGTTCCTTTTATTAAGGGATTATCTTCAAACTAGTGTATCCCCTCCAAAGAACATTCATTCCCAAATGATAATAGTCTCACTACCTACATTTATTTCTAACAAAGCGATATGCTGAGGCTCTGGGAAACTACTTACTTGACCAGGTAACTGGGTGAGCATAACAGTGACCTACAAAACTGAAGTGACTTTCTTGACCTTGCAGAGAAAGCCCAAGATAGATCTTTCCACCACACCTGCTCCCCTTCCATGCTCATTAGCCTACTCATGATACATGATTTTGATACGGTGATTTGAGTTCCCAAATTCTAGCAACAGATGCCATCAAGCAGAGAAATTAGGATTGTTTTGCTTGGTCCCAGAAATCAGACCTAGAGTAAACCATGGAAATTGTAAAACGGCAGTTGTAGGCTTGATCTAAGGACAACTGTCCTTAAAGCAAGAACCATCCCCAAATACAATAAGGTAGAGGTAAAGGGTACCCCTTTCCTGGAGATCTTCAAGAAGAGGCTGGGGGAGCACATGCTAGGGATGTTGTAGAGAACTTTTTGGGGGGTATGGGGTAAAGGGGTTGGAAACCCAAGGCCTCGAGGCCACATGTGGCCCTCTAGGGTCCTCAAGTGTGGCCCTTTGATTGAATCCAAACTTCACAGAACAAATCCTCTTCATAAAAGAATTTTTTCTGTAAAACTTGGACCCAGTCAAAAGGCCACACCCAAAGACCTAGAAGGCCACAGGTGGCCTTGAGGCTGTGGGTTTCCCACCTCTGGATGGCTGCTGAGTTCCTGTCCAACTCAAAAAGTCTGTCATTCAGAGAAATGGAAAGAAACAGACAGGGGTTCTTAATCTTCTTGTGTGTGCACATCATGGATCCACTTGGCAGTTTGGTGAAGCCCAATACTGTTGTGGATTGTTGCCTGTATTCATAATGGAAGGGCATGCTGAATTTTAGTTCAAGGTTAGCGAAAACAAAGATGAAATTGTTTTCCTGATTCAAGTTCAAAGACCCCTGAAATCTCTCCATGGGCCCCTTGGGGGTTTATGGACACCAGGTTAAGAACTTCCTTTGAAGAAGAATGGTTCATCTCTTTGGGGAGTACCACTGAAAGATGTATTTTGATTACTCCTAGAGGTTTATTTGTAGAGCTATCTTCTACGTAACTGTGTCTTCATTGCTTTCTTGTTTAATTACAACTAAGAAATCATATTAGTGTCATGATTGTAATCAAGGAGGTGAGTTGTTTTCCAGAAGCATTGTTATGAGGCCAAAAAGCAATTTAAAATTCTTAGGATTTCCTCCCCCAGCTGCTGGCTTCCTGGCTGTAATGAGGAGTAGATCCTTGGGTTGTGTTTGGTGGCCAATCCATCCATCGGAGGAAATTTTGTCTGATAAATTGATGCAAGGGGAATAAGACCTGACATTTTGCTACTTCCAAGGATGAAGGGATTTGCAAAAATAATAGGGAGACTGAAAAGAGAGAGGCCACTAAGAAGGTTAAGAACACTTAGAAAATTTATCTGTGGCCTAATTCTTTAGGATAAAGGAAGGTTTTAGCACACTGCCTGGCTCCTGGTCCTAACTATGCTGCTAAGAAGTTGAATGAATTTGGACAAATTGACCCTCCTCTCTGGGTTGCTATTTCCTTATCTGTAAAGCACAACGATCATAGATTTTTTAATATTAATTTTTATTGTTTTATTTTTAAATAGCATTTTATTTTATCCAATTACACATAAAGACAATTTTAATATTCATTTTAAAATAAAACTTTGAATTCCAAATTCTCCCCCTCCCTGCCTTCCCCTCTCTCCTCCTTAAGAGGGTAAGCAGTTTAATTTAGGTTATATATGTAAAATATATTTCCATATTAGTCATGTTGTTAAAGAAGAAACAGGAAAAAGGAAAAAAAATGAAAAAAAGTGAAAGTAGTATTCTTATTTGCATTCAGACTCCATCAGTTCCCTCTCTGGATATGGATAGAATTTTCCAAATTATCATAGATTTAGAACTGGAAGGGACCTCTGTAAACCAGCTAGTCTAACCTTCTTCTTTCACATATAAGGAAACTGCAGCTCAGGGAGTTGAGGCAAGTTACCCCAAGATCACATAAAGAGTAGGCATCAGAGGCAAGATATGAACCCAAGGCCATCGGCTCCAGAATCAGTATTCCTTCCACTACATTAAACTGCTAGATTTGATGGTTTCTCAGGTTGTCTCTACCTCTAACATTTTATAATGGAGAGAACATCATGGGATATTTTCTAAGAAGCGCCAGAGTTCTGCTAGGTGCTTTTGGTTCATTTAGAATGTACCAAGCCAGGAGACAGTGATGGGGTGGAGGTAATGAAGTAGTTATGTCTACGAGCTGGTCTTCCAAAGAAGGGGGATTGATAGAAGAGATAGGGAGGGAAGGCTGTAGCAGTCACCTTTCAGTCAAACCTAGAGGCTTTTGTCCTGGCTTTATTCTTCCTGCCAGGAGAGCTTAATACTTTTGGAAAGTTCCAACCTTTGCATTTAGTCGATTCAGCACTGTGTTCCCCAGGGAAGAACACAGGTAAATAAAACCTTCCCGTAGACTTCACTCAGAGCACAGTCTTGAATTTGAAAGAGGCCAAGAGACAGTTTCACAACCTTTTGGTTTTCTGTGACCCCAGGTTGATGGCAGGTACATTCTTGGCCAAAGTATATGTCTGAGGGCAGGGAAGTGGGAAGGAAGGAGTGAGGAGAGGCTGGTGAGATTCTCCCCATTCTTCCAAGGTATCTCTGTCTCTGTACGTTTCCTTATTCCAAAGCAACAGTGTTCTACTTCCTGCTCCCCCCGCTCCCATGCTCTAGTGCAACACTTGACCTACTAATAATATCTGATAACACATATTATAGATATACATATGCGAGCTTTAAGGTTTGCAAAATACTTCATGGACAGTAGTGATTTCAGTACTACCCTACAAGGAAGGTGCTATTAGAATGTAAGCTTTTTGAAGAGAGAGATTGTTTCCCCCTCTCTTAGTGTCTCCATCACTTAGCACAGTGTCTTGGCACATAATAAGTGCTTGTTGACTGATTATTATTATGCCCATTTTACAGTTGCAGAAACTGGGACTCAAGAGAGGTTGAGTGAATCTCCCAGGGCCACACAACTAATAAGTATCAGAGGCAGGTCTTGAACCAAGCTCTTCTTGATGTCAAGGCCAGGGCTCTACCCACTGTGCAACATTGCCTTTTCATTCCTTGTCACCACCCATCGATCATTTATTAATGCTGTTTCCCATGTCTCCCTTCTCCCTTACTATAAAGACAATTCCTCTATTTCAGTGACTTTTGTGTTTTTTTCCTTTCTTTTTATAGTAAGTTTTTGAACTGGGGAATAAGAAGGCAAAAAGCCTTTACATACTCCTTACAACCAACTTCAGAATTCCCCTGTTGCAGCACAGGACTTGAGGGATATGGAGCCTGCAATGGCCAATGGAAAGCCATTAATGCTACTGCTTTAGAGGAAGGAGGAAGACAGAAAGGGCAATGCTTTGCAGCAGATGTGACTGCTCTTGAGGAGAGTTCTGTGACGGGATTCCATTTCTTACACTTCCTAGCATTGTGGCCATGGGCAAGCCACTTCCCTTTCTCTAAGCCTCAGTCTCCCCATCTGTAAAATGGTTTGTTGATTCATTCATCTGGCATTTATTAAATGGCCACTATGTGCCAAACATTGTACTAGGCACTGGGGACACAAATAATGAATTGATGACCTTTTATTAAGTGCCTGTCCTGTGCCAGGATCTGTGCTGGGCACTGGGCATACAAAGACAGAAAGAAAATGTGTCTGCTCTCAAGGAGTTTATAGTTGTCCCTTCCAGCCCTCAGTCGATGTTGTGATGATTCTCGGAGGTTAGAATGGTGCATTGGAAAGAATACTACATTTGGAGTCAAAAGACCTGGGTTCAAATCCTACCTCTGTCTCTTGCTTCTTGTGTGGCTCTCACTTTTCTCACCTGTGAAGGGAGGGGGTGGGAGTAGATGATTTATGAGCTCTCTTCTAGATCGAAATCTATGATACGATGATTGGAACCTTGGTTTCCTAATCTGTAAAATAAAGGCTCTAGATTGGATGATCTGAAAGTCCCTTCCAGTTTTAAAACTACAAGCTTATGAAATAAAAGTCACATGGAGGAAAGAGCACTGGATCTGAAATTAAAGGACCTGGATTAAAATCCTATAACTGTCATATACTTAACCTATGTGACCTTAACCTCTTTTGGTCTCAGTTTCCTCATCTGTAAAATGAGAGTTTTAGATTGGATGATCTCCAAGGTCCCTTCTAGCTTTAAATCTATGAGCCTGTGAAATGAGTTGTATGGTGGAAAGAGGACTGGATTCAAATCCCAGCTCTGCCATATGCTTAACCTATGTGACCTTAATCACTGCTGGTCTCAGTTTCTCCATCTGTTAAATGAGACTTTTAGACTGGATGATCTCTAAGGTGCTTTCCAGCTTTAAATCTATGATCCTATGAAGTGAGTTGTATGGTGGAAAGAGGACTGGATTCAAATCCCAGTGCTTGCTGCCATATACTTAACCTACATGACCTTAACTTCTCTTGGTCTCAGTCTTCTAATCTGTAAAATGAGGGGGTTGGGTTAGATGACATCAGAGGTCCCTTTGGGATCCTGATCCTCTGAGCTGGGCTTCTAGCTTCTCATCTGCTCAATGGAGGTAACAGCACCTGCAACACCTGCCTCCCAGATTAGTAGTGAGGTTCAAGTGAGATACTGAGCATACAGACCTTCAAGTGCTCTAATCGTCAGTGACTGCTATGGCCCATGAGGTCTTCATTTATACCTCAGCCTGCACTCAGGTGGTTCTTTGAATCTATATATGAAGTTGCCAGTCACTAACATATCTGTCTCTCAACCTATGTCATGAAGGATGAGTGAAATCATCTCAGTCGTACACAGCTGGCTCGCTCTGCCTACCTTGGCTCATGTTTTTATATTATTTATGTAGCTTCTCCCTTGTTGCACTGGCACTCATGCAATGTTAAGCCGTGTGAGGCACATATGGCTGGGGAACTGTTATCCTCCTTAGCACTGACTAGGAGGGCCCATCTGCAGGGTGCACCGCTCTGGGGGCCGTGCGAATCAAGTGAAGCAAACATGGGCTGTTTAGCAGTACGGCTGAATATGGTGGCAGCCAAATCCACAGCTACAGCCCAGCTGCCTCTGTAGCATATGAATGTGATTAACCTT
This sequence comes from Vombatus ursinus, assembly GCF_900497805.2. Taxonomy (NCBI): domain Eukaryota; kingdom Metazoa; phylum Chordata; class Mammalia; order Diprotodontia; family Vombatidae; genus Vombatus; species Vombatus ursinus. Next base: position 20,622,520 of record NW_020954588.1, on the reverse strand, counting down.
ACCTAAGTCTAACGATGATGTCTCTGGGATTCTCAGAGGCTGGCCTCTCTGCTCGGCATCGGTGCTGATAAGGTCAGAGCCATCAGCCTTCTTCTTGTGGCTTGAGGCTTTTGGCATAGCCTCTAGCTTCTTTGTTTTGTTTTGGGTTTGTGACACGGGGTCACTCAGGTCCAAGAGATCTAAACCTGTTGATAATACTGTCACAGACATTAGATGTTAAGTTAAACCAATTTATTGTTATTAGACCATAGTTACTGCTACTAAGTCCCACTTACTGCTATTAAAATCATAGCAGGATTTTCTTTTTCACAAAGGCTTCTGTTGGCTAAGCATTATTGATTTTGAACCTATAATATGTATTAGAACCCACCAAATTAAAAGACCTCACATTTAATGATTTAATATAAATTTATAAGTATTGAATCTCTCTGATCAGATAGAAACCAAATACAAGTGAAGTGAATAGAGTGTCTACTTTTGAGTTAGGAAGACCTGGAACCAGTTCTTGTGTCTGATACCTATTAGCTGTGTGACTGAGCAATGTACCTACCTCTCAGTGCCCTGGTAACTCTTTAAGATGAAGTTGGAGAGCAGTGGTTGGCCTATAATGGTGAAGGGAGTTTCTATACTTGAAGTTCCTCACACTGATGAAATCATAGGTCCAGTCCAAAAGAATCCCCCCAACACCCCACCCCCCAAATGATTTAGGATTCATGTAGATGAGTCATTTGAGAAATATTCTAGTGTTTGATGTGACAGAAAACAATTAAAACACAAAGCCAGATGTGACCTTACCATTTCTGAAGTTCCAAAAGAAATGAAAAAGTAATGAACTCCAGCCTGAGTTATAGATACTTATCACCCTTATTATCACCACACTCTGTTCTTTTACAGAGAACTATTTTCGGATGCAGTTTTCTTATCTCTCACTGAGGGTTATGTTCTCAAAGGGATATAGTAAAGATTTAGTTATAGGAGTGCCACAGAATTTAATTATCTAAGAAAAATTTCCCCTTCCACTCTTCACCTAAGAAATAATACACAATACAATACTGAGCTTGCATATAAATCATTTAACATCATAGAATCCAGTTAAAGTTGGAGTGGGCCTTTGAGGTCATAGCCTCATTTCCTATTGAATACAAGAATTCCCTCTACAACCAGCAGGCAGTTTCATATAGTGGAAAGATCTCTGAAATTGGTGTCAGAAGGTTCTGGGTTCAAATCCTCTGCTTTGTTACTTACTACCTGTGTGACTGTGAACAAATCACTTAGCAATCCGATTCTCAATTTCCTCTGAAAAATGAAGAACTTGGGTCAGATGGCTTTGTTGGACCTGTCCAACTTTAGATCTGTGATCCTATTTGAATTTTCCTAAGAGTTGCCTTCCATCTACTGATTACATCCTTCTAGTCACACGGAGCTCATTATTAGATTGTAAGCCTCTTGAGGACAGAGACATAATTGTAAGATCTTCACTTCTCTTTATATCAGTTTCCTTATTTGCACGGAGGAGTTTGGACGACAGCTTCTGAGGCCCCTTCCAGCTCTAGGACCACGCTCCTGCAATCTTTGAAGGTCACTCAGCATTCTGAACAATGGTTTGTACAGAGTCGTTTAATATATGATTTTAAGAATTGAATTGAATTACTGCATCAGGCAGCCCACTTCTGCCATTTCTGTACAACTCTATTAGAAAGCTATTTGTATTTTCCAGTGCTAATAAATGTTTGACTATTTTCCTTTTGGTAAAATTTCTGAATAGTTTTCTCAACCCAAGACAATTTTAGAGTTTTGAAAAATCATGGCTAACAGGGAAGGTGCCACAGGACTCAGGAAAGACATACGGCATCTTAGTTTTTAGGGTGTCTTCAAACTAAAGATAAGTGAGCTTGCTATTGATTCTCACCAAAATACTAGACTTTCTTATTAAAGGGATGGTTTGTGAGCACTTAGAAAAGGAAGCAGCGATTCCCAAGGGCCAGTATTGAAGTATCAAGAACAGGTTTTAGCAGACTAGCCTAGTCTCTTTCTCTCTCTCTCTCTCTCTCTCTCTCTCTCTCTCTCTCTCTCTCTCTTTTGGACAGGGTTACTACACTGGAAGATTGGGGCAATACTATCTTCTAATGGTGTTGGATTTTTGTCAGCCCATCCACATTGCCCTTAACCTTGGGATCAATGGTACAGATATATGAGAAAGCTTCTAAGGTGATATGTACCAGACAAATTGAACTCATGACATTGAAAATGTACCCTCTTGTATAGACAAGTCTGTCATGTATAAATGTTAATCCAGGATTTTAATGAATCTGGTCAGGCCCTGTTCCTACCACAGCTAATTGCATTATCTTTAGTGTTGGTCACTACATTTTGGGAAGGGCATGGATAAACCCTAAAGTGTCCAGAGGAGGGTGATCAGAAAGGTGAGAGTCATGCTGTGTGAGGACTGATGGAAGGAACTGGAAATATTTAACTGGAAGAACAGAAGGCTCAGGCAGGTTATAAAACTCACGTCCAAGTCTCTTGGAGGGTGGTTAAGACTTGTTCTATTTGTTCCTAGGAGGCATAGCTAGGAACAGTGGGCAAAAGTTGCAGAAGGGAAGACACTGGCTTGCAGTAAGGATAGGCAGTCTACTATGTGCCAGGCACTATGCTAAGTGCTGAGGATATAAAGAAAGCAAAAAACAGCCTCTGCTCTCAGGGAGCTCACAATCTAATGGGAGAGAAAATGTAAGCAACTGTGTACAAACTGTGTACAAAAATTGGAGGTAGTCTCAGAGGGAAGTTACCAAGATTAAGGAGGACTGGGCAAAGTTTCTTGTAGAAGGTAGGACTTTACGTGAGATGTAATGGAAGCCAGGGAAACTGGAGGTGAAGCTGAGGAGGGAGGGCATTCTAGAAACAGAGGACAATCTGTGAAAATGCTCAGTGTCTGGACAAAGAGAGTTCAGGATTGCATAGCATAGAATAGGTTAGGGTAGTACCAATTTGTCTTGTTTGAGACACAACATTTCTAGAGGAGATGGTTAAAAAAAAATTCACTGTGGAAACTCTGTGAGATATGAGCAATAAGGAAATACTTAAGGAGCAGAGGAAGAAAAGAATTGGCTTCTAAAATTAGACCGGGTAGTATTATATGCATATATAAAACACACACACATACACATGCACACATATTTTTATTTGTATATGTGTGTATATATATAATCCAGTATATATGCATATATATCCAGCATATATATATATATACACACACACATGTGTATGTCACATATATATGTGTATATACATGACCTATATATACATGTGCATATATATATGCACATGTATATATGTGTATACATATATTTTGTTGTTAAGTTGTTTTTCAGTTGTATCTGACTCTCTATGATCTCACTTGGAGTTTTCTTGGCAAAGATACTGGAGGGTTTGCCATTTCCTTTTCCAGCTCATTTTACAGATGAGGAAACTGAGGCAGAGTTAAGTGACTTGCCTAGGGTCACACAGCTAGCGAGTATCTAAGGCTGGATTTGAACTCATGAAGATGAGTCTTCCTGATTCCAAGGCCAGTGCTCTATCCATTGTGCCATCATATATGTATGCACACATATTTCATACTATTTAGAATCAATGAAAATTCCAGAAGGATTGTGATGACACCCAGCATACTGGTAGGATTTCTAGGTCTAAGGAGGGGGCCATTGTGGTACAGTAGAAAGACCACTAGCCCTGGAGTCAGAGGCCCTGGATTCAAATCTTAACTTTGATGCTTACTAGCTGTATGAGCTCGGGCAGGCCATTTATAGTGGGAATTCTTTTCATATACAGATTGGACTAGAAGGTACTGAGATCCCTTGCAACTCTCAGATGCTAGGATTCTTTAGTGTCCCTGGTCCTCAGTTTCCTCCATTTGTAAAACGAAGAGATTGAACTCCATAACATCTGAGGTCTCTTTTCTTGAGATCTTTGATAAGTAGGAGGAACCACACAGTTTGGCCAGACTCACAGTGTCTCATTTTAGATCAAAAGCCATAGAACACCAATATAAAATGTTCTTTTTTCTTTCTAATTTCAAAACAGCTGGGAATTAGTCACTTACCCCCGGCATCCCTTAGTGGCAAATTATATTAAATACTCTACTTGAACACAGGAGGTACATATGTCATGGAATAATAATTTGGGAATATTAAATTAATTTCATAGCTCAGTTCCCACCATTCAGGCAGGTTAAAACAGTAAAAAAGGGGGAGGAGAAAATAAGAGCTGTGTCAATCCAAAAAGGGGATTTATAAAAAAATTCTTTCTTCCTCTCACGAAAACATGGAACACTCCCTGTGGCGCTAGTCCTTACCCCCTTTCCCCTTTGTTCTCTTCCAAGCAAATGGGAAACCCAAAGCCTTAAAGTCCAAAGAGCTTGTTTGTTGCTAAGCTGATGAAGGGGGAGGGAAGGCTCAGAGATTAAGTAGGAACTTTGAAGTAAATCAAGTCCCTGATGATTCTGATTTCTAAAGCATAGCAGGCTAGACTCAGCCTTTCACTCTTTCCAGGCAGGAGAAATGGTACTCAAGCTACTTTCCCGTGGGCGAGTCCCTTTGGTTAGGACTTACAATATGAGCCTGACTGCTCCATAGGTCTATCAAAGACTGTAGGCCTTGTCAGAGAAGACGGTTGTTATTCTTAGCCTGATTTCTAAGGTGTTCACGGGTCTAGCTTTGCTCTCTATGAGGGAAGCAAAAATTGTGATTTGAAATTCTTTCATTACATTTATCATTAATCAATCAACAAGCATATATTAAGCACTTACTATGTACTGGAAGTATGGTAAGCACTGGGGATTCAAAGAAAAATAGAAATCACTTCCACTCTTTAAAGAGGGAGAAACAACATAGCTGATGGTGTCAAAAACCCTAAAGCATTTTCTTAATCATTTCTCTTTAGGCATATAATTGAGGCTTGGATTATAGGATTGTTTGAGAGCCAGAAGGGACTTCAGAGGGCATGGAGTCCAACTCTCTCATTTTACAAATGAAGAAACTGAGGCACAGAGTTAAGTGACTTACTCAAGGTCACCAAGGAAGTTAAGTGCCTAAAGTAGGATTGGAATTCAGAACTTCCTACTTCAAGTCTGTGCCTTATTCACTACTCCATGTTTCCTCAATTCCTCCTTGGCATCAAAATCTACATTTACATTTAAATGAATATAAATGTGTGTTTGTCTGTATTTCTTGGACATAGAGAGTAGCTGTACAACATTAGTAAAGAAAGAAAGCTTGGACAATTACTTACCAATGCCATATGCATATAAATATATATATATATACACACACACACACACATACATATATACATATATATACGTACATACACACATGTATTTATATTTAAAATGGTAGTCTGGTTGGTTGGGTGAATTGAAGCTTCTTAAGCATAGTCACCAATAGAATAAAATCTCCCTTAGGGCAGGCTCTGTTTTTTCCTCCTTTTGGATCTAGTACAGTGCCTAGAATATAGATGTTGAAGAAACACCTGTTGAATTGAATGGGATTGAACTGAACTGAATTCAGTTTTTTTGGACAAAGATAGTAACCTTGTTAAATAGACCATTTTTTTCTCTGTCTTCTCTGCCCTGTCCTACTGTTAGTGCCTTCTCTCTGAGACCATCTCCCATTTACATGTATATATACTGTATATATCACTAGATCTATATTGATATACATATATATACATATATCCAAGTTACACACACACACACACATATATATGTATGTATGTATGTATCTGCATGCCTATTTCACCTATTAGACCATGAGCTCTTTGAGGACAGGGACCGTGTTTGTCTTTTTTTTTTTTAAATATCCTTAGCACCTAATGTAATGTCTGGTAATTTTTGTTCACTAGTTGTTTTAATTGTGTCTGAATCTTTGTGACCCCATTTGGGGTTTTCTTGACAAAAGATATGGGAGTGGTTTGCCATTTCCTTCTCCAGCTCATTTTGCAGATGAGGAAACTGAGGCAAGCAGGGTAAAGTGACTTGCCCAGGGTCACAGAGTAAGTATATGAGGCTGGATTTGAACTCAGAAAGATGAGTCTTCCTTCCTCCAGGCTGACTCTCTATTTAACTACTTTGTATTTGTCCTCTTTATAACTATTATCTATATAGTTAGATAACAAGTTAGTCCTTGTTAGAGCCCCTGTTTGAATGTTAGCTTGCAGTGAGTAAAGATGGTTTCATTCTGGGCACTTGTACCCCCAGGAGCCAGCACAGTGTCTGGCACAGAGTAGACATTTAACAACAGCTTGTTAACATAAATTATTTTTATAATTTAGTTGAGGATCATAAGAAGTTTCAATGAGGCAACTCAGTGGTACAGTGGATAGAGGGCTGCTCCTGGAGTCAAGAAGATTTGAGATCAAATCCTGCCTCAGCCATCTTACTAGCTGTGTGACCCTGGGCAAGTCACTTATCATCCTTCATCCTCAGTTTTCTCATCTGTAAAATGGGGATAATAGTAGCACCTCCCTCTCAGGGTTTTTGTAAGGATTAAATGAGACAGCACATGTAAAATGCTTTGCAAACCTTAAAGCACTCTACAGAGGAAGAAATGGGCCTCATTGATACTTCAAGATTAAATTAATTCAAGACCTCATCCTAGAGATGAACTGTGAATGCCTTTGGCCTCCTCAGATTCTGACTGATGGACAATAGTCAGCTCATGAGGAATTACCAATATTTTTTATGTCAATGAAAATTAAGTCATGTGGATGAGTGCTTTAAAATTTTTTTTAGTATTTTCATTAATTTCTTTTTCAGTTAAGCAATTATTGTCACTTTCTCTCACACTTGTCCACCAATTGAAAAGAAAAACAAAAGCCTCTAGAACATGCTTATTGCAGGTCTGGGGGACAGCTTGTACAAGTGCACAGAGATGGGAAATGGGACATTAAGGTTCTCCTCTGGAACCCCTTCCAGATCTTCAAGTCCATGAAGCAAGGACTGTTCGGCATAGCCTGGTTGGATTAGAATGTCCAGAACACAAGTGTGCAGTGTTTTTAATAAACTGATTTGATTATGAGGCAAGACATTATTTATTTTCATTACTTATTCCTCTTTTCTACATAAGTTGTAGTTTCATCCTTTTTTTGGCTTCCTAGCTGTGGGACAAACTTCTCACTGACACGAAGATCCATGGTACTTTGTGGGCATTGTGCCATGGTCCCCTTTTTTGCCAGGGGTCTACCTTCTACCTTGAACCTTTACCTATGCCTTTGCTGCAACTCAAGTCTTGTTTGCAAAAAACTTCAATGACTTGACAATGCCGAAGAGCCTTTTGTTGTGTTTAAAAATGAAATCCCCACCTCCAGTGTGTCTGGTGATCACATGTCCAAGAGAGCTTATCTGTAAACTGAGCTGGAGAAGGAAATGGCAAACCACTGTAGTATCTGTGCCAGGAAAACCCCAAATGAGGTCATGAAGAGTTGGACACGACTGAAAGGATTCAGCAATGCCAACAAAAAAGTTAAATACAAGGTAGTTTGGGACAGAGGGCACAAGCCATCGAGGAGATCAAGAAAATCTTCATATAGAAGATGGCATTTGAGCTGGCATTTTGAAAGAAGGACAAAAACGCTATGAGGCTTTATCAGAGACTTATAATGTACCAAGAATGTCTGTAGGGGTGTTCTCAGACTATTGAGCTGAAAGAACCTCACAGTCAAGGTATCCCAATATTAGCTTGAGATTTCCTGTATCCCAAGGCATGGCTACTAAGAATGACCAGAATGAAATAGAACCATTTAGATAGCTCTGCTTTGATCTTATGGTCATATGAAGGGTGAAAGCTTTAATACTATGTATTTTCCCAATAATAAACTTGACTTTAATATCATTTGGTTAGATCACATTAGCTCACTCCTGAATGACATACAATTTGCCCTCATTGTTGAGATAAAGAAAAGAGCAAGATGAACTGGGAATGATGGGGAAGACAATGAAAACTTTGTATTTCTTCCAAGCAGCAAATAATTATTTTTGTCTTAAAAAAATGGAAATTAGTAAAGGAGCCACCCTTTTGGTTTATTCTTGGAATTTATGAGTGCCTCATATTATTTTTATGTTATTATGCTCCACAACTATATTAATCAGTGTTGGATTGGGTTTTTTTTTGGACTCTTGAGAAATTAATCTGTCTTGAGAGGTTATGTCTCAAGTAAAACATTTGCCTTCTAAATTGTAAACACGAGGCATTTTACTGTGAAGAGCCCATAAATAAGATGTATTCAAGAGGAAAAGATGAGAACATTGAAGACAAAAGTCCCCAAACACCCCCACTTAAATATACTCCTGAGAAGTGTATTCCTCACATATATCCTTTGTATTCTTGATTGTGACCAAGAAATGACACGTTTTCTTTGTTTTATCAAACTCTTTTGGGTCTCTCTATTTTTTTGGAGAGATTATTTAGAAAAATAGAAAGACCCCTTTCTCACAGGTTGTTACATTAAACTTTTCACTCTTCCCAAGGGTATCCTTCCAGAGTAACTTGGACAGAAGTGTAACTAGGGTGGGGTGATTAGACTTAGCCTTACGGTTAAATTTTGAAGGTACCAAAGGTTCTTATGGTCCATCACCAAAAAACAACAAAACCCCCCACCCAAATGTGTTTCTTTTTGGTCTAGGTTTGTTATTTCATTGTTGTAGGGAAGCTCTAATTCAACAGATTGGCAACTGTCCTTTAACTTGATATCCTGGGCCATGGAGAAATTAAGTGACTGGTTTATGGTCAAATAGTCAGTATGTTTGAGAGGCAGGACTTGAATGCAGGGCTCTAAAAGGCCAGGGCTCTTTTATCTATTAATCCATACTGCCTTTCAACATCTAGTTTCCAAGAAGTGTTGGTTAAAAAGGGAAGTTACTAGACAATCCATTTATATTTCCTGGAGTACTTGCCTCAAGGGCATTCTTCTCTGGCCTAGCCCTTCTCTGCTCTGTCCTCACTTAGCCTGGAGGCGTCCCTTGGTTTCTGCTCATGGGCCTGAGGATACTGTTTGGACTTGAGAAGTTAATTTGAAGGCACTTGTCCTGGTTGTGTGTTGGTGTCCCTCCCCTCCAGTTCTTCCCAGGTTCAAAAATTGCAAGTTACAGCTCGGGACTTCTCTGCAATGTCAGCAGGGGTTGGGAAGAGCAGAAGATTCTGCAATCCAGGCCTGAGAAGAATCTGCCCTCAGTAGAACTTTCTGCCTGCTTTAGGGCCTTAGAGAAGCCATGAATTTTTTTTTCTTTTTTTTACTGAGAGTTGTAATAAGCAATTTAGGTGGTTGGTACAAGCTTAATAAATAAACCCAGGGTAATAAGCATGGAATATATCTTCAAATAGTTTTTTTAATGACAAAATCAGTTGAGGTAGAAAGAAAGGGGTACAAGGCCCCATGGGAGGGGGAATTGAGCCTCACATGGGGAATAGTCATAGCAGGGAAAAAGCATGATATCTGATGGTTATCTATTTTAACTAGGGCCATCTAGGTAGAACAGTAGATAGAATACTGGGCCTGGAGTTAGAAAGACCCAAGTTAAAATTTGGCTTCAGTCTCTTATTAGCTGTGTGACCCTGGGCACATCACTTCACTTCAGTTTCCTGTACTGTAAAAATGGAGATAGTTATAGTACCTACTCCCAGGGTTGTTGTGAGAATCAAATGTGATAATATTTGTAAAGCATTAGCGCAATGCCTAGCACGTAGTAGGTGTTTAGTAAATACTTATTTTGTTCCCAACCCCTCCCTTCTCAGCTTAGTTATTTTTCTGCTACTGAAGCAATGTAAATGCTCTCATTGCCCCTTAAATTTTAATGCCAAAGAACAAAGTCTGGGTCACCCTACCTTAGTTTTAACTCTGCTAAGTGTATGTGGTTAGTGTAAGTGAACTCGAATGTTTGGGTTATGTGCCATCATAAGAGCAAGGCATGTCATATATATGCTTTTTAAAGAGGTAGTCATCACTTTTGGAGGCTCTCAGTGAAGAGGAGGGAGGTTTTGGTGTGCTCTTAGATGCACAGAGGCACCCCAAGATCGTGGGAGGTTTTGGGGTGTTGAACCCCAAATCGCAGCACGGAGCTGCCTGAATGAATTCAACCCAGATCTTCTTCCAGCCAGAGAAAAAGTTTATTAAAAATGAAGCATATAGGCCAGACTCCCAAGGAACCCAAACATCAGTGATCTAAATCAGGTGATGCTCGTAAGTGGGCATGAGGGGTTTCAGCCTCTAGGCTTGAGAAGAGCTCAGTGTCAGAATGGGGCAAAGATGAATCTTAAGTACAGAAAGACTGGGGGAGGGGTCTAGGAGTGGCCAAGCAGTTTGGAGTGATGGGAGGAGGGGTCTAAGGAGATCTGGACGGGAGTGGCTAGTAAGCTGAGGTGAACAGAACTCCTGGGTCCCAGACCCTCGTGGTGCCTAGCTAGGATTAAGGGTGAGCAGTTGAAGGAGGGAGGTGATTGAGAGGAAGGGTCCAGGTGAGAATTTCCATTTGGAATGTCTCAGAGATTTGAACAGACAATGAGAATAGATAATGAAGAGAACTGGAAGGGGGCAAGTGTGCTTTTCAAAGGGAAATAAGGCAGCTTCCAAAACTTTAAGATTTTCCTGAGACCGGTAGACAACTGAAGCCAGATTCTTTTTGGAGCCAGGAAGGAAAGCGCATTTGAATAAGATTAAAAGGTGAGGCCAAGGCTTTGGAAAAGGGCTTAACAATAAAACTATTAGTGGCAAAGATCTCGGCTTCTGAAACTGAATGAAACCCTCTTCTCAGGATGGGTAAGAAGGATGAAGAGAAAATTCTGGTCCCTTCTCACACCTCACATTCAATTCAGAAATAAAGAATCTGACCCTACCATATAGTCTATAAACTTTTTTGTATCATGGCCAAGGACAGACACACTGCCACTTGTCTTAGTTGATAAGATTAAGGACGAGACTTCCTTGATTTAGGGAACTTCCAGATAAGTGAATCCTCCCTCCCAATGCACATTCATCCCTTCTCTGCAATTTAAAGTCTTAGAGGATTGCTTGGAGCCCTGGGAGGTTGTGACTTGCCCAGGGAAGTCCAGCCAGTATGTGTCAAGGCAGGCCTTGATTCTGAGGCTAACTACTTAGCCCCCATGTTAGATTGCGCCATGTTACATTGTCTCACTTCTTCAATGATGGCTCCAAAAAAAGAAAAAAAATCTGATCCAAGAAGATGAGACAACTAGTGAGGAAATACTAAATTGTTTTGAAAAGGAAGGTGTTAGAAATGAGTTTTGTCTGACTTTCTAGTGTAATATTTTCTCTTGGGCATTTTTTGGCTTTTGGATTCTGGCATTTGTTGTCAGAGTTTTCTCTTACAGGGTAGATTTTTCAGCATACCAAGAAGCTTAATAAAAGCACACAGTTAGCCAGAAAGCATGGGCCTCTAGGCTTGAAGGAAGCTGCATGGAAGTGATTTATGGGATGTGTGCATTAATATGCCTTTTCAGTTAGTAATTCTATATCACGCTCAGCCAAAATTGCATTTGTATTTTTTTCAAAACATTTTTCTTATTCTTTCTCAAGAACGTCCCTCTAGTTTTATGAATTTTTCTCCTTTCCTTGATAAAGCATGTAAGTAAATTTTATCTATTGGTAATGAAGTTATAAGGATGTAATTATTGCTTAAATTAAAATCAAGTTTATTAATTTCTGGCGGACTTGTAAAAATTTGTGCATGTGGAGTGTGTGTGTGTGTGTGTATGTGTGTGTGTATGCACAAGCACATGACAAATACCAGATTTATGCACAAGAAATTAAATAAGCTTTACATCATTATATCAAACCTCATTTCAATTATCTTAAAAACCACCCACATTATTTTATTTTATGAGAACTTTTTTTTTCCTACAAAACATGGCTGGAGACAAATGGGCTATCATATTGGCCTGAGCAATCTTTTTGTTATGAAGAGATCTTTCAAATGCTATCTAGTGTATCCCTCCTTTTTCCCTCCCCCCCCAATCTTGTGATTTCACCAGAAAAAGAATTCATGATATAGAAACTCCCTCCACTGATTTATGGCAATTCATCTAAAATGTATTGTCTTAAAGAGTTTTTGGGAGTACCGAGAAGTCCAGTGACTTGCCCAAGGTCCCACAGCTAGTTGTATCTGAGGACAGACTTTGAACCTAGGTCTTCCTTCCTTTAAGACCAGCAAACTCTTTATCTATGCCACATTGCTTTTCACCCAGAATGAGATATAGACATAATTACAGACATGGACATGTGAAGAGAAAGAAAATTCCTCAACCATGTTGACTCTTTCTCCTTCCATTAAATTGGTCTGGGTACATAAATTACAATTTGTTGCACCGTGAAAATTGCTTTGCTGGTTTATATCTAACAGCCCATATGGTATTATAAAGCTTTGTTTGGTTGGAAAGAATTGTATCCCTTTTGGAAGCAAATATGTAAGTGCACTACAGAAAGAAAATCTGAATTTCATGACTGCCCAAATTAATTCTATTTGAGATCTAATGAGATGAAGAAAATGAATTACCTGCTGTATTTGATGTTACTGGCCTGGCAATGGCTTCCGCTTTGGTTTCACAGAGAAAGTCATCGATAGAAGGGCTTAGGAGGGGTCTGCTTTCTTGCTGCTCATTCACCAGCTGAGAACAAATGAATACAGGTATCAGAAAGCTTGATTTAGCAGGAGAACCAGACCAATTATGATGCAGCCTTGCAACAAAATGGGAATAGCAAGCCTACCAAAAAAAATTAACTAAACAAACAAAAAATGAGCCCTCCAGCATTATCAAGGTTCTCCCTGCCATACTCCCCCTCCGATGCAGTTATCTTTAATTTAAAAGCTTTTAATTTAAGCTTTTCCCCCATTCTGGAAGGACCTTTGAATCATTTTTTATTGTCAAAATGCCATCGGGCCTTTTGTTTAGCCTTGATTATTAATAGCCAATCCTTGATTTCTCATAGGCAAATCAAGAAAATAACTCACACTAAGAGTAGAAGGAATAGCTTCGGTTTCACAGTATATGTCTTCCAGTTTGGATGGCCCAATCATGATGTATTCTTGTGTTCCTGTGTGTTTATGAGACCTCCCAGGATGTATGTGCTTACATGTGCATATATTCCCTCTTAGTTAAATATAGAAACACCCTAAGTTCCTTCGGTATTGTCTTGTGTAGAATGAAAACATCACTTTATCATGGTACTATAGAAAAGGGTGTCAATTGTACAGGTGCTTTGTGTAATAGTCACGTCCCTAAAAAGTTGACGTGCCAATGAAACTTTTGTCAATCATACTCCCTCTTGTTTTCCATTCTAATGGCAAAGATCCTGCTGTTGGTTTCTCATTGGTTTATAACTGGAAGGAGGCTCCTAATACTTTGTAAATAGTTTGTGTCTATGCTCTCGGTGGGGCAGCAACTTTCATTTTTGTCCCTATCTGCATTGCTTAACACAGTGCCTGGCATCCAGCAGGCACTTAATAAATGTTTGCTAAATTTAATTGAGCACCTTAGTTTGGAGCTGCTCCATTTAACTCTTTTCCTTGCCCCTGCCTGACCATCTTTGGTTAATGATCTAGAAGCAAACATGGATGTTTACATGGGAAGTCACTTAAAAGAACCCTTTGGGAAACCCACTTGGAAACTGAAATCTTCCTATGTGATTCAACTACTCCCTCTATAATTTATCTTCTTTGCAAGATTAGATTATTATTGTTTTTTGTTGACTTAAGATGGATCATGTATTTCTGGTTTATTGCTGGAGGGAGGGAGAATAACAGACTAAGAAATAACTAGATTTCTCACATATATTTAGAAAGCTAAATCAGAAATATATGTTTTAACTTCTGAAGCAGTCGACCAAAGGGGTTGCTCAAGACCAGGAAAGCTGCCCTGCTTCAGTCAGTTCCATTTTGTTGTTTCTTTGGCAGAATGACCCAGGTGTGGTAATAGAGACTGCTGCTGATGGCTGCTGATAACTATGGATCCTGAATGAATTAGGGATTTTTTTAAATAAGTAAAAGGGAAGGAAGCATTTAATGCTTAGAGTATGTGAGCTCTGTTAGGGTAGGGATTATTTCATTTCTGTCTTTGTATCTTCACAACCTAGGATAGTAGGTGCTTTGCGAGTGCTTTTTAAATTGATTGAATTATTGATTGGTTGAATGCTTACTTGGGGTATTGACCACATCAGAGGCCCACTTAATTTGATTCATCTGTACCATGAGACTCTGCCTCCATGATGAACCTCTGTCAGGAGCCAGGGTGGGTCATTGGGATTCACAGTCTGTAATCTGATGGTGATGAATGTGAAGCTTTGTTGACCTCTCTGAGCCTTGGACAGCTCTCTTAGCTACCAGGTTATATCTGATCCGTGGTCAGGGGGGATGATCTCTCACAATTGAAATCATGGTAGTCCCGGTTAAGGGAGAACCGTCAAGAAAACTCTTTCCTTTTATGGTTCAAGTCTCACTTGAGAACATTTTTTTTTCATTGCTCCAATATCTTTTGTGTGTCTTTGATGTATGAAGGTCCCCTGGTAATGTTGAGACAACATTCTAAGGATGTTCCCACAAACCAAGAAGGGATTGAATTCTAGCATTCCAAGGGTCCTCAATGCTAGGCCTCTGCCTCCCAGTGAAACAAATTTGAATATTTTGGGACTATACACTCATGTTTTAGAAAAATACTAGTTGAATTTAATAGAGTGTGGGCTGAGATTCTGAGTGTCCGCTATGATTATATTTACTCATATAAAAGTCACCATTAGTAACCAGAAATAGAATTGAAATGTCCTGGATTATTTTTTTCCAGAAAATACAAAATTGTTCCTCTCCCTCCTCTAGGTTTCTGATGGGTTGTGCTCCTTGGGAGGCAGTGTGAAATAGTGGAAGGACTGTTGCTGGGAATTAGAGGGTTCTAATCTGTGCTCTGCCATTGCTACCTGGATGACCTTGGACAAGTTAATCAATCTCATCTATAAAACCTTGAGGCTGATCTCCATGTCCTCTGATAAGGTTCCTTCAAGCTTCAAAGCTTTGATCCTAGGATCTAACACATACCATGATCATTGCTCAAGCTTTTGAAGCCTAATGATGTTTGCTGTACTTGCCAGCTATCTATCTCTGACAATTCCAAATGAATATACATGCTGACGGAGTTATCTCTTTTGAGACTGTCCACTTCATGATCATTGGGGCTTGGAATGCTTCTCACTTCATGGTGGGAGCCACATTTTATGTCATGAAAGGCTGAAGGCTACCTATACAAGTTTTAAAGTCTACTGAACTAGAAAGCTTTAATAGCTGAAGAAGGGCTCTATTATTATGGTACTACACTGTGCTTGTGATAGGCCGATGAAGAGCAATTACCAAAGAGAGTCTCTTAAATGCAGGGATTGATTCACCTTTGCCCTTGTATCTTCAACCTTGGCTTTTGTATTTCCAGCACCTGACCTTAAGACTCAGTTTGAATCTCACCTTCTGCAGAAGACCTTCCTTAATCTCCTTAATTATCAATGTCAGATAACCTTTCAGATGACCTCATCTTTATACTCTATATGGAGCAGCTAGGTCCTCTTTGAGAATGAAGGACAATCAATAACCATGGGGCAGCTGGATGGCTTAGGAGGCCTGGAGTCAGGAAGATCGGGGTTCAAATCTAGCCTCAGACACTTACTAGCTGTGTGACCCTGGGGAAGTCACTTAACTCTGCCTCAATTTGCCTCATCGTAAAATGAGCTGGAGAAAGAAATGACAAACCACTCCAGTATCTTTGCCAAGAAAACCCTAAATGGGGTCAGAAATGACTGAACAACATATATTCTGTATATTTCATTCATGTAACTATATAATTACATGTTATCTCCTCCATCAAAATGTATTCTCCTTGAGGGCAGAGACTATTTTTTGGCCTTTTTTTGTGTTCCTAGTGCCCAGTGCAGTGCCTGGCACATAATAAGCACTTTATAAATGTCTGATGACCAATGGACTTAGCAAAATTTCTGGTACATAGTGGATATTGGTTGATAATTGGTTGATTTTAGCACTTCTGTTCTATAGCGCAGATCCATCCCACACTCATTGGCTGCCATGTACTCACTAATAAGTGGAATGCAATATTTTCAACCCAAGCTGTTATTTTAAGAGTTGGACATCTATGTCAGGAGCAAATCTAGAATCACATGCAATGACTGTTGGAAACCATTTTTATTTGCTACTATAATTTAGTTGAAAGAAGAATAAAAATTAACAACCAAAGAGGGCCAGCCTCATTGGTTATAACTTCAGGATATCTCAGTATGGTAAGAATATTAGGTAAGCATAATTTGCATCACCTTGGCAGGCTTCAGCCTTTTTTTAAATAGTAAATTTAGACTAAATTAAACTGTTTTGCAGAAAAAAATAACTAAACATTCATTGCTTATGATGATAAATATAAGGAATTGGTCTAAAGTAACTCTACCTTCAGGAGAAGAGCAAAAACCAGTTCCAAGGATGGCAGATTTCTCTAACTTATGCTCAAATGTAAGTTATATAGAGCTTACTGTCAAGAGTAGACTTGACAAGAAAATAATATTACCATATAGGGGAGAAAATAATCTGAAAGTAAAATAAAAAAAGGTAGTGGAATGGTTTATTTACATAAAAATGTCATATAGGAAACAATAAGGAAATGGAATAGTTTGTCTATAGAAAACCTGCACATGGGAGGCAATGGATGAGGCAGCCTGGTGAATTGGATAGACCACTGGTCTTAAAGTCAGGAGAACCTGGGTTTAAGTCCTGCCTCTGAAATACACTGGCCATATGATCCTGTGCAAATCATTTAACCTATCAGTCAACTCTGCACTGTATGTTGCAGAGGAGGTGTCAAACCTGCTTTCACAGAGGGAGTTTTCTTCCTAGGAGTTCCTTATACCCGTGAAATCACAGGTCTGGTTCAAAAAAGAAAAGGAAGTGGGATGGTTTGTCTACATAAAAATCTATGTGGGAAACGATAAGGAAGTGGAATGGTCTGTCCACATAAAAACCTCATTTGGGAAGCAATAAGGTTATTTTTCCTACATAAAAATTTCATATAGGAAACATAAGGCAGTAGGATGGTTTAGCTACACAAAAATCTCATAGGAAACAGCCCTCATAGGAAACTAAGGAAGTGGGTAGGCTTCTTGGCAGGCTTAATGCTTGTAGGCAAATCTGCTGAAAGTTATCAGAAGGGTTTCAGCCTCTCTCCATCTCATTCAAGCAAGCACTTCTTGGATTTTTTTTTTTAATAGAAAGATTATTTAGCAGCCTTTGACTGTCTTGGTAGCTGAGGGAAACAGAGGACCAGGAAATACAGAATTAAGAAATGGACTTTTTAATGTGAACAATGCTAGTTCCAATCCCTTTTATTTTGATGTTATTCATAGGAAAAGAAAGATTTCGATTAGGTGGCATTTATTTGATTCTTTCTCTCTCCACACCCTCGGGACCTCATCTTTTAACATACAGTTCATACTAGGGCTGCTCTAAACCTACCACCACCATCTATCTTCCACCCTTGGATTCCTTAGGCTAACTTTCCTGAACATTCTTCTAAGCAGTTTCTGCATTTTTCTGATTTCTCAGGCACTGTTTTATTTTTTCTCCCATTGGAATCCAGTTTGGTTCATATAAGGGTTTGGAAGATGAGCAAGGTTTCTGAAGCGGTGTGCAGAGCCTAGGAAGGAGGTGGAAGAAAGCCAGAAAGAAGACCTGGAAAAATAATCATGGGTAACCAGGAGCAGAAATGAATGGCAGATGATGCTTTCATTGGTTAGAAGGGAGGGAAGATGGGGGATGTTGTGACTAGATTTGAAGCTGGGAAGATCTGGGTTCCAATCCTGCTTCAGACACCTCCTAGACACATGCTCTTACCCTCTCTGGGCCTTAGTTTGGACTTGATGGTCTCTACAATGCCTCCCCGTTCTAAATCTATGAGCTTAAGTCTTCCTCGGTCCCGAGCAGGTGGGAAGACTTGATACATCACTGTAGTAGTATAGGACAGTGTTAATGTGGGCCTGAACTTGGGCTGTGGCAGTATGGCCTATAGGTCTGCACTGCTGAAAGCATGCTGACTGTGGGCTCAGAAGAACCAGGCTCAAAATTTGAATCCACTGCATTGGTCGCCCCATTCTTTCTCTGTGCCTCACCTTCCTCTTCTGGAAACGAAAGGGTTGTATCAGATGACCTCCAAGTTGGACTCGATGACCTTCCAACTGCACATCAATGATTCCATGATAAATTCTACCTCCCTGAGCTGGATTTCATATTTGTTCACTTATTGGACAATTGAAAGCATCACTGGTCTCTGCTAAACCTACGTCTAAGCCAATAGTTTTGTTGCAAGGGATGGAGCCTCCTTGTCACTCATCTCCCTGATCTAAATGCCCTTCTCTGCTTTCAAAAAAAGGAAAAAAAGGGACATAGAACATCAGGAGCCATTTTCAAATACAAAGGGGTTTAGGCTTCAAGATTTTTTTTTTTTGCTTATATACATATTTAATATTATGAGTTTACAATTTATCGAAATGTTTACATTTTAATTTGGGGACAAAGGTGATCCATGATACTCTGGATGCTTTAGAATGGATCCCAAACCAAAATGCATTTTATAAAATAACAGGGGAGCCTCCAAGGATAATGACATGTATTCATGAACAATGAATAATCATTGAAATTCCACACCGAAGGACCAGATTGGTGTTTGATTTAAAATGGAATATTTCATTTTCATTTCTAAATAGGTTAGAGAAAAATATTCATCTGCTTCCACTGAATTGAAAAAAAAAAGCCCTGAGTTAAAAACAATACCACTAAAAGCAGACTGGAAAATGAGGTGTCAATACTTTTCCCCTTTTTCCATCAATGCTGATTTTTTTAAAATCCAGTTAAACAACTTGTCTTTTTTTTTTTCCTTAACATGCATGTGAAACAATTAAACATTCTGAAGGTTTTCTTAATTAGTTTCTACATGAATGGAAAGTGCTCAGATCTGTTTTTAACACAGCGTAGGAGTTTGTTTGGAAACTACCCATATGCCTTTTTTGTTTTTTTTCTCCCTAACATTGTTGATTCGATGCAGGTATCTCATTCATCAGTTAGGCTCCTGCTTGGAGTTCTGCTATTGAGTTACCTGCCTGGGACCAGATGAGCTTTGTTCTCATTTAGAAAAGCATCTCACACTGAATCACGTGTCAATGAACTTGTGAGAGGCCTACTCCACAGGATAAATAGACCGTTGAAGCTATCAGAAGGTACGTAGGACTCTATTCCCACCTTAGCAGAATTTCAGAGTTTTGAAGGGTCCTCAGCTGCCATCTGAGTTTCAGGCTTTACTTTGATGACTCCTGAAAGGCTATACAATGCCTCCTCCTTTGGGTTTCTGGACTTCAGCTCACATGGAAACTAATACCCTAAATGGTTTTGAATGATTCCCACTGGTTCTTGGGATTTGGGGAGGGCCTATCAAACCATAAGCATGTAACAAATGCTTGTTGACTGACCCCAGTTCTTTTGAGACCACCTTAAGTGTTCTTTGAGCAGTTATGGTGCCTATATACAGCAAGGCCACGGGAGATTTCTGCAGGGACTCAGAATCTTCTCAGCATGGAGGAAAATGAGTTAGCTTATAAAATGTTCTATGCCTTCATTGCAAAAGTGAAAATAGGAAGAAGTTCTCAAACTAAGATTTCATTAATATAGGGTACTCCCAGGTTAAGGAAGCTCCTTCTTCCAATGCAGTATAATCTCTTATAGTTTTAGAAAGTTGTATAGACTTAGAGAAATTAAGTGACTTGATAGGATGGCATAGCTGTATGTGTCTGAGACAAGATTTAAACCCAGGCTTCCCTGGTAATGGAGAAGGTTCCCCACCCATTATACCATATTGCCTTTCTATGTGCCAATACTGACCAAAAAATACTTCCTCATTCATAGATATGACTTGAGAAAGAGAATTTTATGTATCAGATATTGTGGGAATACTACTGTATTTTAATTTACTTTAACAAATGTAGTCGAACTGAGTTCAAACAAGTTATCAGCATTGATTATAGGAGCAGAAATGAGGTCCTAATTAATGTACGGCCAGATTGGGACTCCATGGTACTGAGAGAGGGAAAAGTGGGTAGTTGCTGGTGTCTGATCAGGTAGCTTCTCTCTACTCCTCTGCTTTTACTACAATGAGGCATCTGTGGAAAATATATATATATATATATATATGTGTGTGTGTGTGTGTGTATTTATGTGTGTATATGTATATGTATATACATATGTGTGTGTGTATTTATGTGTGTATATGTATATATATATGTGTGTGTGTGTGTTTATGTGTGTATATGTATATATATGTATATATAACAGTCTAGAGGGAAAGGGATGGGATTCAAGGGGATAAGGAAATGAATAAATGGTTGGTATATGGTGAAAGGTGATAGATGCCAAGACCCATCTTGGTATGGAAAGGGTTTGAGTAAGGTGATTGAGTCAGTGGTTGTGGGGAACTATCATTAATTGGCATGAGAAGAGTTAAGTGAGCACTAGGAAAGAGCCAGAGGGTCTTGGAGGCATGGCAACAGTTGGCCTCCTCCTTATCACTCCCCAGCTCACCCAATGGTGGTTCCCTATTATCTCCAGGACCATATATAACATACAGCCTGGTTTTTAAAGCCCTTCACAACCTAAGTCCTTCCTACCTTTCCAGTTGTCTTGTGCTTTATTCCCTCTGAGTACTCTCTGATCCAGTAACACTGCTGTTCCTCTTACCTCATAGTCCACCTCTCTACCTCTTTCTGGGTTGTCCCCCATGCCTGGAATACTCTTGCTTCTTGTCGCCTACTCTCCCCCTACTGCCTTTCCTGCTGTTGTACTTAATGAAAAAGTTTACCTATTAAAATTCGTTAACACTTTATTTTTCCTCCCTATACTTCACCCAGATATAAAGGATCATGGACTTAGAGGTGAAAGAGATCTTGGTGGGCATTTAGATCAACCCCTTCATCTTACAGGCTCAGAGAAGCTGCCAAAGTCATAGAATACTAAGTGACAGAGCTGGGATTTGAAGCCCTGGCCTCTACCTCTTAGTCCCCAGTACTTTCTCCTGTACCATGCTGTCTTTCATTTTTGCAGTAACCTGACATAAGCTCAGTATGACTATTCCTTCTTGTCCTCTATACCACATGACCCCACCTGTGATTTTTGGAATGTGTCAGTCCAGGATCACCTGAACACTGGCTTGTGTGAAGTGCCTGAATCCTTGTTGGTGCTCAGTCCATGAATTCATAAAGCATGAATGAGTAACAATCACAATTATATAACTCTCTTGGGTGTTCAGAAATTATTGAGTTCAGATCCCACATTCAACACTATCTTCACTTTGTCCATTAGACTAGAGACAGACTCATGGACTGATGCTGGGGATGGGAATAAGGCTGAAAGGTGTGGTATGGACCACAGGCATCATACCATAGAGACACAGCATATTAGCACTGGTACTTTAAAGCTTTACGGTTATAATTTGGTCTGATGAGTGATCACTGAGCAAATGAAGGGTTGTATATTACGGTGGATCTGGGTGACTTTCTAAGAAATTCAACTGTGTCAGCAAGCAAGCTAGTTAGCTTCCAACCTACTAGTAACTCATAACATGAAACATCAGCTGCCTTCCCCTCCATAGACCATGGAGAGAGATGATTCTGCAAAATGGGGGCATGGGCCATTCACCACATTCTCATGAACAAAGCCCCTCATTGAGGGGCTTGACGTAGAGACACCAGAACAACAATGCTTCAAGACACTAATACATTCATACAGGTAGGCTAAGAGAGCAAAAGATGATATGGGGCATAGATTGGATGCTATGGTCACCATGGAAAGTACTCACTTTTTCAGATCATCCTGCTTCTTTTTTTTTTGGTTGTGCACACCACTGGTGCTTAAGCAGGGAAGCGTCCACATGGGTGTATCAAGTAATAAAAATGTGCATTCAACTGAGAAGTAGCTGAGTAACAGCTGTCACTGAATCAATTTGTCTTGAAAAAAAACACCTAGCACAACAGGTGCTGAAAATGTTTATGAATAGGTGCTCTCATGTTGCCAATTCATAAACGAGACAGCATGCAATAAGAATAGGATGCATGAAAGAAAGCAGTCGAGAACCCTCATGCAGCAATGCTTTAACCGATTGTCAAAAACATACAGCAACGATAGACAGACATTAAAGGAGGAAATTGACATTTACTCTTTCCTGAATGAAAGAACAGGACAATCATCACTTTGGACAAAACATTTTGTCAAGATCGTGGGAAAAGTAAGTCACTTTGGAAATTTAAAAAGGATAACTGGAAATCATGTAATTACTTTAGAAAAATTCTTGTTCAGGCAAAAGAGAAAGGGAGCTCACGACCAGTGCATGTTCTGAAACATGGGCATATGGTGACCAGACACACTGCTACAGAATAGAACTAGCAGCAATCTGCTGGATCAGATATGCCAATTTACATGGCTCTTGGATATCTGAGACCCCCAATGTATCTATTCACCCCTGCCACTCATGTGGCAGTCTCATGAGCAGCTGGGGATGAAACTGGCTAGATATTTTGACTGAGATGATTCTGCAAAGGTCGTATAGACTCAGAGGAACTCTGCCAGGCATCTAACGGATGCAAAATGGAAAGTGGGTGGAATAATCAGAGTTTGGAAAAGTTGATAAATACCAAGCAACTGCATCAACATGTTCTGTGCGTCATTGAAATGAAGCTTCTCTATTTTGTAGATTAAAACCACACACACACACACACACACACACACACACACACACACACACACACTCTCTCTCTCTCTCATAAACCTAACAGCTCTGAAAATATAAAATTCAGCCAAAGCTCCTTGGCTCTCTTTAACAGACGTTTTTCTCACCCAATTTGGATGTAACGTGTCATTATAATTTTCATTACTTACAACATAATGTTGAGGATAAAACAAAGCCACATATGTTTTTAGCAGCTGGAAAAAAAGATTTGCTGATGGAATAAAGTGAGTTGCTAAAATGTAGCTTTGGGCGTAAATGCCTTCTCTAAGGGTCTTCATGTGGCATATTGACTCCAGGCATGCCTTGTTAAGTGAACGAAATCATTGTATCGACTGGATTTAGAAAAAATGAAACGTGGAACATAATATTGTAAGCTACATTATGCATTTAATGCAAATAAAATTTTAATTTCATTTTAGAAATAAAAACTGGCATGTCAGCACCCCAAACTGAGGGTGGATGACTTTGTATGTCCTTTTTTGTTGGAGGTGGTAGGGGTATTTAGGTCTGTGATTTCATTAGGGCGGGAAGCTCTCCAAGTGAAAACTTACTCCAAGGAGGCAGATTGGCACCCACTTCTTTAATTTGAATCAAAGACCCATGGAATCATAGATTTAGAGCTGGATGGGACCTTGGGTCATCTAGTCCAACCCCCTCATTTTTACAGATGAGGAAACTGAGTTCCAGAGAGTCTGACAACTTGCTCAAGGTCTCCCGGGGAGTAAGAGGCATACCTTGGATTTGAAACTAGGTTCTCTGGTTCCAAACCAAATGCTTTCTCTACTGTATTGCAGAATCTTAGAAGGTCCTCTGAAAGCATGGAGAATTTAATGACTTGCCCTTGCTAATACAGCTCATATATGTCAGAGGCAAGATTTGAACTCAGGTCTCACTGATTTCAAGGCCAGCCCTCAATGCCCTATTCTGTGCCACCTCTCTTATATATACAGATATGTATTAATTTTGCAGGGTGATTCAAAAGGCCGGCTGCCTCCCACACACTATCAGAGAGCCCCTGCACATATGCCCAAATTTGCTTCTTATAATTAAGTTCCAACAAATACAAAAAATGGCCCCGTTATGCTTATAGACTAAATAGTACTAATGATATCAAGGTCACCACACAGGCAAAAGACTGACAAACAATTTCTGGCAAGTGGTCTTTTGGATCACCCTTCAAAGTTAGTTATCCATAACAATATGTGTATACATATGTTTGCGATGCACATATTCACAACATGGATATATTTAACATTTAAGAAAATCAGTTTAGAAAATCTACTGGCAAACTGACATATGTCCATGGGCTCTATGTCAAATAACTTTGTAAATTAGAATTTGTGTTTAGGTTTCTTTTTATTTAAAAGTATTATTAAGTGAATGGTTATCCATTTTTCAAAGGTTCTTTTTTCATACTTCTTCATAATGAAGCAACATTTGTTATATTTGTATGTATACATATATTTTTAAAAATAACAACTAAGATTGAGTAATGAAAATTAATATCCACAATTAAGTACTAAATTGTATTTTCTTTCCCTCCCCCCAATTTTCCATTTTATAATTGTTTCAGTGAAAACTGTCTGTATTTTTTTGATTGGTTCAAAAGAGTGAATGTTTCTCCACTAGTTAAAAACCAGTCTTTGATCAATTAACATATGTCAGCTTCCTACTGGAACCCTATTGGTCTGCCCACCTGTGATGTCATAGTAAGGAGGGGCTTTTCTTCAGCAGACTCCTCCCTCGGTATCTCCTTCATCACCATGGCAACAGCCTTATCGGCTGCCCTAGAGCTTTTCCCCTATAACAGTGAAACCAACAATGACTTGGGTCAGGAGGAAAGGTGAACTTGTTATTTGTTACAAGAAACTCTAACTGGTTAAAGAACAATCCACAACATAAATGAAGAGAAAGATGGTAGAAGGAAGTCTTGAGGCTCTTGGCTGAGAACAAAATACACAAAAATACTGGAAAGGAGATTTATGAACATCTAGTTAGTGTTTACAACTTTACCACGGACATTATATATGTTTTATTTAATCTTAACATCATGTTTTATATTTGTCATCTTTTAAATGCAATTTTCATGGTATAAACAATAATTTAGAAATCCCTCCCTTATGTCACATCTTCCCTGGTAGAATGCAAGCTCTTTGAAGGTTGGGGTTATTTCTGTCATTGCATACCGATTGCCTAGGGTAGTGCCTGGAACACTGTAGGTGCTCAATAAATACTTGTTGATTGAATGATAATGGTACATCCAATTTGAGGTGAAGAATAGGATTGAACTACTCCAGAAGGCACATGTCCAAGGGACCACATTGTGGGTAGCAAACACTCTAATTCGCCTTGGGTAGAGTGGAAAATGAATGGTGATTTCATAATATTCCTATTTGCCCAGCCTGCTGTGGAGTGTTAGTCTGACCATAGATCTCTTTCTTGACTATCAAGATGTCTGAGACCAAGAAATTAAAAATGAATTAAAAAGCTGTCATTCTTTTTTTTTTTTTAAATGTCATTCTTAAGGAATATTTTAAATTCAGACATGAGCCAAAGAATGGTAAATGGGTGAATTAGCAACTACTGTCCCCAAAGACAATACTAGTAGACTAACTTATCGCAATTCCATAGAGTAAAAAGATGGCAGGACTTCATATCTTCCCCAATACCCTACTGGTGAATTTGAAAAGTTGAAGTTTCTTATCATTAAAGGCAATGGGAAACTTGAAAAACTCTCAATCTGTTCAAAACTCAATTTGCTAAGAATTTAGATGTCTCTCAGGTGACGTGAAAATTAAATGATCTTTCAAATCTTTTACCAAAAGAAAATAAACTTTACTTTTTAAGGTGTGTTTTGCAATGCTTATTTTCTCATCACCTTATCTAAACAAGGGTTTTCCTGGGGAAGGGGAATTTGACCCTAAGAATGCATCTAATGGTTTGCCTTGGCAGTGTACTGAAAAAATGAAAATGAGGTTCACAGGGACACTTTAGTATCTTGTCCATGGTAGATTAATGAACATGATGGAATTTTGATGGCCAGTATCTGAAAAGGGCAAAGGGTCAGTGTTAATCTGGAAGGCCAAGACTATTTTGACAACCACAAAACAACAAAGGGAGACAGAATTGTAGACATTCTTCTACTAGGGTACAAATATGGCTTCCAAAGTGTATCTGATTGAATAAGGTCTCCATTTAGAAGGTAACCCCCCCTTCTTTTTTTTGTTTAAAGAAACTATCTAATTTTCTTACCCTTTTCCTTTATAAAATTTAAAAGCTAGTAATTTATCTCTGAGAACAATTATATATTCTCTTCTCTGCGAGACTAAATTTTAGAATGTGTAAAATTGCCTAAAATGCTAGAGATTTTTCTTTAAGAATCTAGAATGCTTAAAGGCAAATGTCCCTTTGTTTCCAGAATCTGAGTTTGGGATTTCAGAAATTTCCCCAACCTTCTCAATGGCAGCCATCTTCATAGACATTCTGATTGCAATGGCCCATAGTTCTTGACCTATGTATGATTAAACACCTGAGTGCATTATTATACAGGAGTTCTTCTAGCTTGGAACAGTATTAATGCTTTATATAGGACTATACATAACTCCATGTTTTGTGAAAAGATTTCTTATGTCATTACCAAAACCATATAACATTTAATTACTGATGTGAAAATTAGTTTGCTGACACATTCACCCTAAAAGCATATAGAACCATTAGAGGCCAAAGACATCTACAAGTTAAATACTTGACATGACACAGTCTTTGTAGTTTATGTTCCCAAAGAGCACAATCCACCCATGAAGATTTCTTTCCATGCTCCCAGAAGTTTTGGACAATAGAGGCATGCTCGAGTCTGAGTTCCTTTTTCTATCCAAAGAAATAAGACCTACTATAACCAGTGTAATTAAAATAAATCAAATTAAAAAAAACTCAAGAGTTTCATTTCTTGGGCTAAGAGAATATAACATCAATTGGTCAGCATTTCAAAGATTCTAAGTCTAACCTTCAGAATATATGGCTTATTTGAAATGCTACCAATCCATAAACTTTTTTTTAATTAAAAATATATGTGCAACTGGAGTAGCTGGGATTAGCAACTGACATGCTATTTTACTAAAGAAAAGAAAGAAATAAAAATTAGTCCTTTCATGCTGAACTCTAGAACAAAGCAGTGATCAGCGAGAAAGGATGTATCGGAAACACATGCGGTGCTGTTTATTTCTTGCACAGTAGAAAAAACCCACCAAGGCCAGAGTCAGGTCACTTTTTTGAAGACAGTGCCACTTTTTCTTCAAGGTTACACCTACTACCTGGAAAGAGTCATGACACCCACGTTAGAGCTTACGGTGAACTTTTCCACCCTCTCATAAGCACTTTGGCATCTGAACGGACCCCAAATCTTATTGTGTTGGGAAGTGTGGCTACAGTCAGAGGACAGAATTGTAAATGCTGCAAAAATGACAGCCTGTGGTTCCAGCTATAGCTCCCATTTCCCATCAGCCACTACCAATTCAAATGGGCTTTATTTGTACATCAAAGGAAAATTCCTTCCCCCCTCTGACCCCAGGGCCTGCCACCTCCACTTGGTGTCTTCAAAAACAAGTAGTGCTCTTTCTGAATCTCCCTGTCATCCCTAACGAGTGACTCCAGCTCTCAAAGCCTCACTGATGACGCTTTAGGGATTCCTGAGGCAGTACAGTTGGCCTATCAGCAATTGGGCTGTCAGGAACCCGGCCAGTTTGTTTTTTTTTTTTTTCAAATCAATGGGATATGGCTTCAAACTTGGGAGGAACACATGCGTGCCATGACAATGCAGATTTCAAACTCATTTTTCTGAATATAACCACACTTAGAGGTCAGTATTGCTTAATGCTCTATTGTTTGTATTAGCATGATAACAACCAAATATACACTAAATATACTTTCATGCATGTAAGCGAATTTAGATTCCGTAAGTCTCATTTCTTTCTACATGACTTTTCACAAGGGAGAAATTAATCATCATGTCGTGATACTCTCCAGATACCGTTTCAGGTTGTTCTTTCATCATTTATCATTTGTGAAGGTTTCAATTCAAAGTTGAATTTAAGGAATCCTTTTGGATATTTGGACAATGACATCAACAACAAAATGGGAAAGTTCCATTTTATTCCTTTGGGTTTGTAACTAACAAGTCTGATTTTTATAGGAGCTCATGCTTTTCCTGAAGGCCACATTTCAGGTTTACGAGATACTTATGAGGGCAAGTGGGTTTATGGGTAATTTGCACACACCCAGACAGCAAATAAATTATGCAAGGCAAGAGCTCTGATAATAAACACTAAGCCTTAGAACAGTTCCTTCCCATCAACTTACGGTTTTAATGGCAAACATATTAATATGATGTAATTTGTGCAGAATGAGACATGAAGATCTATCAAGAAAACTATTTCCTCATCTCTTCTGGTCCTACCCTCTATATAGAATTTGAGCCCAAATAACACAGCCTTGTATCCTCTTAGGAGCTGAGGCCAAGACAACCTGATTAGTAGCTCCCAATGGTGACGCATATGGTTTTTCAGGTAAGAATTATTTGACATAGTTGTATTCAGGGGCCACTACTGGCCAAAAGCTAACACCCAGGGGCAGTTTGGTGGTTTGGGACTTGGAGTCAGAAGACCTGATAAGTTCAAATCCTACTTCAAACACTAGCTATGCGGCCTTGGGCAAGTCATTAACCTCTCAGCATCAGTTTCTTCTACTGTAAATGGGGATAATAGCACATACCTCATAGGGTAGTTGTGAGGTTGTGAGGGAAAAAAACCCCATATATAAAATGCCTTGCAAACCTTAAAGCTTTCTACAAATGCTATGAATAATAATAATGATAACAATGAAAGCCACAAGTAGTGCTGATCCACAAGCCAAAAATACCAGTCACCTAACCTTGTGAGAATGCTTGTGTGTCTGTACCCATTAAATGTTTCTAGTTGTCTACGTGATAACTTTGATGTTTGGGCAGTAAACTTTTTTTCAGAATGTCAGAACACATGGGTTCAAAGGAAATGCAAAGTTTTTGAAAAGTGCTTTCTTTGCCCAATCTGGTCCTGTCAATAAGCAAATACCACCCATAGCCTATAGACTGGGACATAGCACACAGTTTTTTTGTCCTTGTCATGGAAAAATTGCTCAAGTATCCCAAACCGGCAAGGTATCCTAGATCATTAGACTTGGAAGGGACCTCAGCACCACCTAGCCCAGTTTATATCAATTCATGGTTGAATAAGAATTCCCTCTGTGATGCAGGAAAGTCATCTAGCCTTTGCTTGAAAATGTAAAACAAAACAAAACAAAACAAAAAAACCTTTCAATTTACAGATGAGTAAACTGAGGCTCGGAGAAGTTAAATAACTTGCCCATAGTCACATCGTTAATAAGTCAGAGATGGGATTTGAACCCAAGGTTTCCCTTCTCCAAGCCCAGCACTTTATTTACTATGCTGTATTGCCTTTCCTTAAGCTTAAGTCTTTTTTTTTGAAAACTCCTTAAAAATTCTATAAGATGAATGTTTAATGCATTAAAATTCTTCCTAAAAACTTTGCACAAATAAAGATCTCCCAAGGGCCACATGGAATTAGAAAAGGAGCAGGCAGATTCAGAGATAATTTACATAAACTGGATAGAATAATCACAGAATCAGGCAAATGGAAGGGACCTCCGAGGCCATTTAATCCAAAATAGTACCTGAACAAGAATCCTCTCTCCAACTTCCCTGACAAATTGTCCTGCAGCCTTTGCTTAAAGACCTCCAGGGAAAAAAGGCACACTAGATCGGAGGCAAAGATGCTTGGTTTGAATACCTTCGATTGACAAGTCACCTTAGCTAAGCAAGTCACATGGCCCCACTTTCCAAAAACAATGGGGTTGGACCACACAGCTTCAAATGACCCTGCAACCCTATGTGTTGGATACTCAAGGGAGCCTGTGACTTCTAAGGACTCAGGATAGTTGTTTCTCATATTAAGCCTAAATCTGCCTTTTAATTCTCAGGCAATTTTCCAATTACAGACTTTATTATTACTTCCATGATGGCTACCATTTCTTAATTTTTTACGTCTATTATAATTTATCCACGTCCTTTCAATTTAACATCTATGTATATGTGCATGTATGTGTATATGCATATAAGAAATATGTATATACATATATATGAAATCACGTCTGGGCTCTTTCCATCTCTTTGTCTCTGTCTCTGTCTCTATTTCTCAATTTCATCTTCTCTCTGTCTCTCTCTCTTTCCTCCCTCCCTCCCTCCCTCTCTTCCTCTGCATACATACATACATACATGCATACATGTGTCTATATTGCCATGAAGAGGGAGATAGAATTATGTTATGAGGTAAAGGAGGGGACATCTGAAATCTTTATCCAGCAACTCATTAATGACCCTGGGAACAGAGTTTTGAGAATCTTTCAATATGCAGCACCTAAACATTTCAAAGGAAAAAAACCCTTGGTATTACTCATCCTGCATGTGTGTATAGGTATGCATATATATGTATATACACACCCCTGAGAGATGAGCTATACTAAGTGTCCATCTGCTTTATGAAAGGCAGCTTCAGGTCATTGATAGAGGAGGTCTGACCTTGGAGTCCAGAAGACTTGGTTCTTTCACATATTGGCTTTGTGATCATCAGTCAGTCAATCAATCAGTGTATCACCATTTATTAAGTACCTACTGTGTGCCAGATCCTGTACTGAGTACTGGCTATGGAAGATACTTTTACCCCTCAGAGCTTCAGGGGCCCATAGGAATTTCTTCTCTGCATAAGTGGAGAAAGTTTCCCCTCTGGGTATTACCCACCCCTGTGAAATTACAGGTTCAGACAAAGTGGGGGAAAAAGCATATTAAGGCAATAAAAAGGGAACTGGCTTTGAAATCAGAGAGGTGGGTTCAGATTCTACTTCTATTGCTTATTACTGTGCGACTATGAAGTCATTTTACCTCCTTAACCTCAGTTTCCTCACCTATACAATGGAGAATGAATGGTCTCTGAGGTGCTTCCCAATTCTAGATCTTGATTTTCTGTATTTACATATACACATAGGCTAATGACATTCAGAGCTAGAAGGGATTTTGGAGAACTTCTACAGATAAGGAAACTCAAGCCATGTAAGTTTTAGTGACTAGCCCAAGGTCACCCATTTAGTAAGTAGCAGAATTGTCCTGGACCTCTGACTCTAAATCGAATACACTTTCCATGTTGCCTTTTCAATGTATTTTCATTTTTAGAAAATTCACTGTTTCTTTTTTTATGACTGCATCTCTATTTTTAGGCCTTGACCAGAGAAAGAGGGAGGAAGAGTCCTTTGTCTCAGACATTGAGGGAATCCTACTTGTGTCCTGCACTAAATGAGGTACAGCAAGGATGATCTCTAGTGAGGCTTACATTCTTTTGTAGGCAGAGATTGGATCATCTTCCTTTACCTGGGAGAGTAAATGTCAGAAGAAGTTGTGCCCTCTTCAAATTGTACCAATGCACTAAAATGTCACAATTTTAAGCTCTTTACAAGATCTATTGGAAACAGGAATTTACTCACTTTCATTTTGCGTTCTTTCTGCAGAATAATGTGTCCTTGTGGGTGCATTGGAACATAGAGCCTTATCTCTGGATTAAGTAATTCTTGTTATCTATGTGTAACTTCAGGAATAAATGCTGTTGTTTTTTCCCCCAAAAGAAAGTTTATAAGGTATCCCTTGAGGATATATACCAGAGTTGTAACCAGGATGGAGACAACTGGGGTAGAAATTTGGAGGGCATTCTCTGGCAACATTTTTGTGGCCTTGTGCATCTTAGAAATAGTGGAGTTAGCACCCAGTTAGAAACAATAATGAGGAGCACGAGGTCCTAAGTTTAGAGCCGCAAGAGGTCTCAGAGGCCATTTACTCCAAGCCCCTCGTTTTATACACAGATACAACATCTGGGCATCATCCTTCGACTCTGAAGTCAGTGCTCTTAGAATTGGAAGCTCCAGGAGCTTTTGCCTCCTCCCTGTCCACATCTCTGAACTCCCTGTTCCCACGGGGTCCCCCAGTGGCATTCCAAGGTGCAAGCCTGTCAGTGACTTGCGGTCTTTTCCAGTAGATTTAGAGCTAGAAGGGAGCTTAGAGACCATTTTATAGATGAGCAACCTGAGGCATAGAAGGTTAACTCTCTTGCCTAGGGTCACACAGCTAATAAATATTTGTAGGTGGGCTTCCAACTCAGCTCTATCCACTTTTGCCACCCAATTGCCTTCTTAAGGGAACTTATTTCACAGGCATGACTCGGGCTGAAAAATCGCTAGTTATAATATTGCAAAAATCATAGATAGAAGGGTAGGTCCACTCCATGCCAATATTCTTGGCATAGATAATCAATTAAATAAATATTATTTGACACACTGGGGGTGCTGGCCTAAACAACAGTAATGGCAATGAAACCCATTCAATTTTCTTTTAAAGAGCCAAACCTCTTAGTTCTGAGTGCCCTGATGAAATCTATATATTTTATTGCAAGAAGGTAGTATGGCCAATGTTTTTTTATCTTTTTATATGGGATCTGCCACTCTCAATGAATTTACAAGTTCAGGTGTCTACATGGCACAGTAGATAGAGTATGGAATTGGGGTTAGTATGACCTGAGTTCAAATCCTGCTTCAGACACTTAATAGCTATGTGACTCTGGGCGAGTCACTTAATCTCCCTCATCCTCAGTTTCCTCATCTGTAAAATGTGACAATAATAGCACCTATCTCATAGGATTATTGTGAAGATTAGATGAGAACATATGTAAAGTGCTCTGCAAACCTGAAAGTGCTATATGAACACTAGCTATTATTATTGTTATTATTTGAAATAGATTTAGAGGATGAAAGGACCTTATAGGTCATCCAGGCCAACCCCCTCATTTTACAGATGAGGAAGTATCATTTTCCACAGAAAGGAAAAATGTCTTGCTAAGAATTATACAAGTAGCAAATGTCTGAGGAGGTATCTGGACTCAGGTCTTCCTGACTCCAAGTACTCCACATCCTAGGCCATACTTCTTATAAAATTATAATCATCTTAACAGTAGTTTTACCCCATGGGTTCACTGTTGCCCAATTTATCTTGTTTGTACATAGTTGTTTGCAGGTTATCTCCCGCATTAGACTGTGAGCTCCTGGAGTGCAGGGGCAAGGGCCTTTCTTTGTATCCCTTGCACTTACCACAATGCCTGGCACACAGTAAGTGTTTAATAAATGCTTATTGACTACCTGATCATTGGATCTTCAATTCAACACCTTAACCACTGAGCTGTTCTGGTCATCTCCCCAGAGATGTCCAGAGTCATATTCTTTTGAGTTTACAAAGAAGGTTTGTAAACTGACTTCCCTGGCCCTATTTTTTTTTTAGGTGATTGGGGTTAAGTGACTTGCCCAGGGTCACACAGCTAGTAAGTGTCAAGTGTTTGTCTGAGGTGAGATTTGAACTCAGGTCCTCCTGACTTCAGGGCGGGTACTCTATCTACTATGCCACCTAGTTGCCCCATTCCTCTCCCTATACACTATTCAACACTATATACCCTGGCCAAGTGCATAATGCTAGTATGATCTCATTGCTTTGGGCCAATTGGAGAGGCCAATTAGGATTAGCAAAAAAGTTCAATTAGAGAATTTTTTTTTCAAGAAGTGAAGTTTTCAGAACCATTAGGTACAAAGAGAAACATTAACCAAGAGCCAACTAAGTGTTGCCAAGCGGAGGCAGGGTACTGCTTTCATAAGCAGATAGGCTCCTTTGCTATCCTCATTTTCCAGGTTAGCAATTAAATGTTGTTTGTTCTCGTCAGGAGGGTAAATACTCTCCTCCACCTGAACACACAGTCTTATTTACTCTATTTGCTTAGCAGCCTTTCCTGATAAACTGCCTAAAGGTAAACTTTGTCTAAGTATCAGTTCATTTACCTTAACTTCTGAATTATTAGTGGGGTCTGAACTAAACAAGGTTTTACTGGAATATTGACTGTCATTGATAATGCTCTGAAAGAATTTGGCGCCTAGCTACCTAAATGAGAAGCTCTTTCATTGTGTACCTTGGGAAATTCAATTCAACTGAATTCAACCAGTGTTTATTATGCACTCTAGATATAATGGCAGTACAATGGAAAGAATAAGGATTATAGAATCAGAGGAACTGAATTCAAATCCTGATTCAGACACTGAGTAGCTGTGTGACCTTGGGCAAGTCACTTAACTTTGTATTTCACTTGCTTCAGTAAAATAGGGTGATTGGAGCAAATGGTCTCAAAGGTCCCTTCCAGCTCTAAATTTGTATTCCTATGTAGGTAATGGGGATGTATGAACAAAAACAAAACAGTCCCTGCCTTCCCACAGTATAGATGAGACTGTTGAATAAATTGATTAAAAAAAACAAAGAGGGTACATCATTCTATATTCTCTAGGGCAGTAGTAACAAGCTCAAATAGAAATGGGGTCCCTAATCTGTACATAAGGATCTCTGCAGGCTGCATATTGACTTGGTTTTAAAATGTAATATAATCTATGTTTTATTGTACTTTTATTTATCTTGTCAAACATTTCCCAATGATATATCAATCTGATTCTCCCTGACGAGGAGCCACACTTTGTGTTCGACACTTCTGCTCTTGAGTACTTAGAAAAGCCTGCATGCATGAAGAGCTTAGAAAACATTCAGTGGATGGAAATGTGATATCCATAGGTGGGGCCTCCATCATTGGGTAGGAAAAAGGACACTCAAGCATCATAGTGTTTACATTTCAAGATGCTGTTCAGGGGATTTGTGCTGATTGAGTGAGGAATGATTGTGCCTGCCCATTAAAGAGAAGCTGGAATTTTTGATTCCTCATCTAACATTTCAGCTGATTAAAAGGTGTCATAATTTGTAACATAATGGAAAAAGAGAATCTTTGGAACACTAAAATATGCTAAAGGTCAGGGCTTTCTTCCCACTTTCCCATTTTTTTGACTAGCACTTATTTCATGGTTGGGAAACTTATTCAGGGATATGGAAAATGCTAGGAAAAATACAGCCACTGTCCGACTTGTGCACACTCCTGATATACCAGCAGTTCATGTGAGATGGCCAGGAAAACTTTCCCAGACACCTAGAAAGCTGGAAGTGTGCCCATCTAATGGGGTAGTTTCCACTTTAGCTAGATGGGAATTAGGGGAGATTTGCTTCTACTTGGGGGCTGGTACAGGGGTCTTGTGCTCTGGGTCCTCAAGGTGAAAGTAGGGCCACAGTAGCCAGGGTTGGCAGTAGAGTTGTATTCCAGAGCTCTAGGGATTCTTTCGGAGGATGGAGGATTCTGGTTCTTCCGTTGCCACCTTGTCTTTTTTATGATACAGTGGAAAGGTCAATGTCTTGGATTCAAATCTCACCTCTACAACTTATTATCTATGTGACCTGGGACAATTCATTCATCCTGGGCTTTGGTTTCTTCCTCTGCAAAATGAGGAGCTCAGACTAGAACTTCCCAGGTCTCGATCTATGATCCTGTCATGTTACCTCTCTAGGTCTCAGTGTCCCCACGTATAAAATGAGGATTATGGTACCTAATATTATCTACTTCACAGAGTTGTTAGGAAGCTAAAACGAGATAAGGTATGCAATGCATTTTGCAAACTTCAAAGTTATATCTATCTATTTATCTATCATCTATCTATGTATGTATTTATGTATCTATGTAGCCATCCATCTATCTATCTGCACATATAAGTATACATAGCTATTTATCATCATCATCATCATCATCATCAATCATCAGTCATCATCAATCATCCTGACTCTTGAAATGGTTTCATTCCCAGAAAGAGGCTGATATTTGCCAACCTGCTGCCTATAATTCTGGACCAAGGTTTCCTTCCTTCCCTCCCAGTCATGACTGTTCTCTGGACTCTACTCTACAAGTATCATCTAACTAAAGTATAGGAGGAAATTTTTCAGTTTCATTGGAATTAGAGTAATTGCCCCAAAGTGACCAATCCACTCATCCCAGGTCCTTTGGTCCTTTGCTCAAATACTCCCTAATCCAGCTCTTTCCACGAAAAGTTCAGTCAATGCTGTGGCCAGAACTTTTCCAAATCATGGCTTTATTTTGTCATCGTAACTCTTGCCCCGGTTCTGCCCTGGATGATTGTCGTTGTTAAGAGAATATCTGTCAGATCTTGACTAATTTCCTTCTTAGAAGCTTGCCAAGTAAGAAAAGTGACCTCTCCTCAACAGCAACTTTACTTAGTCTTCAGAGTCTTCAATTGCTTTTAAATGTATGGGCTAGAAAAATGACTTAATCTCCCTGGGACCTCAACAGCAGTTTGAAATTTCTCTGTCATGGGTGCTTCTGTCTTATTGTTCCAAAGCAGGATGTTTGAGGTGCAAGAGTTCACTGTTTTCTGACTGTCTGAAATGACTGGTTTTGTGCCTGAGATAGGGGTTTGTGATAATTCTTGCAGTGGATTTCAAATAATTCAAGCCTTCATCACCTCTTCCTTGGACTACTATGACAATTGCCTAATTAGTCTCCCTGTTTCAAGTCTCTCACCCTTCTCATCCATTCTCCACCCAGCCACCAAAATGATCTTCCTAAAGCGTAGTTCTGACCATGTCACTCCTCTACTCAAGAAGATTCAATGGTTCTCTACTGCTTCTAGAATAAAATGCTAACTACTCTGCTTAGCATTTAAAGGTCTTCACAATCTGGCTCCAAGCTACCTTTGCAGGCTTTTACACGTTCTTATTCTTCATGCACCATTCATTCCATCCAAACTGGCCTACCTGCTGTTCCTTATAGATGCTATTTTATTTCCCACCGCTCTGCTTTTGTACCAGCTGTGTTCACTTTACCTGAAATGCTCTCCTTTTCCACTTTTGCCTATGAGAACCTATAGCTCCCTTCAAGGCTTAGTCCAAGGATTACTTCTTACAAGAGGACTTTCCTGATTCCTGTAAACTATTGGTGAGCTCTCTCTCTCTCTCCCTCCTGCCCTCCATGTGTTTTGTACTTATTCATTTGTGTACATGTTATTTCCTCCTAGTGGAATAGAAGCTCCCTGAGGGAAGAAAATGTTTTGTTTTCATTGTGTCTCCCCAGTGCCTAACCCAGAACCTGTAAGGAAATGCTTATTGAGTGAAGTAAATGTCACAGTAGACTTTGTATGAGTTATATCTCATGAAGTGCCAAAGGATTTAGTGTACCTCCTGCTCCCCTATATGAATATACACACATACATATGTGTATATACATATATATACACACATATATAGCGAGAACATGTATGTGTGTGTGTATTATGCAATTTAGTGCATCAGCACATTTTGAAGAGGGCATGACATTGCCTTCTATGATATTTACCTCCTCCCATGAAGATGATCAGATCTCTGCTTACACAGGAAGAAAAGTCCCAGTAGAGATCATTCATGTTGTACCTAACCTATATGTAGCACTCTCTCTATATACATACATATATTGATATATACATAATACACATATTTCACTAATTGTAACAAACCTCTTTCTGTTACTCTTTGTTTCTATGGCAGAAACATTTATGGCATGTGTGTGCATGTATGGTGCAGTAGAATCAATACTAGATTTGGTTCCAGAGGATTGTGTTCAAATCCTGCCTTTGATCCTTTACTCTCAGCATAACCTTGTGTAAGCCACCTCAGCTTTCTGATTGTTGGTTTCCTCATCTGTAAAATGAGGGGCTGGATTGATGGCCTCTGGGGTCCCACCCAAAGACACTTTAAAGGCAGTGGTGAATTTATAGCACTTCATATATGAGCTCATGTATACAAAGGAGGGGGCACTAACTTAGGAAAATATTTACAACCGTGGACTTTTTCAGGAACAAATTAAAAAAAGATTTTAAATGGAAACTTCTGAGGTTTAAGCAGAGATTTTATGGGAAAACATTTTTTAAAACACAAAAAACTATAATGTTCTTTATAAAGTTCTTTCCATATAACATTTTCTTTGAGCTTCAAAACAAGCCTGTGAGCTAAGTGTTGGAAGTATCATTAATCCCATTTTGCAGATGAGGAAAATGAGACTGGAAAAGGTCAAGTAATTTGCCTAGATAATAATTATTTGAAGTAAGATTCATACCAATGTCTTCCTGAAAACAAGTCCACCACTCTAACCACTACTCTATCCAGCCACCCCCTTCTTGCTACTTAAGAAACTAGTTTGCTGGGTTGTCTGATAAATCATAAATGCATTCATGACTCATTTCCAATTCTGAAGTCCTGTAGGCAACCTCAGAAACCATTTAGTTCCCATATATAATCAACCATTGAATCAATCTACTAAGGATTGACCAGGATTGATTATAAATTCAACACTACAAATATTTCCACAATGCACGTTCAGTCAACATACAGAGAAATGGATATGGTAATATAAATGGCAAAGTGTGAGTGAAATTCTTTTGATCCTCACATAAACTAGTTTTCTGTTAATCTCTCCAATTCCTTTCTCGGAACTATCAGGGTATATTAGAAGAGATTAAATTTACATTCCAAAGAGATTATGCTTGAATTCATTTTAACCTGCTAAATAATGCAATGAATCCTTTTCAATTCAAAGTTGAAGACAAGCACATGCTATGGATATCCTATTATTCCTACAGTTCTAAACTCCTAAATTGATTCAAATTCTAGATACATCTTAGGAATCATAGAATCCAAGAATCCCAGTGTTGAAAGGGACCTTCAAAACCATCTAGTTCAATCCATTCTTGAATAAGAATCCCTTCTGTAACTCATCTGACAAATGGCTCTCTGGCCTTTGCTTGGGGACTTCTAGTGAGGAAGAACCAGCTCTTTTTCTGGGCACCCATTCTATGTTTGGAGGGCTCTAACCAATAAGTTTTTCCTTATATCAAACTCAACTCTACCCATCTTCAATGTCTATCCACTTCTCCTAGTTTTGTCCCCTGGGGTCAGACAGAACATGACAGCCCTTCAAGATACTGGAAGGCAGCCCAGCCATTGTCCCTGCCCCCACCCACAAGTCTTCAGATTTTTATTTTAAGACTTACTGCCTGGTTTTATTTGGACCTCAATAATTTCCTTTAAGTCTCTGACATCTGAGCCTGTGCATATTTTTGTGCTAATAAAAGTCAAGGTTGCATAGAAAAATATATTCTCCTTCTCTGGACTTGTTTTTTTTATCCATTGCAAATAGGGGAAAAGAACCTTGATCAAAAACATTTTTAAAAATCTTGTTTCTGTAAGAAACTTAATGTATTCTGATTCCTAGCTTTTATAGGAGAGCCAGGATCCTTCATCTTTCCTGAATATGTGAAAAGTATTAATCTCCATTACATGGAAATAGATATTCTTTTTTCTGCTACAGAACTCATAAAATAATTCTCTCAGTGGCCTGGAATAGCTACATTTTTCTGTGAAGGGCAAATGAGCTTGTTAAGCATTCTTTCCTCATTAAAAAGTGCCTACTTTATTACTTTGACACATTGGCACTTAGATAACCTATGTGTGAGCCCTTTGATAGTGGTACTCTTTCCAAAGAAGCAAAGCACAATCCATCCATGCCTGCCTATCCTGAGAGACTATTGTCCACATGTTCCCCTAAATCCACGTTAGGGGACCTGTCCAAGGTGGTGAGAAGCAGCTATCTTTTGTTCTCTTAAAATTGTATGAGTTCTAATAAACACATGACTCTCCGTTGGTTATCCCTTGCTCTTATCACATGATTAACCCATCTTCTCTTCCCCTGTCCTCCTTACATGACACCCTTTACGTCACTTCTCTTTCACAATTCTTGGTTGCTAATGTGGGGACAATTTGCTCAACCAACCCCCCTCCCCATCGCTGACCTCTCCTTTGTCCTTTGGGTGACCCTTAATTTTAATTCTTAAGAGGTTTTGATAATCCATGACTTGTGACAGCACATGGTATTATCTGAATGACATCAGTGTTAAAAAGATAGGTGTCTTCGTTTCAAGGAAAAGCATGGGGATCATTAAAAGAACTGTACAATTCTCTAATTCACCCAGCTCTCCTATTTCTGTTCAGTTCTGAGTCTTGAGTATTGCTTATGTGCAGTGTGAGTCCAAAACATATGCACCGAAGAAGCTCTCCATCTAACTGCATTTCATAATCTGGACAACAGGTATTCTTCATCCACTTAGTTTTTCCTGTGTGGATAGTGAGATTCTTTTGAGTGGTAATTAATTCATTAAGGAGGCTTTGCAATGTTCTGGGGCTTGATGAAATTAACACAATGTCATTTGCAAAAAGGAGCATCTCTGGCTAATTTCCTTAAAGAAGATTTAATTGGAAGTAGAAATGCATTTTTGGCTTTTTACTTCGAATTGTGATTGTTTCATTGTAATAATTTTTACTAACTGCAAAATTGTCAGTGGAAGAAGAGCAGCCAACAGATTTATACAAAGTAAACCAGGATTCTTGAGTTATAATCCTAATTGGGTGTCTGGTTATATTTTGAGCTATCATTACTGTTCCCATCATGCATGTTCCTTCTATTGACTTTCAGTCTGAATTGTATGGCCATTCCCCCACCCCCATTCAAATAATTATACTGTATTAGCATTTTCTTTCCTCCATATTGAGCAATGAAATTGGATATTTTAGAACTTCAGGATGTTTTCTAAATAATCTATTACTTTCTGGATGACATTTATGAGGAAGGACAAGGAAGCATCTAAAGGCAAGGAGAACAGAAGACAGTTCCACCTGTGAATCTACACAGATAGGAAACATGTGAATAACTGGGCTTTTCTATGGAGCAAACATTTTTTGACTAAATTAATTAATTATTATGTCCCTACTACGTGACAGGTAACTAATAAAGTGTTGGGGATATAAAGTCACTATCAGCCATATTGGTGTCATCCGATCCAATGCAACAAAGATTTATTCTGTTGTTCAATTGTTTCAGTTGTGTCCAACTCTTTGTGACCCCATTTGAGATCCTCTTGGCAAAGACACTGGGGTGGTTTGCCATTTCCTTCTCCAGTTCATTTTACAGATGAAGAAATTGAGGCAAATAGGACTAAGTGACTGGACCAGGGGCATACAGCTAATAACTGTCTGAGTCAGTATTTGAACTTAAGTCTTTCTGACTTCAGGCCCAGTGCTCTATCCACCATGACATTTTGCTGCCCCATGAAGATTTATTAAGTTCCTACTATGTGCAAAGCACTGAACTAATTGTGAGGAAACAGAACTACAATACTTACTGGCTTTAAGCTACACAGGTTGTATCATTTTACAGATGTGAAAACTGATATTGCGAAAAACTAAGTGACTAGGCCAGAGTTACACAGCTAATAAGTGTTCAAGGAGCAACTGGAACTTAGTTTTTCCTGACTCCCAGGCCAGCAATCTTTCCACTATATCACCTATCTCCCTAGACAAAATAAGCTAGCTCCCTAAGGTGCCTACATTCTACTAGGAGGCACAGTATATAAACAGAGCAATATAATATATAATATACAGTATATAATAATATATTATCTTAATAATATAATTATGTAATATAATACTTATGTGGTTATAATTATACATTATGATATGATAAATAACAATGATATAATATATAGTATATAAACAGAATAGTGATAATTTGAGGAGGGAGGGACCACTAATTGCTAGGGAGAAAGGGTGAAGAAGGTCTTCCCCTAAGAGATGATCTATGAGCTGAGTCTTGAAGGAAGCCAAGGATTCTAAGGTAGAGGTAAGGAGAAAAAGGAGAGGGAAAAAAGATAAAAAAACCTAGGACTGAGACACAGGGAACACTCAAGTTGGTCCTGAGTCACCATATGCAACATGCTAATGTATCCCCACAGCTTCTTTTAATGACAAATTAATAATAATTGTAGCTAACATTTCTATTGTGCTTTAAGGTTTAGAGCACTTTTCACATATTATCACATTGGATCCTCAAGGCAATCCTCTGATCAATAATTCCCATTTTATGAATGAGGAAACTGAGATTGGCTAAGCGACTTGTCCAGGGTCACACAACTAGTAGACATCTGAGGCAGAATTTGAACTCAGGTCATCATGACTTCAAGTCCAGGGCTAGCTGCCTTTAAGTTACTTATTAAACAACAAAAACAAATCTTATTTAAAAATAATTACTTGGGGCAGCTAGGTAGCACAATAGATAGAGCATTGACCCTGGAATCAGGAGGACCTGAGTTCAAATCCAGCCTCAGACACTTACTAGCTATGTGATCCTGAGCAAGTCACTTAACCCCAAATGCCTCAACACCCCTTCCAAAAAAAAAAGCAACCACAATCACTTATTCAACCACAAAGCACCCACAAAGGTGAGGTACAGAAATTTGAAGGGTGTCAACTCCTTTGTTGAAGTGCTAAAGTCCAGGACAGAAAGGCATCATTCACCAAAAACAGAAACATTGGAGCTGCTGATAGTTTGATGAGGTATATAACAGTACTTCTTGAAGTCCCTTTCAGACATACTAAATCTATGACAGGGAGGCAGAGGGGATGGAGACTGAATTTAATTAAAGAAGTTTTAAGGAAGGAACTGGCAAATATGCTGAACTGTGCTGCTAAAGTCATCACAAATAACCTTAGAAATGAGAGTGATGATGAAATTCGCCTGATTTTCAAATACAGATTGTTAAGTACCTATCAGATAGCTAGGTGGTTCAGTGGATAGAGCATGGGACTTGGAGTCAGAAAGACCTGAGTTATCCTGCTTTAAGCACTTATTAGCTATGTGACCCTGGGCAAGTAACATTCACTCAGTGTCTCAGTTTTCTCATCTGCAAAATGAGGAGAATAGTAGCACCTACCTCTCAAGGCTGTAAGGATCAAATAAGTTAACATACAAAACATTTTGTAAATCTTAAGAACCTATATAAATACTAGCTGCTGCTGCTGTTACTACCACTACAACCACCACAACTACCATCACCACTACCACCACCACCACCACCACTACTACTACTACTCGTACTACTAGTACTACCACTACTACCACCACTACTGTCACCACTACCACTACCACCACCACCACCACTACTACTACTACTACTATTACTACTACTAGTACTACTAGTACTACCACTACTACCACCACTACTGCCACCACTACCACTCCCACTCCCACCACAACTACCACTCCCACCACCACCACAACTACTGCTACCACTACTACTACTACTACTACTACTACTACTACTACTACTGCTACTATTATTACTACTACCACCACTACCACTACCACCATTGCTATGTACATATCAGTGTGCCAGGCAGTGAAGATATAAATACAAATAAAATAGTGTTTGCCCTTAAGGAGCTTGCATTCTAATGAGGGAAACAACACTCACAATACAAAAAACTACATACAAAATAAACACAAGGTAAAGAGGGAGGGGCATTCTAGTACTTTGGTCAGGGATTACAAAAACCTCCTTAAAAGAGCGTTTTGGCTGAGCTTCAAAGAGAAGGAGGGATTCTAAGAGGCAGAGGTGATAGGGGAGCATCTTGTAAGTATGCAAAGGCACGAGATGGAAGGAACAACAAGACAGTTTGGCTGGATTGAAGAGCATGAAGAGGGGAATAAAGTATAATAAGGATGGAAACATTGGTTGGAGACAGGTTGAGTTTAGCTTTTAAAGTCCAACAAAGGAGTTTGTATTTGATCCTAAAATGAAGGAAATTTGTTTCATGTTTTCAGTGGGAGGAAGTCAATAGGTTTTCTGCCAGAGGAAAGAGAGGAGGCATTTTATGCATTGGGAAGAAACAATCTTCTGAATAAGGGAAAATGTTGGTAGCAAAAGGAGGATGTTTATAGAGTCAACCTCCTCTTTGAAGTTTCTAAAGATAGAATGCAGCTTCACCTGGTCTGTGTAACAACAGATATTACAATTCTACACTCTCAAAAACAAGGGTAAATTTTCCTGACCCAAAATGTCCCTGACCCCTCCTTTACCCTAGGAATTATTCATACCCTGATCACTCCATCTGGATCTCAAGAGTTCTGTCAACATAATTGAAATCCCAGTCTTCTGTCTTCTTAAAAACAAAACAAAACTAGTATTATCAGCTCATAAATTTGGAGCTGGAAGGGACCTCAGAGGTCAACTAGACCAACCTTTCAATTTTATATATGAGGATTTAAATGATTTCATAAGAATAAATTTAGAGCTGGAAGGAACCTTAGAGGCCATCAAGTTCAACAGCCTCATTTTTTACAGATGAGGAAACTGAGGCATGGAGAAGCTAAGTGGCTTGCCCAAGGTCACAAAACTAGTGAGTATCTGAGATCTGAATTGAGCCCAGATCTTCCTGATTTGAAGCCCAGAATTCTATCCCCCATGGAAGAAGGGAAGAGAATAAAATTTTATATAGAACCTAGTATGT
Source organism: Vombatus ursinus (assembly GCF_900497805.2). Lineage (NCBI taxonomy): Eukaryota > Metazoa > Chordata > Mammalia > Diprotodontia > Vombatidae > Vombatus > Vombatus ursinus. The sequence continues at coordinate 20,578,228 of NW_020954588.1, read as the reverse complement.
GCTTGGCACTGTGCTAAATGCTTTTTTTTTTTTACAAGTATTATTTAATTTGATTCTCACATCAATTCTAAAAGGTAGGTGCTATTGTTATCCCCATTTTACAGTTAAGGAAACTCAGGCAAGCAGAGATTAAGTAATTTTCCCCGGGCCACACAGCTAGTAACTGAGGTCTGATTTGAGCTTAGGTCTTCTTGACTCCAGGTTGAATACTCTAGCTACTATGCCACTAGCTCCCTCCATAATTTATAACACAATACACTGACAAATGTGTACACACACCTATGAACATATGTTTCTATGTTTAAGGGTGAATTGGAGAGAAGCAGGGGGTCCTAAAGGACCTTTTTACTCAGATGCCCCTTCCAACTTTGGAGCTTCCAACTTATCATCTATGCTGCTGGTGTAGATGACTACAAAGCACCACTGACTTCTTAAACTGTGTTTCAGCCTTCCTTGCTGCTGGGCAGATGCCTGATGTGAGCTGAGCATTAAATAAGTTTGCCACCGACACAAAGCATCTTTCAATCAATCAACCAAGCAAGCAATTGACAGTCATTAAGGAGACCTGTATAAATAAAGATCTGTGTAAGATGCACATAGAGTAGATGAATCCTAGAGGGAAAGGCACTGACAGCTGGGGGCTGGGCTGGGATTGACTAGGAAGCTTTCTTGAAGAAGTTAGAGTTTGGCCTAGTCTTGAAAAAAGCCAAGGATTCTAAGAGGCTGAGGTAAGGAGAAAGAATCCCAGGCATGGGGGATAGCCCAGTGCAAAGGTATGGAGATGGGAGATAGAGAATTATGTGTGAGCAGCGAGTAGGTCAATGTAGCTAGTTGATTATTTTTTAAGTTTCACCTGTTTCTCTATGACTTACCTTTCTAGGGAGACTGTCAACTTCTCAAGGAACATGACCACTCCATTTGATTTTTATAACTACCATCATTGTCTAGTACAGTGCTGGGCATCCTGTAGGTACATAATAAATGCCTACTGATTTGACCCAATTTTGGGGAATGCCAAGTTGGTTGACAGCTACTCTTCTGAGCACCATCTCACTTCCCTTCATCTTAGAGGAAGAGGAGGATAGGTCCTTCATCTACCTGGCTAGGGTACTCTATCTCCATGATGGACCTTAGAAGGTATGATGTTTGCTATTGTCACTTTATGGATTTGAGGGTTGAGAGCTTCATCACCCAAAAAGGCTAATGATGTCTTCAAATGTGCTTTACAGGAAAAGTAGGGAATGTTGGTGCCTTGGTTAGAGACTCAGGTTTGGGAAATGGGCCAAAGAAGGAAACCGCAGCTTCAATAACTGATCTCAATTCCCCTTATGTCAGTCATTGATTATTGATCCCAGCTCCTATTGTAGCCTTTGATGGATGAGTACAAGCAGAACCTCTGAGTCATGAACTGATGCTGGGAAATACTGATCTATGGAAAATGTGGGCCAAGTCTTGTCAAATCCATCTGTGTAACATCTGTCACAGCAATCCCCTTCTCTCTACTAGCAGCCTCCTTAATAAGACCGTCATCACTTCTCACCTGGAATATTGCAATAGTCTCCTAAATAGTGCTTTTGCTTCTAGTTTCTCCTCTTAATTCCAACCTCTGTACAGCTACAGCTGTCAAAATAGTCTGACCATGTCACTCCCTTGCTCATGAAGCACCAATAGCTCCCTAGGACCTTGAAGATACAATACAAAGTTACTAAAAGCCCTTCCTAGTCTGAGCAAGTAATTTCTCATTACTTGTCTTCACAATCTGTATCCTAGACCTTGAGAAGCAGAATGGAACAGATATTCTACAGCTATTCCAGTTAGCTGGCATTGGAGTTAGAAAAACCTAGGTTCAAATTCTATTTCTGGTTCTTTATTAGCTGTGTGATCCTCTACAAATGGGTTGACCTCTCTAAACCTCAGTTTGTTCATTTGTAAAATAGGTGTGAGAATGCTGAGTATACCTGCCTCACAAGGTTTCTATGGAAAGTTGATTTTCTCAACTCAGTGTATGTCTTTACATCCATCCCCATGACATTTCATCTTATTAGGTTTGTCCCAATGTGCTAGCTTGTTAAGATCTTTGAAGATACATAATCAGTCATCCAGCGTGTGTCTCATATTTTAAGAAGGCCCAAACACATGTTCTGGCATAAATGTGTGTTCCTGAAAAAGTAAAGAAATTCTTTGGTGGATCCTACAGAGTCCACTTCTGAGGCCAGTAAAGGCAATTCTGAGTTACATTATTTCGGTCTTCTCTCATTTTGTCTCCTCTCTCTCTCCTTTGAAAGCCCAGGGCTTCTCTTCCAATGAGTTGAGACCAACCCTGTATCACAAGTCAAGGAGATGTGTGGACAAAGAGAGTCAAAGAGGTAGCCTGGTCAGCTGCTGCTATCATGGTGGCTGAAAACAGTGACTCAAATTCTGTGTCACTTAGCGCACTGGGAAAACATCATTGCTAATTCATCTGGGTGCAGACACTATTTCTGTGGGGCTTTCTGACATCCATTCCTATTTATATTCATGCCCATCCCTCACCACACCAACACCTACACCTTCTGGCAGGAAATACAGGCACAGCTGGATTTGATTCACAGGATGCATTCAGTTGTTGCCTCATTAAAAAGAGATTTCCTTCCAGTAGTATGTGTTTTCTTTACATCCTCACTCTACACCAATCAACAGAAAAAAGATGTCCCAGAATAGAGAGTTGAATAGGGATCGTAGTGGAAGAAGCATCACTGGACTGAGAGACAAGCACCTTAGGGGTCTAGTGCTGATTCTGTCACTAACTGGCCGTATCACCTTGGACAAGTAGCTTCCTCCTCAGGACCTCAGTTTCCTCACCTATGAAATAAGAGGGTTGGATTCCATGATCTCTAGGGTCACTTGAAGCCCTAATGTTGCATGATTCTAGTTTCTATTTCTGAAGGTAGCCCTGGATGACTCTTGCTATTTTTTTAAAAGACACCATCTGGTAAATTTTATACCCTTTTTCCTTTTTCTTCGATCACTTTGTCTCTGTTTCTATCTCTTTCTGTTTTTGCCTCTCTGCTTCATCTCTGTCTTGGTTAGTCTCTCTCTGTCTCAGTTTGTTTCTGTTGCTGTCTATCCTTGTCTCTATTTCTTGTTCTGCCTCTTTCTCTGGCTCTGCCTCTCAGTCTCTTTCTATCTCCCTCCCTTTTGTCTGCCTGTCTCCAACTTTCTGCCTCTCTCTGTCTTCTCTCCCTCTGTTTGTCTCTCCTATCTCCCTCTCAACCTTTTTTTCTTCCTTCTTTCCCTTACGCGTTCGGGAAAAAATAGAAAACAAGGAGTCTTTACTAACATACTTAGCCTTGGCAGCTCTATGCCTCATCTCCTTTCACATGCTGCTTGATAAATAAGGCATGTCAGGAAGTATTCAGCTGGCAGCAATCTCCTCATAACAACACAGGACCAATTACTAAGCCTCTAGGCTTTGTGCAGGCTAAGCTGATCAACCCCATTCCTAGAGATGGAGCATCATGTAGCTAATTGGGAAGTGATGTCAACGTGCCATGCCGCATGCAGTGAGGAGACTTCACTAATATCTTCCTCTGGTGTCCAGTCATGATGCGATAATTTTGCTAGGTTTTTGAAGATTGTGCAGCAATGCATAGGATCTGTCTAGTTCTCCCCGGCAGGAATGGCTTCAAGTCAATGATTGACTTTCCATCTGTCTGAGGTCTGAGGATTAGCCTGGCTAAGGAGAACAAAGGCTCATTTCCAGGCTGACTGAAAGGGGATGAGTTTTCATCTACAGCAACTCCTAACAATCAGCTACTAAGGCACAGGAGTTGCAATTTGTGGCAATGGAGGGAATACTATCACTGCTTAAGTGAGAAATCCTAAAAGTATTGAAGACAATATTCATAATCCACCTTGCAAACTTTAAAAGCACTATATGTTAACCATTATTATTAGTATTATTAAGAAGTGTCCTATCTCTGAGTTTGTCAGTCTTGCAAAAAGACATACTTAACTCACTTATCTATGTCAAGGAAAGATCACAGATAGCTAGGTGGTGCAGCGGATAGAACGCTGGACCTAGAATTCAAATTGAGCTTCAGATGATTCCTACTTGTGTGGTCATGGACAAGTCATTTAGCCTCTGCCTGTCTCAGTTTCCTCATCTCTAAAATGGGAATCATAATAGCAGCTCTGTCCCTGGGTTGTTATGAGGATAAAGTGAGGTAATATTTGTAAAGTGCTTTGTGAATCTTAAAGTACTATGTAAATGCTAGCTATTAATATTTATTATTAATAATAGTAACTTTGGCAAGTAGAGTTGAGTCCACATTCCTGCCCTGAATAAAAGGGAAACCTACCGTTAAAGGTAAGGTCTTAGTTTTCGCCCACAAAAGTGACCGGAATGGTCTGTTGGATATGTGGGGCAGAGGTGACTGTGCAACACTGTGAATCAATCAGTCAGTCCATTGATTGATTGACTGTTGGATATGTGGGGCAGAGGTGACTGTGCAACACCGCGCGGCAAGTGGTTCATTTCCAGGCCAAGGTAGCGATCCTCTATTCCTTTTTTCCTGGGGGAACTTTCTTTTAGGTTGCTGATGTTTATCAAAATTTTCATGGTTCATTTTTATATTTGTATCCTCAGGGAATAATAGTAAGTGCTTGATAAATAAGTTTCTTTCCTCTTTCCTTCCCTCCCTTCTTCCCTCCCTCTCTTCTTCCCTCCCTCCCTTCTTCCCTCCTTTCCTCCTTTCTTCCCTCCTTTTCTCCCTCCCTTTCTTCCAATCCTTCCTTCTTTTCCTTCTCTCCCTCCCTCCCTCCCTCCTTTCCTTCCTTCCTTCCTTCCTTCCTTCCTTCCTTCCTTCCTTCGTTCCTTCCCATGTGGGAAATGCCAATGGATTTTCAATACCCACTGGAAAAAGACAAAACTCAGAATGATACAGGTCTTGACATGAATGTAGATGTCACAGATCATAGGCTTAGAGTTGGAAAGGAACTTAGAGACTCCCTAGACTAATCCCTTAATTTTACATGTGAGAAGACTGAGGACCTCCCCAAAGTGAAGTGACATTCCACAGCATATAGCTATTAAGTAGCAGAACCAGGACTTGAACACAGGTCCTTTGTCTTCAAATCCATTGTTCTTTTCACTGTAACTGATGTTTTCTTGTTTTTAGGGCTTTTTTCACTAGCCCATAGCATGTAAAAAAAGAGAGCAAGCATTTATTAAGTGCCTACCATATGCTGGGCACTGTGCTAAGCACTTTACAAATATTATCTCATTTGATCCTCACACCAATTCCGGGAGGTAAGTTCTATTATGATCCCCATTTTACAGTTCAGGAAACTGAGGCAGTCAGAAGTGAAGCAATTTCCTAGGATCACACAGCTAGTAAGTGTCTGGTGTTAGATTTGAACTCAGTCTTCCAGACTTTAGGTTCAGTGTTCTATCCCCTGTGCTGCCCACCTACAGGTTTATAGAGTGGAAAGAATACACAGTGGAAGTAGGAAACTCAGGGTCTGGTCTAAATTCTGCCATTAACCTTGGTTAAGTCATGTCACCTCCTATGGACTCAGTTTCCTCATCTGTGAAATTCAGGGGTTGAACTAGATGCCTTCTGAGGAACTTTGCAGTTCTTCTATTCCATGACATTATTATAATGGTGATGTAATTTCTTATGGACAAGGAGCATGTTTAGCTTTGCAGGAAATATTACTCAAATGGGTATGCCACTGAGAAGTTTGAATAAAAGAAAGAAACAGAGGATAGGTTAGGCGAGGCTAAGGATTTCTGGGGTCTACAAGGGGTTTTAGTAACGAGAGAAGATTCCTTCAAAGCTCAGCTCAAGCACTGCCACCTCCAGGAGACTTGTCCTAATCTCCCCAACTGCTAGACACCTCCCAAAATACTCTTTCATTTCTATCTTGTATTTACCTATATTTATAAATGTTATTTTCCTCCAGTAGAATTGAAAAACTCCATGAGGACAGGAAATGCTTCATATTTCACTTTTGTATAGCCAATGCCTAGCATAGAGCCTGGCACAAATCTAGGAACTTAATAAATATTTTATGATTGCTAGTTAACAAGCCTTGAGGGGGCACACATTGAAAAGTGTGTAATGTTAGTAGTGGGATAGGATTAATTGGACCTCAAGCTCCTACAGGCACACAGAAGACTTTTCAACATGAAATGTACCGCACAAGGCAAGAGACAGCAGCATATTCCAATTATCTTGCCTTTTCACAAGTGTAATATCTGCATGGCATGCCTTCTGTACAGATCCCACACCAATTATTTTGGCTAGCTGGCTCACCTGAGCCTGTCTTCATACTGTGAGGTCTGGGTTCCCAGAGAAAGACTATTACCAAGTTCTTAGGAGTAGCACTGTTTTGGGGGAATACATTTCCCCTACTTATCCTTATAGCTCATGTATCCCTACTAGTATACTTCCATTTACACAAATACAGCCAGTTCTAATGATGAAACATTAGATCTTAAACACAAACGTTTGGTTACCAATAAGGTGAAAGTGATGATAACAATAACAATATCACAGATATTTCATGTAAAATAAATTTAGGAATAATGAATACATCACAGTTGACATATAAACCTGGGTCACACTCTCCCACCAATGCTCTCGGTATCAGTGGGAGGAGTGGAAACACAGTTACAAAAAACTCTCAAGGAGGCATCTGAATTAGGAAAATCTATGTACCCATGGTAACTCACAATTCGACTTTGTTGTCCTTTTCTGTTGTAGAAATGGCACATCAAATTTCTTTGATGAATGTAGCTTTTGCGTTAAACAGACTGTCCTGTTGAGTTGATTCACATAGTGTCTGACTGGCACCTCACCTGGTATGATGTCTTAGCTAACATCTTGGATCTTCAGGGTGACTTCTCTGATTCTTTGCTTCCAAGCTGTTTTCTCTGCTCAGCTGGAATTACTCCTCGATAGCAACTACAGTATCCATCACTACCCAATTCTGCCTTAGCTGATGCATCCAGCTGAAGTTTTATGATGTTCTTTTAGGAAAATGCAACGAGCTTTTATCTTGAAGTTTGCAAAAGCTCTTCTAACTTTGCTTTTTGGAAGGCTATTTCTTCTTCTTCACTATCTCTCAGTAACAGCAGGTGACAATGTAGAAATGTATTTTTTGTCTTTACTTCTTCTCAGCAGAAAATCATAATAGAGAACACGGGACTCCCCTCTGCTTCTCTTCTTATTCTTCTCAATAGTAAGTCATAGTGGAAAGCATGTTATGTTCTCTATTCCTTCTTTATACCATCAGCAGGGGACAAAGTAGCAGTACTCCAGGCTCAGCAGCTATACAATCTTCCGGGCAACAAGTGACAATAGAAAGAGAAAGTTATGCTTTCTCTTTAGCAGAATTCTGAATTCTATTCTTGCACTTCTCATATTTCTGGGATCGAACTCTGGGTCCTTCCAGCAAATGACCCCACCTTAGCTTATGGCTAGTGGCCAAATTTCCATATTCTGTCAATGATCAAGTATATTATATTTGTCCCATAATCATATAACAATTCTAGTGCCCACATTTCTCCAGTTATTAACATAAATTTTCACCAATCTTTCATGTGTAAATCTATGAAGTGTTCTCTATCCCCTTCAGCACTGTGCAGCTTGTCACATTCAAATGAGCCAATGATTTCTCAGAACTCTGAGTCAGTTCTAACTTCAGGAACTGCTGCTTTTAGAAATCTGAGAAGACCTATGTCCCAGACAAGTGAACTGTTAGTGCAGAGTCAACTCAGCAACTTTTTTTCTCAGAAGCAGACTTGTGCCCTAGAAAAGTAAGTGAACTGTCAAGCCTCATTATCTTAACAAAAAAAAAAGAAGCTTAATTTCAAAGGCCATTCAGATAAACAGAATATACTGACTGACTGTTAATTGCATCTTTTCAAAATAATTTGGCTTCAAAACCCCTGTAAGGAAAATTTTTGGTTGGGGGGACTAACTGGGAGGGAGAAAAGGATGATGGGCAACTACATGTGCTTGGGAACAATGCTAAATCCAAGAAATAAGTGAAATCCTTGCAATGAGGGAAAAAGTTGAATTGGGCTTAGAATGAGCATGGATTCTTTCCCTATTCATGTAAAGGCAAAAAAAGCTTTATCAAATGCTTATAACACAAAGTGTCTAAGTTATTCCATGACCTGGGGCTGTGACTCTGGGGATGGGACTGACGTTAACAGGGACCTCAATCATTTAGGGACTGACCTTATACAAACTTTAGAGTTTACAAAGGGCTTTATATACACATGTCATCTTATTAGAGCTTTTCGCTTTTCAACAGTCCCATGAGGTAGATACTACAGGTATGATTATCGCCATTTTACAGATGAGGAAACAGTCTTGGAGAGGTATTTAGGATCATTTAGATGTGAATGCCAGAGGTAAGATATAAAACAATGATTTCCTTTCCCCAAGTCCTATATTCTATTCATTATGCCTGGATCTTTCTCTGATTAAACAGGACCCTTTTGTTGTTACTCATAAATTCCATCTTCTATCTCCATGTCTTTGTATGTAATGTCTTCTATGCCTGCAATCCAGCCACTTCCTGATCTCCTTTGCCTCTTGAAACCCCTAGCTTGCTTCCAAGCTCAGTTCTAATGCAGCTTTTTCCTGATCCCCTTCCAGGTTTTATAGTCTCATCTCCCCCCTTACTTTTTAGTTTACTTTTCAAATATTTATATTTACTTATCTGCATATGTATCACTTCTCTCTTAGTAAAATGTAAACTCCTTGAAGGCAGGGACTATTTTGTTTTTGTCATTGTATCTGTTTCCATTGTCTAGCTCTGCAATTTATAGTCTTAAAGTTTACAGCCTGGGACAATAAGAGGTTAAGAGTCTGAGCAGCCCGTATGTATCAGAGGCAGGACTTGAACCCAGGTCCTACTCCATCCATTAAGTCCTGCTGCTTCTACCGTGTGCATGACCCAGAGAAGACACTTAATAAGTGCTTATTGAATGCATGAAAGAAGTAAGAAAGGATGGGTAGGTAGAATAGTAGAGATATTTACAAAATAAAGAAAAATGAATCAATAAAACATAAAGTACATAAAAGAAGAAAAAAGAAGTTCAGAAAGGGACACAAACAGGGCACTTTTGTTACTACCTAATTAAAATTCATACATACTTTAAAAACAAAATACATGGAACAGAAGTTTGTAGTTTCATGTACAACTTTTTTTACTCTTTAAAAATTGCAGTATTTGTGTTTGTTGGTGATTAAGTTCATAAGATAAAAGAAAAAAGATGAATATATGCACATATATGTACATACACAATACACAATACAGATATACATACATATATGTACATACTTGCATGTGTATGTATACATATGTATATAAACATACCTATGTATATATAAACACACATATGTATATATAAACATACATATGTATATATAAACATACATATGAAGTAGCTTTGAAAAATCACAACCCTTTAGAATTTTGCAATTCCTATCTGTTTTTCTGGCTTAAACTATAAATGTCTTGAACAGAATTAGTGCCAATACAAATCCTCTCAATCTCATCACCTTCTACTTCCTCCTGCTAAATGACCTGGTCACTAGTTCCTTCTTTTTTTAGACCAACAACCTCAGATGATGCTTTAAGAAATCTCAGTAACCCCTTTTGGCTTCACTGAGAAGAAATGCCAGGAGGGAAGGGGACTCAGTTTCATCATTTAATGATTAAAAAATAAACACAAAAAAATCATGGTAGAAAGCCCAGTACTTCTCATAGTACAGTTTTGATCATTAATAGTGAGCTCGTTTGGGCAAAAGGAGTAAGAAGGTTCAGGAATAAAGTGTCCTCATTTAATTATGGCCACTCATATACATCTTACTTAGTCCAGCCAGCCACTAATCTGCCAGCCCTCTCCTTGTTCCTTAATATGAATAACTGACTGCTCTGCTAATTTGGATTCAGAAAAAATAACTTGTCATGGCAATAAGGCTCAGTGGATGCTGGCTTGTCCAATCAAGACTTGACAATATGCTGATGGAAAAGATCAGCAGTGAGGATAATTCAAACCAAAGATGTTAGAGCATTCATGTTCAGCTTTAGAGCAGGTGGGAAATTTTAAAATAAGATTTATCCTTCTAATTATACTTTGCTCATTCTAATGGTAAAATCAGTTTTCTTTCCTTGAGTATGTATCATGAGCTGACCACAGGGGGAGAATGATGGCTAAAAAAAGGAAGCCATGCTGGGATGAAAAGTATGCTGTTGGATATTTCATGATGTGGAAAATCTGTATGTGGATAATTGGGAGTTGGTTAGGTTTGTTACATTATTGACCATGGAACTATTAAGGATAGAATTACTTTGCATTTCAGATTCTCAATGAATTAATCAACAAGCATTTATAAAGCATCTTCTATGTGCCAGGGACCATTCTGGGTGTTTGGGGTACAAAGACAAAAAGTGAAATGTTCCTGTCCTCAAGAAGCTTATATTTTATTGGGGGAGACCATATATACATATAAGATACAATAGATACAAGATAATTTTGAAAAAAGGGCACCAGAAACTGGAGGGCCCAGGAGAGGCCTCCTATAGAAAATGTTGCTTGAATTGAATCTGAAGGAGACAAAGGATTCTCAGAGAAGAAGGCAAGGAGAGAGAGCATTTCAGTTTCTAGTTCCAACTAAGGGTTCATCATCCCTTGCCTGGACTGTTGTAGTAATGCTTTCCCAAATGGTTCCCTCTCCAGTCTATGTTCCACATTGCTGCCAAAATAAACTTCTTAAAACATAGTTTTGGTCATATCATTTCCCTTCTCCCATGGCCTTTTCACCCAAGAAAATCTCTCTTTCTCTGTGACCTTCTTACTCTGGAATATCCTTCCACCCCACTGACCCTTTTTTCCATTGATGAATTCCTCCACTTTTAGGAAGGACTCCAGGCCAGCCATTCTCCATTCTTCTCTTGGCTGTACTTTTGAATCCCTGAACTTCAAGATTATGCCCTCTTGAGGTTACTTTAGGCCCCCCCCCCCCACTGTTCAACTCCCTTTTCTGTGCTGTCTTCCCTCATTAGAATATAAACTGCTTGAGGGCAAGGATTGTCTTTATTTTTGCTTGTATCTGAATCCCCACAACTTAGCACAGTGCCTGGCATATAAGTGCTTAATAAATACTTATTGATTGACACTCAAAAACATTCAATGGCTCCCTTTTGTCTCTAGGAAAAAAAAACCCCACGAACTCATCTTCCTGGCATTTAAAGCTTTCCATAATCTGACTCCTACCTAACATTCTAGGAAATTCATATTTCTCTTTTTCATGAACTGTGTGTTCCAGCCAGGCTGGATTCTGAGTTGCTTCTCAAATCTTCCATTCTATCTTTCACAGCTGTGTATTCATGTAGACCATTCCCCAGACTTGACTGACTTTCCACTTTCCTCCTCTCTGCCTTTAAGAATCCTTCTCCACATTCAAAGTTCATCTCAGGTACCACTTTCTTTGTGAAGCTTTTCCTTATCTCTTTTCCCCATTTATCTTGTATTTATCTCTTATTTACTTAGGTATTTCCCCTTGGAAGAGCATAAGTTGCTAGAGGGCAGAGACTGTTTTGTTATTGTTTTGTTATTTCCACCACCAAGCACAGTGCCTGGTACACAGTAGGGACCTAGTAAATGTTGTGGAATGGAATTGAATTCAACATCCATAAGGTCATAATTCTTTTAGAGATCCTAGATCTTATGAATAGTCTGAAACAATCTTAAGGATATAACAAAAAAAAAAGACCATGAGAGACGGCAATAAAACACACCCTTAACTTAATGAACTACAATGGATGATAATCTAGCCTTCAGTGTTGATGATCTAGGCCACAAATTCTGACCTGCTCTTATCTCCTTCATTTAGAAATATATTTTCATGGTTTCTTAAAAATTGTGTTCTGTTCTATCTACTATGGCTTGAGAAGGACATTGATAAACTGGATGGTGTCGAGAGGAAGGCATTCAGAATGGTGATGGGCCTTCAGTCCATATCATATAAAAATAAGTTAAGGGAACTGGGGATGTTGAACATGCAAAAGAGAAGACCTGTGGAGGTGGTAGTGCTTGAATTCAAGGTGGTGCTATATTCAGGTATTTTAAAGGATTACACTTACTCTGTTTGGCCCCAGAGCACAGAACCAGGAGCAATAGGTAGAAATTGCCAAGAGGAAAACTTAGATTTGAAATCTGGAAAAAATGCCTAACAATTAGAGATATCCCAAAGTAGAATTAATTTCCTCAAGAGGTAGCTGATTCTCTATCATTAGAGGCATGGGCAGATTTTGGATGACCACTTGTCCAGGATGTTATTTTGGGGATTCCTTTTGGGTATGGGCTGAGTTAGGGCAGCTAGGTTGCATAGTGAATAGAACACCAGGTCTGGAGGCATGGAGAACTGAGGTCAAATCTGGCCTCAGATATTTACTAGTTGTGTAACTCTGGGAAAGTCACCTTAACCTTCTTTACCTCATTTTCTTCATCTGTAAAATGAGCTGGAGGAGGAAATACAAACCACTCCAATATCTTGCCAAGAAAACCCCAAATAGGATCATGAAGGGTCAGACAGGATTGAAACAACTGAACAACAACAAAATGGATTGAGCCAGATGGCCTCTGATAGCCCCTTCCTTCTCATTCTGAAATCTTGTGATTCTAATTATCATTAGTCAAGGGTGAGAGAGAAATGTTATCTCTTGGGTAATTGTTCATTTTGTATGGAGCACATACTTGAATTATGAAAGTAAGAAGAGTAAGAAAGTATGTCCTTATTTTAAGCAAAGCTTTGGATTTCCTCCTGGCAACTGCAGGTGGATACACATCCACAGAAGGACTTCTGGACGATGAGGATTATAAAGCACTCAATGAGGCTAAAATTAATTTGGATGACTTACAATCTGCCAGGATTTTCCAATCAGCATAAAGGCTAATACTGCTTGATATGGAACACTCCATCTCATTCTTTCCACATCACGGTGAAGACAAGTGTCAGCAAACCAGATGGCCAAAGCAGCTTGTCTCTTGCCATCTCATTTTTAAGATATTTGTGATAATTATTTATAATTATCAGGACCAAGTTGGGAGAGAGGCCCCTTTTACAGGTATTTAATTTGGAGATAATACAGCTCAGGAAAGATTAAAGAGACCCACTGTCCATATACCTTGTCTGGTATTTAGATTACTTTCATTTGCTTCCTCTAAGAGCAACCTGACAGGCATGTATATCTTTCTTTCTTCTAAATATTTCCTGGTTTGGACATGATGAATTCCTTGAGTTCAGCCAACTTTGAATGGTTAATAGGAAAGAGCCCTGGAACACTGAGTTCCTTCCCCATCCATGGAAATCTCCATTCAATTCAGTTCAACAAGGACTTAGTAAGTGCCTAATATGTATGAGGACCTTCAGGCCTTTGTTGTAGTTCTTGCAACACAATGCTGGTGCTGGAGTATGTCAGCCCCCTTACTCAATAAACTCCAGTGACTCCCTATTACCTCTAGGATCAAATGGAAAACCTTCTGTCTGGCATTTCATGACCTTCATAACCTGACTTCATATATTTCCAGCCTTCTTACACTTTACACTTGCCTTCATTCTCCTCTATAATCCAGCAATCCTAGCCTTCTTCCTTTTCCTCCTACACAACTCTTCCTTTTCCAACTCAGAGCCTTTTCATTGGCCACTTCTCCTAGAATGCTCTTCCTCCTCACCTCTGCCTTTTAGCTCTTCTTTGTTCCTCCAAGACTTAGCTTCAAAAGCATTATCTGAAGGAGGTCTTTCCCAGTCCCCCACAGTTGCTAGTCTTTTCTCTTCTTAGATTATCTTCCATCTACTCTGTATCTATCTTGTATCTACTTAATTATTTACATGTTCTATCTCTCATTAGAATGTAAGCTCAAGAATGGATTTTGCCTTTATAATACATTGCTTAGACCAATGCTCAACACATTAATAAATGCTTGCTTAATGACTAACTGTTCTGGTGCTAGGCCACTGTGCCCCTTTTGGCATCTTCATGTTTCTTTGATGAATGGTGCTAGGCACCAGAAAACTTCAAACATCACTGATTATAGTTTCATGTTTCACATTTAGTTGGATTCTGATTTCTAATTGGAAAATGAGAAAGTCAATTCAAATTATTGTTATGTTGTCCATAAAAAGAAGAAAATCAACTGGCCACATCATTGACTGCAACAGACTTTTGATCACATAGCCTGTCCTTATTTTAGAGAATGATGGCTTGCTTGGAACCATTTACATGTCCTGGCTAGTGTCCTCATTGCTCTATGGCACACAATTTATAGTTATGGAGTCATTCATGGCCAATAATAGGCGATGAGGGATCCCCTCAATAGAGTTGCTGTGTGACCATTAGCTACTCATGTATAAGAGAAATTTATCAGCTGAGTGGATGTTGTTCATTCTTTTATTTCTAGCAGTCCTCTCTGGACAGAATGCCAGGAGACATCATGAAATGTTCAATTTCTTTTTTTTTGAAAAGATAATTTTAAAATCAATAAAAATGTCCATTTTCCAAAAGTAAGCTTTTCAAAGTAACAACTTAAATTGAAAGCCAGGCTAAAACTGAGACGGCATTTGGGCTGAGGTCTCTTCAAACATGGATCAAAGTTAAATGGAGTTTTAGAAATTCTAGAGAACTCTCAGGGCTTGATCTTCTTTCTACCATTTCCAATAGTATCAATTTGAAGCTGTCCACCTATAACCTGGTGTATAGAGACCAAAATAAAGTGGAGGGAAATTATTTAAAGGAAGAGGTTTGGTGTGAGTCCGAAAAGAGCATTTTAAAACTAAACCATGGCCAGGAACCTCAAAGTTCTGGCTTTACAAAGACTTTTCAATCTTGGGCAATTCTTAGAAATCATCCTCTTTGGCTAGATTTCCCGTGACCCAGGATTCCCCTGGAAATCTTGGAGTATAGATCACATTGAGGTCTCTACAGAGGTGAATAAAAGGGCCTTCAGCTCTCATGCCAGCAGTCAAATCATCATATATTTAAGATGCTGAACAACCTTTATTTCACTCCCCAGAAATATACTAAAACAATACAAAGGACTCACAGAAGTTCATAAATGTACAAGGTACTTTGCCTTCCCACTTTGATAAGTTATCATTCTCTCTACCCTGACCTACAAAGGCCTTTACATTTATAGTGCCTCTCTGGGGTTTGGATTTCCCAGAAGGGAAATAGATTTAGGTTTACTAACTATCCCTTCTGGGGAGCCTCCTAGCTCCTCTCACAACCTATAAAGTCTTCCTGAAGGGAATTTGGCACTAAGGGCTCCTGAGAGGCAACCCCTTCCTGTTGGACTTTTGCCATAATTTCTGAGTAGAGAAGGGATAAGTTTGCTCCCCTACATTGTGTCTCAGTCTCTTACTGCTTCTCCAGCTCCAGGGCCACCACTTTCTTTTTTCTCTTTTCTCTAGAAGCCTGGCTGTAAGAGCTGGTCCATCCTTGCCTCTGGCTGCTATCTCTAGAACTGAGGGTCATTCCCTCCTCTCCCAGGGTTTCCTGATTTCCCCTTCCCAGAAATTCTTTCATCACTCTGACACTTCTTTTATACCATTTCTGCCATCACTAGAGCTGTTGCACATAGTGGGGAGTCTGTGTCAATGCACAGGCTTTCTTTGCCTCACCTCATTCCCTAAAGAAGCAAATCTTCTCTCAGGAAATCTGTTCTCATCTCTCTCTGGATCCCCTGTGGTAGAGCTGTCTGTCTACTTCTATAAACTTAGTCCAATGGGGAGTAGTTCAGATCTACAAGGGGATGAAATAGTAGGGCTCAAAAAACCAGAGATAGCCACAGCCTCCAAGGAAGCATAATAGTCATATACAAAGACCTCATCTTTTAATTTTATTAAGTTTACCAGACTCTCCTAGTTACCCTTTACACAACCAATTTAAACACAATTCAAATATCCTAATCTCCAGAGACCAGAACAATACCTTGGACCTTTGATCAACATATTTGCTTACTGGATAAATATATATTTATGTATTATTCCCTATCTCTTGATGTAAGCTGACAAAGCAGGAGCTCCATGGCAAAATCAATGCAAGCACTTGGGAGAGGAAGGCAAGAAGAGTCTACATACCGAGTTTGTATATCTATCCTCCCATGGGCCCTGTGCTGGCCTGGATGTGGAGCCAAGGGAGTCCTTCAAAATCCCATAATAATAATGACAATGATAATGATGATGATGGTTAGTTAAGGTTTGCAAAGAACTTTACATCCATGACCTCAATTGGTGCTCACAGCAACCCAGTGAGGGCAGTGCTATTATAATCCCCATTTAGCTAATGACTCAAACACAAATTCAGGGAAGTTAATAACTTGCTTAAGATCACACAGGTACTAAGTGACAGAGCTGAGATTTCAATATCCAGAACAAGATGTGTATTTTTGGACATGGCCAATGAGAACGTTGTTTTGCTTGGCTATGCGTATGTGTTACAAGGGTTTGTTTTGTTTATCTTTTTTGTTAGGGGGAGAGGAGAGAAAAATAAATGCTTCTTAATAGAAAAGAAATAAATCAAAAAGTAGAAAAATGTATAAATGAGGAACTTCCACCATAAGCCATAAGCCTATGGCAGGATGAAGTTTTTGTGGGTTTAAAAAAATTATAGGTTGGTAAGTTGTTCAGAGTCTATGGATTGATGTGTGTGTGTGTGTGTGTGTGTGCACGTGCGCGCACACACGTGCATGCTTCTATATTATTATCAAGGTGTGAGACTTTTTCCAGGCTTTTGGTATCTTCCCTTCTTTTAGTATTTGAACCTTAGCCCAAATTGGTTAGAAGGGTTCTTTTTTTTTTTTTGCAGGGGGTGGGACTGGACCTGTAATTTCATTAGTATAGGCACTCCTAATGGGCCAACTCAAACTCTGAGATGTACGGTCTTAGAAAGTTGCCTGGGGACTGAGAGGTTAAGTGATTTGTCCAGAATTATAGAGCCAGTATGTACCAGAGGCCTGAACTTGAATCCAGCTCTTGAAGATTCCGAGGCAGCCTCTCTATCCAGGAAATGACCATCCATTAGGAGGTATTTAATTGTCTAATTCCTCTCAAATTAGACAACAGCACCAAAACCCTTCCAACATTTGTGGCCTTTGAGCTCCCTTAGAAGCCTGCCAGTGTAATTAGTTTCAAATGATCAATCCAACCTGGAGATGATCTTTTAATAGATCAGGAGAAGGTTAAGCTTAAAAAATGAATTCATTGATCAAGTCCTATAGGAGGAGGGCCATCTCTACCCAGGCATGAAAACCAAAGACTCCCAGAAAAAGGGCAAAGCATGGTGTGTTGCAAAAGGCATGATCTGTGAGTATGACAAAGTGGCATCCAGATTGTTCTCGGGGGGGGGGGGCAGAGTATGATAATGTGCCCTAAAAGGGCCTTATTTGAGTCTAGGATAAGGCCCAATGGGGCTTCTCTGAATATATGCTAAGTGACACTGCCTATATTTCAAAAAGTGACCTTCAGGCTATGCAACTCCTCCCCTGAAGATGGACTGCCTTCGTGAACAGAAACTGCTGTCTCCAGCAGGTTGCTAGACCCAGGGCCTGCCTGTCTTAAACCATTAAGCCTCAGTCCCCAACTGTCTCTGCAGTTCAGGGCATGGTTACCTACAGCTTTGGAAGTTAAGTCGTGAGGAAGCAAATTGTCAAATATATTTTTCTTTCAAAGGATCAGAAAACATGATCTTGGAAGAGACAGCCTACTTTGGTGGGCTAAGCAGAGTCAAGAGCCTTGCTTTCTCATTCTTGCCTCTGTCCAGCATCTTGCAGCTATTAACAGTGAGAAATCCATTCAACTCCTGGCTGTCTCAAATTTCTCATCCTCCAAATTGGGTTCTCTCTATCAGCCTACCTCTCAAGTGTTCTGAAAAAATGTATTGGTACCTAGCAAAGACTTTCTGAAATTAGGTTTTAACATGGAAATTTAGAGTTAGCATCATAATATATCTCCCACTGAGAAGCGTGGCTAATAATAACATTTCATATGAAAATGACTTAGGGGGATTCAGGGGAATATGAATAGTGTCACACAGCATTGTGACAGGGATGACAAATATAAAATCAAATGTCATTCTGACCTGTATTGGTAGAAGTCTAAACTCTCCCTTCTTCACAGACTATGGTGGCAGACTATGAGGATGTAACGTTGCATATATGGTCAGACTGAGTTGATGTGTTAGTTGGTTTTGCCATTTTCCCATCCTTCTTTTAAAATATTTAAAAAAAATCAAACAGTCCCCATCTTTAAGGAGCTTACTTCCACAGGAATGCCAATTCTGGTTCTCCTCTTACTTCTCTAACTGTTCCTTCTTTGCTTCTCCTATGTAACCCTTTAATGTAAGGATTCCACCAGGCAGCTAGGTGGTGCAGTACAGAGACCTGGAGTCAAGAAAACTGGAGTTTAAACCCAGCCTCAGATACTTAGTCTGAGTGACTAAGTGACACACATGATACCAGTCATGTGACCATGGGCAAGTCACTTAACCTCTGTCTAGAGGTTTAAAAATTTACTTTTCTAAACTTTTAAATGGAGATAAAATAGTACCTACCTCCCATGGTTGTAAAGATCAAATGAGATAATATTTGTAAAGTGCTTAGCATAGAGTCTGCCTGGCACACAGTAGGTGCTTGATAAATGCTTGCCTCCTCCTTTGCTTCCCCAAGGATGTGTCCTTAACCCACTTCCACTCTCTCTCTAAAGCTCTATCCTTTGGCAATTTCATCCATTCCAATGGCTTCAACTATCATCCTTTTTGTGTATGGGCTGGATTGGATAGCCACGGAGTTCACTTCCAACTCTCATATTCTGTGATTAATCAACCGATAAGCATTTATTTAGTGCCTACTATAAGTCAGGCACTGTTAAGTGCTGGAGATATAAAAGCAAAAACAAAACAGTTCCCACCTTTAAGAAAGTTACCATCATGTACTTGTGTGCACACACGTATGCATAATGTGAAAAGTAAATACAAAGTAGGCTCAGGGGAGTTCAAGGCAGGAAAGGGGAGATGGGGAGGTTCTAGAACCTTTATATGGAGGACTGCCAAATCTCAAGCCCTGGCCTCTCTTCTGAGCTCCAGACTCATATCTCAACCAACCTACAGGACATCTACATTAGTTTTTTATGGCTGCCATCTCACCCTGCTGCCTCAGGTTGAATGAGTAGTTCACTAAAACATTTAAACTATTTACACAGGCACTGCTGTCTAATGATCTTGTAGTTGTGAAGCTGATTTTTTGAATCCAAGTTACACTTTACATTTGCACCTATCCTATTTCTTCCTCTTATATTTGGACAATGATCTTGCATTTTTGAATCTTTCCCTGTCAGCCCTCCAACATGTTTGGTATACCTCCAAATTCAATGCCATCTGCAAATCTGATAAGCCCTTCTATAGATTTGTCCAAGTCATTGATGCAAACATTGAACAGCATAGGATGGAGGAGAGATCCCTTGGGTATTCCTCTGGAGACCCCCATCCAAGAATATATTGACCTGCTAATGATTTCTTTTGGGTCCAAGTCATAGAACCGGCTCTGAATCCATCTCACTCTAATATAATCTAGCCCTTATCTCTCTATCTTGTCCACAAGGATAACATAAAAGGCTCTGTTACAGTTTTAATGGAATCTAAAATACTCTGCAGCATTTTACTGATTCATCAACCTAATAACCCAAACAAAAATGGTTAACGTGGCCTGATCGTTGATGGAGCCCATGCTGACTCATTGTGATCTCTGCTTCTTTTTCTATCTAGAAAAGGGTTTACTAGTCAACCCTCTAACAACATAGTCTAGACTTTTGCCAGGAATAGATGTGAAAGCTACAGGCTTAGTTTGCAGACCCCACTTGTTTTTTAAAATCTGGAACAAACTGTCCCATCACAAATCCTCTCACACCTATCGCATTTTACATAATCTTTAAATTATCACTGTTAGCAGGTCAGCAATCATACCCGCCAGTTCTCTTAGTATCCTAGGAAATATTTTATTGGGGCTTGGAGACTTAAATTAATTTCCCTGATAGAAGGTAAACTCCTTGATGGCAAAGACTATTTCATTTGTGTCTTTGTATCCCAGGACTTAGCATAGTGCCTGGCACATAGTAGGTACCAAATAAATGCTTATTGATTGCTACATCATCATCATCTTGTAGAAGGGCAGATTTCTGCTTGCTCTAAGGACAGATTTCTCAATAATTAGACCTGTCCCAAAGTGGAAAGAACTTCCTTGGGCAGTTGTGAGTTCTCTTATCACTAGAGGTCTTCCAGTGAGGTTTGAACTAATTGGGAGCATTGTGGTGAAGATCTTTGTTCATTCATGCTTGAGTTGGAGGAGGTAGCCTTAGAGGGCTCTTCCAACTCTTGGATCTTCTTATTCTGGGTGTGGAGTCAGAGACCTGGGTTCAAATCTCGCTTCTGATGCCTATCATGGTCAAATCACTTCATCTCTGTAGGTTTCAGTTTCCTTAACTATAAAATCAGGGGGTTTTAATCAATAGTCTCTAAAGTCCTTTCCAGTTCTGAATCTATGATCTTATATGTAACCTGGTGAAATCACTTAATTTCCTCATGTGTAAAATGAAAGTGTAACTGTTGTAACTATCTCAAAGAGTTATGAAGAACAGGTGAGGTCATGGTAATATAGTTTGTTGAGGCAAGTAGGTGGTGCAGTGGCTAGAGTGCTGGACAGGGGAGTCTGAAAGACCTGAATTCAAATCCTGCTTCAGCCATTTATTAGCTGTGTGTCCTTGGGCAAGTCACTTAACCTCTTTATATCTCAGTTTCCTCATCTGTAAAATGGGGGTAATAATAGCACCTACCCCACTGGGTTATTGTGAGGATCAAATGAGATAATATTTGTAAAGTGCTTTGCAAACCTTAAAGTATATATAAAAGCTAGTTACTAGTGTTAATATTAAACAGTAAAGTGCTACTCATATGTCAGCCATGATCCTTATTTTTACTACTAGTATTTGTTGAGTGTCCACAATGGGCACAACCATGAAACAGACCACAGGACCACTCATTCCATCTCCCATTCTAGATATTTTCATCCCACCTCCCAGAAGGCATTTAGTCATACCAGGATTTATTCTTTGTGTGAATGAATTGCTAATTGTTTGCATAATGAATCACTCCTAGTTTCTTATTTCCCAAAATGAAATTGTCTAATGAATCAGATGAACAACGATGCAAAAATGAAAACTGGCTTTTTATTCATTTATTCAAAGTATTTAAATATGCAACAATTAGCTGGCAATGCATTATCATGAAGGTGACAGAAATTCCTGCTCAATTAGTCAAAGACTTTGCCCATCATCCAGATAGGGAAGTTCAATTTCTGCATTTTGGGTGTAAGTTTTCTGGGAAATTTTACATGAACTGAATTTTGAGTACAATATTGCTTCTGGAATATGGAAATTCCCAATGAGGAAATCTAGGGAGGGCATGCCAAGCATTTGACATCTGGGGCCCCAGAGCCCAGCACTGTCAATCCCCTTGAAATAAAAAAAAACAGGGCATGCATTCTTATATGGGCAAGTCAGAGCTATGATTCTTGATGGGCACACAATGGGGCAAGGTCAGGATTCTAAACAAAATATTCAATTGTTCTGATTCTCCACCTCCCTTTCTTTTTTGCAAACATGGGCTCATAGAGCTAGAGCTGAAAGGAACTTCAGAGCAATTATCATTTTATCTCTTCATTTTACGGATAAGGAAACTGAGGTCCAGAAGGGAAGTGACTTAGGATCATAATTCTGGAGCTTGAATCTAAAGAAATCAATTTATAGATAAAGAAACTGAAGTCCAGGGAGATAAATTTCCTAGCCTAAGGTCACATAGGCAGTCAGCATCAGAGACAGGATTTAAACAGAGGTCCACTGTCCCTATAGTACTCTCCCCTATGCCAAAGATTCCCTCATCCAGGTAAGGTACAATCAAGGCCAAACAAAGTATTGTGGTTTGAAACTCCTTTGAGGTCCTTATCATGGCATAATGGTGAGCTTGGCAGTTCCTATGAGGCTGGAAAGGCAGGTGAGCAAAGACTCAGTCATGGGTCATAGACTTAACTCTTGAGGACCAGTCTAGCTACCTAAGAGAGGTTAATGACCAGATGATTGCCCACAAGCTAAGGGATCTTTTTCCCTAGTAAATATGACTCATGAAGACCATGGAGGCATGCAGAGACTGAAGACTTCTGGTTAGGTAAAACTTACTCTCTCTGTGACTTTGGGGAAGTCATTCAATCTGCTTGGGCTCCAGTTTTCTCATCTTAAAAATGATAGGGTTGAAACTAATGGTCTCTAAGGTCCCTTTTAGCTATATATCTGTGATTATATGATTTTAGGATCCTGACCCATCCTCCATTTGACTGTCAAAGTGATTTTCCCAAAGCACAGATCTAACTGTGTCATCCTCACCTCAACCTCACCCCCCCAAACAAAAAAACACCCAACAAGACCCAAACCCAAACTCAATAAATTCCAATATCTCCTTATTCCCTTTAGGATCAATATAAAATGTTCTGTCTGACATTTAAAGCCCTTTAAAACATGACCCCTTCATATCTTTTTGTCTTCCTATACTTCCTCTATGTACTCTATGATGTAGCAACACTGGTCTTTCCACCACACTCTAGTTCCAACATGAATCTTTTTTCATTGCCTGTCACCCAAATGTAGAATTCTTCCCTCTGGCTTCTGGCTTTCCTGGCTCCCTTCAAGACTCAGCTCAAAATCTACCTTCTTCAGGAGACCTTTTCCATCCCTCCCACTCCTAGTGCCATCCCTCTGTAATTACCTTCCATTTACTATGTATGTATACACACATACATATATACATATATTTGTATATATTTATGTATTATGAGTACATAGTTGTTTTCATGTCTCCTCACTAAAATGTAATCTTCTTGAAGGCAAGGACTATCTTTCGCCAGTGCTTAGCATGTTGCTTGGTATATGGCAAGTGCTTAATAAATGCTTATTGACTTACTGATTATGGCAACCCATTTTAAGCCCTAACCATTA
Source organism: Vombatus ursinus (assembly GCF_900497805.2). Classification (NCBI taxonomy): domain Eukaryota; kingdom Metazoa; phylum Chordata; class Mammalia; order Diprotodontia; family Vombatidae; genus Vombatus; species Vombatus ursinus. Next base: position 20,555,129 of record NW_020954588.1, on the reverse strand, counting down.
CAGCATCTTTCCTGACATCAAGCCAAAGTCTACTTCTGTAGAGTTTCCATACATTGCTACTGCTCCTGCCTTTGGGAGTCAAGCTTACAAAGCCTAATGCCTCTCTAATTTTTTCAAATGTTTGAAGAAATAATGACGCCCTTGACTAAGCTTTCTCTTCCTCAGGTTAACTTCACCTGATCCACATATAATATAATCTCTTGTTCTTTCACCATCCTGATTACCCTCTACTAAATGAGCTCCAATTTGTCAACATCCTTCCTAAACCGTGGTGTTTAGAAGGGAACCTGGTACATTCCATGTTGTCAGTCCGGGGTGGAGGGCAGCTGAAACATCATGTCCCTCATTTTGAATGCTATTCCTCCCTTAATGCAGCTTAAGATCATGTTAGCATTTTTTGTCTGCCATGTCACATTCCTGATTCATTTTGAGCTCTCAGTTTACTCAAATCCCTGGATCTTTCTTATACATTGTATCGTAAAGTCATTCTTTTTCAATCCTGTACTTATTAGATTAAAAAAAAAACTTGTATGAAAAACACTATACTTATTGCTACTGGAATTCACTGGTCAGTTTATTGGTACATCTTCATTTTGTCATCTAGTGAGGTACTTAATCGTTCCCAGCTTCATGTGTGATGCAAATTTGATTAACATGCCATCTATGACTATACCAAAGTAATTGATAAAAATGCTGAAGAGCCCAATAGGAACAAAGATGCCTGAGATATTCTGTTAGTGACTTCTCTTCAAGCTGAAATCAACCCAATGACCACTTACATGCTCTTTGGGTCTAAGGATAACCCTTGAGACTTTGTGGAAGGGGTTAAAGGGGAGATTGCTTAGCCAAGCTATAGTCTTAGTAAGACAATAAGAACATAGGCTTCTATTATAAAAAGGTTATCATTTGGCATTTGAAGAAGGATTAGAATTGTCCTGCTTGGCTTCAAGGGCAGAATGAGTAACCATGGGAGAAAGCTGCAAGGAGACAAATTGAGGTTTGATATTAAGGGAAAAAGAAACTTCCTAGCAATTGGAGCTGTCCAAAAGTAGATATCCAAAACTGGGCTTTCTTGAAAGGGAGGGAGTTCTACCCTCCCTAGAATGCTTCAAGTCTGTTATATTGTAGAGGAGAATCTCTTTTCAAAAATGCATGTTATCCAATTCAATTGAATAAGCATTTATTGAGCATCTACCATGTGCCAGGTACTGTTAGGCACTGGGAATACAAAGATAAAATGAAATAGTCCTTGCTGTCAAGGAGTCTACATTTTATTGTTTTAGTTTACATGGCTTCTGAGTAGGCTTCCAACTCTGAATTTCTGTGATTCTGTGAACTATGTCTTTATGGATAAGTCAATACTAAAGCAAGAGAAAGGGGCAGCTAGGTGGTGCAGTGGATACAGCACTGGCACTGAAGTCAGGAGGACCTGAGTTCAAATCTGGCCTCAGACCATACACTTGACACTTACTAGCTATGTGACCCTGGGCAAATCACTTAACCCCAACTGCCTAAGCAAAAAAAAAAATACTAAAGCAAGAGGAAGAGTAACTCATCTGTCTTTCACTTATGGAAAATATGGTATCCGTTCTCTCCTTAACGTAACAGGGCAGGGAAAGAAGATGCTGCAATTGAGCTATGTAAAATGAATGGCAGAGAGATGTAGCATGCAAGGGTATCTATATCTTAGAAAAGGAGAAAAATCAATGACCAAATTATAGTGCTCATTATTGGCACTGCAAGACAACTTCACCAACAGTGAGTATTATTGAGTAGTACTTGGTTGCATGGGGTTACACAATATATGTAGGCAGTCAGATCTCCAGCCTGGATGATTTTCCAGTCTAATGACAGATCTAGCAAACTAATGGACAGTGCAAACAAGGCAAATAATTTAATTGAGGCTTTGAGAACAGGGGATGATGTCATTTATCTGTTTTATAGACTATCTGACTCTCTCTCTGTCTCTCTCTGTTTCTCTGTCCCTGTCTCTGTCTCCCTCTGTCTCTCTCTCTCTCCCCCCTCCCTTCTTCTCCTTTCTAAATATGTTAAGATACACAATACACATTCATCTATTAGAGGGACTGAAAGTCCTAAACATTAAAACAAAATGATCAAATATTATAATTTAATTCTTGAAAACAGACCATAGAGAGAAAGAGGATGTGGCTACATTGGGAGTGGGTGGAGGGACATGAACTAGTAATGTCTCTTAAAGACTAAATAGACAGGAATTGATATCCCCTTTAATTAGAGTGATTTTACAATTCTATTACCAAAGCTAATATTTTCTTTCAAGTAAGCTGCAAGTCCATTATTAAAGACATTTGTCCTCAGAAATAAATGAAAAGGTGTTTGAATTTCCATAGTCTTGCATTTCCTATCAGGGAACCAAGCTTAGTCAACACTTTGCAAGTTTTCTAATGCCTGTAATCAAAATTTGGCCTCTTACTTAAGCCATCAAATGATTATTATTCACAACAGAAGTATATAAAGAGAACCCTGATTCACAGACTTGCTCATTTTTTCTTTTTCTTTTTGCTCTGGGACATGAGCGGGTAGTGGGTGGTTAGCCATGGAATGTGTGTTGTATTTATCAACACCAGTGTTCCTCTTCCCAGTCTACTAGTTCAAAAGTCAGACAAGTGGAAGATTATAGGCATTAAACAGACATTAGAGATATACACTCAGAGTCACAAGAGAAGAAATAGAAAAAAGTAGAAATTCAACACAAGAAAAATACAATGAGCAGTGTTGAACAGAGGAAATGATGGTTTAGCAATGCTTTCCTGCTGTCAGGGATGAATTCAATTCTGTAGAAATAGAAATAATAGTATACATTTAGAAATCATATAGATATATGAGCTGGGCTACGCTTCCAATTCTCTCCTCTGAAACTGGGCCATTAAGGCACAAACCAAACAAACAAGACTTGGTCTTCCTGATCCTTTCTCTGGGAGCACAGGAATAGCCAAACTTGGTGCCAAAGGCTAATTAAGCTCTTGATGTTGCTTGTTACAATGCATTTCTACTGCAGTCCTACAAACTCACAACTGAAAGGTATTTCATTGGTTTTTGATGACCTCAAATTTATTTATTTGAAATTCAAATTTCCTATATACATATTCATTTGTAGAGACTTTAACAATAACGTAATTAATGTTCACACAAATAGGAAGCAGACCCTGTAATCTGCTACTCCTATTTTAATTCTATTGTGTCTCTTCTATTTAGATTAAATTACTTGGCTCTATTTGTAGCTGTTGTTTGGGGTGGTATTATTTGAGTTAGAACTCTAGTGGATGGAAAAGAGAGAGGGGAAAGGAAAAAGAGGGAAATGGAAGGAATAAAGAAAGGAAGGAAAGAAAGAAAAGTCAACAAAAGAGAGGAGAAGGAAAAAAAGAAAAAAATTGGAAGGAAAAAGAGAAAAAGGGAAGAGAAAGTAAGGAAATAGAGACCAAGAAAGAAGAAAAGAAAGTAAACATAGAGAAGGAAAGAAAGAAGGAAGTCAAATCAAGTCAACAAACATTTAAGTTCATGCTAACTGCAAAACACTGGAAGGCCCCATGAATACAAAGGAAAACAAAATGAAAATTAGTCCCTACCCTCAAGGAGTTTATAGTCTCCATGACTGGAAGAATGGAGATGCTTTCAGGTAAAACAGGAAAGTTTGGCAATGGTTCAGGTTTATGAGGGAAGTGGCTATGAGAGATGTTTTGGGCCTATTCAGTTTGAGATACTCATAGGATTTACAGATGGAGATGTCCAATAGTCAGCTGGTGACCTTCCATTGTAAATAAAAAGGGAGACAAAGAAAAGAGAAAAAGAAAGAACAAAAAATAAAATGAGAGCAAGAACAAAGAAAGAATAAGAGAAAGCATGAAAGGATGAGAAGAAAGAACAAAAATATAAAAAAGGAAAGGGAAAGAAAAGAGAAAAAAGAAGGAAATTTGGTATTTCTCAAAATTGTAATCCATTGAGACAATATCTTCAGAAAAATGAGTGGTATACCACCAGATATAGTTTACAAAATGAAACACAGGATTATTGATTTAGAGTTGGAAGAACCCTTAAATGCCACTGAGTAAAACCTCTTCACTTGATAGAGGAAGTCTAGGGAGAAGTACTTTGCTCAAGGTTACAGAAGTATTAAGTGTCAGACCATGATTTGAACCCAGGTCCTCTGACTCTTAATTTTTCTTCTGCTTTTTCCATTGTATTATGCATGCTATTCATCCTTAAGGGGTAGCAAGTTGGTGCAGTGGATAGAGTGCTGGGCCTGGAGTCAGGAAGACTCATCTTCATGAGCTCAGATCTAGCCTCCGACACTTACTAGCTGTATGACCCTGGGCAAGTCACTTAACCCTGCTTGCCTCATTTCCTCATCTATAAAATGAGCTGGAGAAGAAATGACAAACCACTCCAGTATCTCTGCCAAGAAAACCCCAAATGGAGTCATGAAGAATCAGATACAACTGCAACAAATGAACAACAACATCATTGTTAAATGAAAACTCTGTCTTTGACTCTATTTGGGTCTCATTCTATAAACACAACACACACAACACATACACACACAATTTCTTTTGGTAATCTCCATTCCCATGGCTTCCAAGATCACCATTTTGAAGATGACTCAGATTTTTACATGCAACCTCATCCCTCTCCTGTCTTCCTGTCCCACATCATTCAACTGCTGCTGAACCTCTCTATCTCAACATCTCAGCTGCCACATGTATAAAATTAAATTCACCATCTTCCCCTCGCCTGAACTGAGCTCCTCCTCTGAGGATCCCCTTTTCTGAAGGTGTCAATTACTATCTTTCTGTTCGCCCAGGTTAAAAACCTGAGAATTATTCTCAACTCTTCTCTCAAAAATCCTTATGTAACTAGTTGCCAAGACTTGTTGCTTTTTGCTAGAACAACAGCTCTCACTTTTCTCCTTTGTGTTTTCATTGGTGCAAAACTTAGCTCAGATCTCTCACCCCGATTGCTGAAATGTTCTGTTAACTTATCTCCTTGTTCGTAGTCACTCTGCTCTTCCATCCATTTCATTTCAACAACAAAGAACACCAGTAATAAAAACAGAGGATCTAGGTTTAGCTCATGACTCTGATGCGAATTCTTACTCAATCTAGGACAAGTCATGTGACCTTTCTGGGCCTCAGTTTCCCCATCTATAGAATGAGAGAGTTGAATGAGATGACCTCTGAGATTCCTTCTGACTCTGGATGTAAGGTCCTTTCTTCGAGTTTATGTACTTCCTTTGTGCCCACTGGAATGCCTGCTCCATACTTTAAAGACTTCTCATCTTAAACCTCCTCCTTTCTTGCTCTTTCTGTCTTTTGACACTCATTGAGAACTGGCTCCCTTCTTATGACTCTGTTTTCCTTATTGCCCTTCCAGGGCTGGCGACTTTTTCACTTGTATTGTTCCACTCGCTGGTTGCAGTGGAAAGTTGAAATTCCCTTTGCTCCCCATCGATACTTCTACACTCTTTCACCACCACTCAGCAACCTCTTTTCCCTTGGGGTTCCCAACATTCCAATTTATCAGCCAGTCCAGAGCCAGAGGGCCTCATTTCTCAACTCTGCATTATCCTCTATTCCTGAATCCTTTGCCTCTCTGTCTAGTGCCTCAGATGATCAATCCAGAGCTGGAAGCCACCTCAGAAGCCCTCCGGTCCAACCTTCTCATGTTACAGATGAAGTAATTGAGGCTCAGGGATTTAAAGCGACTTGCTATAAGAGAAAGAATCTGAACCCAGATCTGATGCCTTGGATTTTGGGCTAATATTACTTGGTCATTAGCCCGGCTCTGCAAAGATACCTTCTATTTCATGAAATTGCATTAAACTTTCATTAAACTGTAGTTAAAGCTGCAGTTTACCACAATTGGATGCTAACCTGGAGTCACACTTGATATGTGGCCCAACTAGGTGTACCACACATAGACATAGTTCAGTCTTTAAAATACTAGTTTTTCTTTCATTAACTTTATCAAAATTGACCAATGACTAATGTAGGACCTAAAATGGTGCACTTTTGTATGAATGAAGCTACTTAAACTACTTCTAGGCTGCTTTTCTATTAATGATAAAAAAAAAATAGCAAACATTTATATAGCATTTTAAGGTTTGTGAATCACTTTACAGACTGTTTTGTTTGATGATTGTGACAGCCCTATGAGACAATTACCATTGTTATGTTGTCTTATAGATGAAGATACTGAGGTTGAGAGAATTTAAATGACTTGCCCTGGGACACACAGACAATAAGTCTCTGAGCCTGGATTCAAACTCAGGTGCTTCAGACTCCAAGTCCAACAATGAATCCACTGTACTATGGATCTGTGATGGATCTGTGAGCTTTGCAGTATGGTTCTCCCTCAGTCAATGACATAAGCCATTTAATTGTATTCATGCTTCCAGATGCTTATCCACATTCTCCCACAGATTCTCCATGGAAAAACTACCCAACACACCGGAGCTTGGTGCCTTTGAATATTTTGTACAAACTTGGCTTTTTCATTCCTTTTCTGATAATACACATAGATGCATCAATTTAAAGCTAGAAGAGACTCAGAAGACATCTAGTCCACTCCTCCCAATCCCCCCTATTTTATAGTTAAGGAAAGTGACACGCAGAGAAGTTAATTGGCTTTTCCATAGTCATACAGCTAGTAAATTTTAAATTCAAACTCTGATCTTCAGGCTTCAAGTAGAGCTGTTTATCCACTTTAAAAATAATAACTGAAATTCACAGAGTGTTTAGAAGTTTGCAGGGTGATTTTGAAAATATATAAGGATGTGCTTCTTAGAGACGTTGGCAAGTTCATAAAGAACAAGGCTTTGAGTAGCTGTCAGACAATGGATTTGCTTCCAGGATATAGATTGCCTCTGTACCTTTTTTCTCAGTGCTTAGCAGAGTTCCTGGAACATAGTAGGTGCTTAATAAAGGCTAGTGGACTAGTCATTTGCAAAAGACCAATAGGAGAATTATATAGTTAAAAAACTGAGGACCTCCAAATCCCAGAGCTATTTGGTGACTATTGGACAAATGATCATATGCCTGCAGAGATGAGTATTTGGGAAATGTATTAGATAATTGCCATAAGTTGGAGTGAGGTCTCTCACAAAGGGAGCCCCAGATTCATTTGATCTGAAACCAACCTATAATCACCAAACAGTTAAAGGGTATAGCTTGCTTCATTAACTATTTTTCATTTCAAACTTATTAAAAACTTAAAAAGATATTTTTAAAAATCCAGCATTTCTGAGCTTCCTTGATTGTTCAAAGCTTAGAACAGATGGTAAGAAATGAGTTGTAAGTTTCATTTGGTTCCTGAATCTCCTGCTTTCTACCATCAAGGTCATGTTTTCTTCTTTCAAGCCTATACTGAATAGAGCTACAATTTCAGCTGTACAAACACAAGCCTAAAAAGTTAGCTTTCAATGGTGGGAAACAAAGATCTGTCCTCAATAATGAAGTTTTGGATCATTTAGAGTTGAGATGATCTTGGTGAAATAAGCCATTTAATTTCTCCAGTGTGATTTATCTTCAGGCCAATTAAGAATCAAAAACAGCCATTGGTGTAAGAAAGAGGACAAGGCAGTCTTTATTTTTATGGGCTCCTCATGTCTCAGTGTTACCAAATGCATGGCCCTTTCTCATTAGTCAATGCCCTCCATTTCTGGCAATCATGACCTGCCAGGATAGAACCTGAGACAAGTCAGCTGTTGAAATGAGTCTTTATTTTTAATATAAAGGAAAGTCCTTCCCATTACAGAATTCCTCACATATGCAATCATTAAAAAAAACTATATTAATAGAGGAATCTTGTAGTGACAGAAAGCTCACTAGCCTAGAAGGTTAGAAGACCTTTGTTACTTTCTGGTCATGTGTTTTTGGGCAATTACTTTCATTTCACTTCACTTCAATCCAATCCAGCCCAGGCAAGTCTGGTCTACTTCAATTCAATTCAGTTCAACTCAATTAGATACCGTTGCATTCTATTCTATTTAATTCCGAGAGGCAATGTAGCTATGGTGGAAAGAACCCTAAATTTAGAGTCAGATGACTGAGATTCCAATTGGAGCCCTGCCATTTAATTTACTTCTCTCAATCCCTATTTTTTCATGCATAAAATGAAGGCAGTTAGTCTATATACCTCTGAAGTCTTTTCTACCTCTAAATCCATGATCCAATGAGTCTACAAATTCGATTTAATTTAAAACATTCATTAAATGCCAACATATGCAAGGCACAGTCCTGGGCACTGGGAATACAAAGACAAAAAAAACCCCATCCTTGACCTCAAGGAGCTTACATTCTACTGGGAGAACACCATATTTATATATGTAATATTTAAACCCTGCCATTCTCTGAGCCTCAGTTTCCCCATCTTTAAAATGAAGATGATAACCTCCTACTTACAGAGTTGGGAAAACCAGATGTTTTGGGGATAGGCTTGTGGCAGACATTCGAAAGAGCAGGTATTTGGGTGGGCCTCCACCCTGGTCCCAGTCCAGCAGATCAGAGGGACTCACTGATTACCCAATTAGTGATGAAAAGGTATTTGAGGGAAGCCATTAAGCTGATGTGGTGAATAGAGAGCTGACCTTTGTGTCCAGGGGACCTGGGTTCAAACTCTGCCCTTGACATGCACTGTCTTTGTGACTCTGGGCAGGTCCTTTAACCTCTCAGTGTCCCAGGCACCTCCCCAAGACTAAAAAATACACATTAGGTGTTGCTCTGCATTGGTAAAGATAGTTTCCTCCCTTAGAAGCTTCCTATATTAATTATATGATAATAATAATAATAATAATAATAGCTAGCATTTATATAGAGTCTACTATGTGGCAGGCACTGTACACATAATAATAGTAAACTTTAAAAATTTTATCTTACTTGTTCCTCAAGACAACCCTGGGAGATAGGTACTATTGTCATCCTCATTTTATAGATGAGGAAACAGGCAAACAGGGTTAAGGGACTTACTCTGGGTCACATAATTAGTTAGTGTCTGAGGCGAGATTTAAACTCAGGTCTTCCTGACTCCAGGACAAGTGTTTTCTCCACTGTACCACTATCTGCTCAAAAATTACAAGTGTGGGCTCTACCTCCAAACCCCCCCCTCCAAATCTCCAAATCTTTTTTATGGTAAAGCTCTCTATCTCTCTGTCTTTCCACATAGACATACATATATACAAACACACATTCACATACACTATACATACATGTGCATGTACTTGCATATGTACATATTCGTATCTGTGTCATATACACATTAGTCATTTTATTTACTTCTTCATTTTTTTGAGACTAGGTCTCACTATTTCTCCCAATCTGGAAGGTCAGCGGTTACTCACAGGTGCAATTCCCAAAGCTAATAACGAAGAAAGCTTTCATTTGCTCTATTTTTCTGGCCTGGGCCAGTGGACCCCTCCTTAGGCAGCCTATTGCATCGTGTTGGTGCCAGACTCGGTCTGGCTATCCAATCAGCCTCAGCTCCACTGCAGCTCAAATCTCCCAGCCTTAGCCTTCCCAGCAGCAGGGACTGCAGGCATGTGCCGTCATCTCCAAAAGTCATTTCACTGTTACTATATATTAGTAATAATCATATTCAAATACAATACAGTTCAATTCTCTTGAAGGATAAAACTATACTCAGAGGGTCAGGACAATCTAAGCAGAAGTAATGGAATCTGCCTCCCTCACCTCTGCTGTCTTGGTACAAGTCAAGGTGAATGTTGGTGACCTTTTCTGTGGTCCTGATCCCTCTGTCAGCAGTCTGGAGAAGCCTGTGGTCCCTTTCTGAGAACGATGTTTTTAAATACGCAAAATAAAATACATAGGATTTCAAAAGAAACCAATTTTATTGAAACGGTTGCCAAAATATTTTTAAAAACAAGCTCGTAGTCCCCCCGAACTCTACCTGCATGCCCCATGGAAGTCTGTAGACCCCAGGTTAAAAACCTTTGTGTTTAGGGTAACTTTCTGGGAAATCTCAGGTCTCATGTTTTTGGTTGTGCCCAATCTGTGTGCACCCAGATTGAATGTGCACTCCACATATACACAGCCAATAGGATCAATTGTAATTTAAACACAATGGATGGCAAGTGATTCTGAGTTTTGAGACAGTTCCTAGCCAGTTTCTGCTTGTGAGCTCATAGGGTAAGGCTTCTTCACAGAGAAAAGCATCATTCCTCCTAGGTGAAGGGCTTGGACCACCAGGAGAGTAGGAAATATTTTTGCAGTGGCCTGGTCATTGATAGGGCATAAAATTCTCTTCCAAGCCGGAGAGAGCCGTTATAATGCTGTCTTATGTTGTTAGAGTTCTCTACTTCCCAGGCTCTTGGCTCAAACTAATTGGGTCTCTCGGCATTACTGAGAGATGGGTTCTGTGACTTTTCAGCTAAAGGCTCGTTATAAATTCTTCAAGCCTTTGCAGAAGGTTCAGGTGTTAAAATAACTCCCCTGGGAATCTCCTTTCCACCTTTGGAGGGTCAAATACATTGCATCATGTTGGTGCCAGACTTGGTGTGGCTATCCAATCAGCCTTAGCTGATTGCTAATAGCTATGCAATTTCAAGCCTACCAGAGAGAATGTGATTGACATGGAAGGCTTGGAGATGGGAGTGGAACATTTTTGTTTTGTTTTTTTGTTTTTTGTTTTGTTTTTTTTTAAACAGGAAGATAAATTTTACCACAAAAATCCTATTTCTCCAAAGAATTGTATGTTGCTGATACAAATGAATTAGTCAAGACTAGTTTCTTCAAGACTTAAACCCAGCCTTCACCTTTTTGTGGGAAACTTTTTTGCTTGCTGAATAGCTACTGTTTTCTGCTTCTCCAATTATGTGATGTTGCCTATTTACACCTTCTATTCTCTCGCTGAGTTTCAGTGGACAGAAAATGTTGCCTTTCTCCATCCCTCCCCAACCCCAGTCACTAGCCCAGTGCCCCACACAGAGTAGGCAGCTAATAAATGCATATTGAATTGAATCCCCCAAATGTGGAACATTTCAAAATTGTGAGTTATTTCTTTATTCTCTCATGTCTCTCTGACTGAGGTTTTGATCTTATGATACCCATGTAAATCCAGTTTCTATCTACTCCATTAATATTACCCAATTCATTTATGTTTTTAAAAGTACTTACAGCAATATCAGTCTATCAGAGACTAAAATTTTTGCATTCAGTTACCATAAAGAATATATAAAACATTCGTTCAGATGCACTGTGCCCTGAAGGCAAGTTTTTTGAGGTCTTGGAATAGCTTTGAAGTAATTAATGGGGCTCTTGAACCCTGAAGCCCCATTATTAATCAATCAGAAAGTATTTATGAAGCACCTATTATGTGCTAGGTACTGTGCTGGGTGCTGGGAATTCAAATACAGAGAATGAAACAATCCACTGGGCATGGGACCTTTAGTTCAAATTTTGCCCCAGATACCTAGTAGCTGTGTGACCTTGGGCATGCCATTTAGCCTCAAGCAGAATGAAGATGGTTAGTTTTTGTGGTTTCTAAGGGCCCTTCAGTACTAATTCTAAATCCATGACCCCTATGCCCAGGGAGTTGACTGCTTCTGAAGTAACTTCCATCCTGCACCTAAGGCATTCAGCTCTCCTAGGTCTTAGCTCCAAGATGGCTTCCTTTAGGTTTCTACCTGCCTCCGCTTCTCTTAGCTTGCTAGTGTTCTCAAAATTCCTGATCCCCTCAAGGGGAAGTCTGTAGGGGCTTCATTTGCTCCCACCTCTTCCCTGAAAACCAACATCCTGGCTGATTTAATGGGGATTTATTTTGAAGCACTAGAAAGGAAAAATGCAATTATGGGGGTGAGGGAGGGGAAGGGAAGAAGTAAAACAGCAGATGAAAAGCTTAATCATTTCACACTTTCCCTAGGTTTTTATAGCGAATTCTCATCCTCAGCTCAAGCTGGAGGATATCCATGTAGCCTCCTTAGCGCCCTTCTGCCAAACTTCCCTGTGCTCAGGCTTGTCCCTGATAGTAACTGGGTGTCACGAGGTTGGGACTGCCCCTTCCTCTGACATTTACTTCCTCAATCTTCAAAATGGAACATGGAAGTATGAAGCTGAGCAAATCCTTCCTTTTACCCCAGCTCTGTCATTTGGGGGCCAGCTTACCCTGACCTGCTGCCAAGGCCTGGGGAACTTCTTCCTATTTCCATGACCCCAAATTCCTGAGAAGAGAGGTCTCTTGCCTCTTTGGCTCCAGAGCCATCTTAACCCAAGCTATCAGGCCTTGGGGTCTCCTCTACCTTTACTTGGAGGTCTTAACCCTCCGTTCCCTGAAAACTTTCTCTCCCTCTCTGTCCCTCTGTCTCTCTCTCTCTGTCTTTGCCTCTCTGCCTCTCTCTGTCTCTGTCTCTCTCTCTCTGCCTTCTGACTCTCTCTCTCTCTCTGTCTGTCTCTCTGTCTTTGTCTCATTTTCTCTCTCCCTTTTCAGCGTCTTATAAGTGGGCCAGCCTTTGGTCTCTCCCTTCCAGGGGTGAATTCCAAAGGCATGTTTTCTACTATAATTTCAAATAAAAATCCAGAGACATACCACAGCATCAGCATGCTTTGCAGGGCCATTTTTACCATACGTACTAAGGATATTTTATGTGTCCTTTCCCTAGAAAACCCAACATGTCGTGAATTTCAACCAGAGCACATAGCCTGCCAGAGTATGGCTGTGACCTTCCTTAAAACAATCTGATATGAAAGCAGAATGTTGTTAACCCTGTTATATCCATCATCTCATGGAAGGAAGGAAAGAAGGAAGGAAAGGAGGGAAGGAGGGAGGAAAGTAAAGAAGGAAATAAATATTTATTGAATGTCTATTATATGCCAGGCACTATGCTAAGCACTTTACAAATATCTAGTAGGACTTGCCTCAGCTAAAATCTTCGTCTACTGATATCAGGATATCATGATATGATAATAACAGGATTCCTGGATTCTCAAAAACTATGCCAGGGGATTGAAAGCCCAAGAACATCCTAGCCAACCCAGAAAGGCTTCAAATATGTATTTTCCAATGGCGATGTATCACATGACTGTCATCTAAGGACCAACTTAGCTAAGTTTAGAGGGGCTCATTTCCACACTGGAGATAGGTAGTGATTATTTTGGCAAAATCCACTCTCAAAGACCATATACCAGGGAGTAGATGAGTGACAATCTGCTCCGGTGAAGGGACTGCCCACACCAATGAAAATAAGTTCTGGAAGCATTGAGAAAGTATTGGAATTTAAGGCCAGTCACAAAGAATCTTTGACTTTCTTCTCCCTCATCCCTTAAGCTGCCAAGTCTCATTAATTCTATCTCTACAGTATTCATTCTCTATGCCTCTTTCTTTCCACTCCATGACCATCACCCTAGTTCAAGCCCTTATCACCTCTCATCCAGATTATTGTAATAGTCTCCTAATTAATCTCCCTGCTTCAAGTGTCTCCCTTATTGAATCCACTCACACTGTTAAATCAATATCATTAAAAATGAATAAATGAATTTAAAAGCAATTATTAAGCACCTTTGGTTAGGCACCCCCATTATCAATTCAAACATCTCCAATGACTCCCTATTACTTCTAAGATAAAATAAATATAAATAAACATATGACAAATAAGATAAAACACTGTGGTCTAGAATGTAAGGCCCTCCACAATCTGACTGTACCCTATATTTCCAGGCTTGTTTTACATTATTTCCCGTGACACTCCCAATTCTAGTCAAATGTCTCTGCTGGCTGTTCCCTGGACCTGACATATCATCTTTCACAGGTTACCCCCTCCATTTCTGTAATACATTTTCTCTTTACCTCCCCCATTGGGATCTCTGGCTTCTTTCAAAGCTCAGCTCAGAAGCCACTTTCTACCCAAGACCTTCCCTGATTCCTCCCAGTAATTAGTATTCTTTCCCTTTTGAAATTATTTTGTATTTACTCACCGGTATATCTGTTGTTCGCTTTCTATTTCATTTTTGTCCTTGTATTACTAACTCCTAGCACAGCACCTAGTCCATAGTAAGCTCTTACTTGTTGATTAATTGATGACTGATTGACTTACAGCCTACATATGTCAGAAGCATCATTCACAATTTGGAGGAAAATTAGCATGTGCGTTCAGGACACTGTAAACTTTTCTCCATTATGATCTTCCCTCCAAAAGCAAGCTTTGCCCTTGCATATTTACTAACTTATATTGCAAATACAAAGGAGAATGAAAAAACAGAGCCCACAAGGATCTGACACATGATCTCTGGGTATAGAATCCTGACAAAAAGACCCAGTGATGCTGAAGGAGATAGTATGGGATGGACTGCCCTGGTTAGCCTCTTTTGCATTAACAGCTAACAGTCCAGGGGGAAAGATCTGAGATGTCATAGTGTAAGCGTACATGTCCAAGAGCCCTAAGGAGGTAGCAGTGGCAGAGACCTGACAGGGCAAAGCCTGGAGGGGCATAGAGACATCAACTCTTTGACAGTCTTTCTAGAGGGAGATGCCAGAAAACTAGAGGTCTGTCAGGTCCTTTTGATAAACTTGCCTGACAGAAGAGTTCTGAAGGGACTTTAGCCTGCATAAAAAGGTCACTTCTTGGGGCTTGGCTGGCTACCTAGCTGACATTTCTCCAGGCCGAACAACATTCTTTCATTGAATACAGTTAGGCTGGCTTGCTAATCAATGAATGCTCAAACCATGGACCCATTGGATTTTAGCCAGAAATGCCATTTTTCTCACATGTGCAGGCAAAGAAAGAGTACTAGCTGAGTACTTAGAGTTTTACTTCGTGTGAATAGCACATAAGTTGTAAGGGAGGACTGCAATACACATTTAACAATTTAGTTCCTCTACTAGTAGGGAAAGGATTCTGTTATCACTTTATCCCCTTTTGGATAACTACAATAACATGAATGGCTTTGGGAGATACAGGGAAGCAGATTTAATCTTTAATATGATGAAGAATTTCCAAACAGTTATAGAAATCCAGGTTGGAATAAGATTCTTCAGGAGGTAGTGAATTTCCCATCATTGGAAGTATTCAAGTAGAGTTCCTTTCATATGGTGGCTCTCATCTGTTTCTATGAGCCACATCCTTTTGGGAGGATGGAAAAAGGAAAAAAAATAGAACAAATTTCTCTTTTTAATTGAGCCCTTTGGGATTATTTTGTCTTTTCTACATCACTATAATTAAAATACATTTCTTCTCAGCAAACAATACTTTTTGGACTTTAAACAAATGACCTTATTTTTCAACATAGGCAATAAAATAATATTAGGCATTCAGGTTTACTGAGTGCTTTACATGTATTCTCTTCTTTGATCCTCAGAATGATGCTATAAGATAATTTATTTATAACATATATTTATTTACATATTTATGTTATATATTTATAATTATAATGACTTATAATCATTCTCATTTTTCAGGTGAGGAAAATGAGGCAGAGAGAGGCTAAATTGCTCTCTAGTAGATGTTTCCTATTGGATTTGAACCCAGGCTTTCCTGACTCCAAGGTCAGCACTCTAGGATATTAGAGCCCAACAGTCCTCAAGATAAGCTTACATCTAGTCAGTGCTGTGTAAATACAACTTCTTAGGAGAAACTGCCTGTGAGAAAATTAACTTGGTTCAGGGTCCATTTTAATCTTAGTATCAGCATTTGAACACTTGGATTCTACTCTCAGCTCTTTTCCCATCATTGCTCTAGTTTAGTGAATGGCAGGCATGCTGGTAGAAGTATTGAGAGGGTTAATGTGCATCTTCATAATACTACCACAGAGTTAGAAGATTCCTCAGAGTCCATCTAGTGCGACCAAAACAAGCATCCTTCTACAACATGCCCAATAAATAGGCATCTAATCTTTGCTGGAAGATTAGGGGGAACTCACCGCTAGAGGCAGCCCATTCCACTTTGGGACAGCTCTCATCCTTAGGAAGTTTTCATTACTCTAAACCTGAATCTGCCTCTTTCCCATGTCTACTCATTGCTCTCAGTTCACAGAATTTTAGAATTGGAGGGGTCCTCACCAGCCACCTGGTCCAACTTATATCCAAAAAGGAACCATCTCTATGATTTCCTAATTAGTCATTCAGCCCCTTCTTACAGACCTCTAGTGAGGGTGAACTTATTACCTCCAGAAGAAGCTCATTCTACTTTGGGATAGGGATAAGAAGTTTACTCCACTTATCTGCACACATGCTGTTTTCCCTCAAGAGAATATAAGCTCCTTGAGGTCATTGAGTCCAAGAGATGGGAAGTTCAGTCATTCTTTAGAACACCTCATAGGACTAGACAGTACTTACAAATGGTTCTCCACTTATTGCAGAGGAGGAGAGAGCACAGGCACTGGGCAGAATGAAATTCACCTTCTCTTCTGTCATTTCAACAACCATTCGTGAAGCCCTTTTTGTGAGCAGAGCACTGAACTAGGCTCTGAGGAATGCTCCTTGTTTACATCACCTGTGTTCTCTATCTTCATAGAACTCATAGTTTAAAAAATATGAAAGATACAAGACAAGTACTTTGGTTATGTGGATGTGAGATCATCTTATAAGGCAATGTGGAATAGTGAATTTAATATTGGACTGGGAGTCAAGAATACCTGGATTCAAATCCTGCTTCAGATACTTAATAGCTTTGTGATCCCAGACAAGTCACTTAACTTTTCCAAGCCTCCCAGAAATAAAGTGAGAATAATACCCATGACACCTTCCTCACAGAGTTGCTATGAAGATCATTTGTGAGAAAGTACTTTGCAAAATTTGAAGTAATATAGTGATATGAGCAAAAATAATAACAATTATTATTATTATTTTATGGAAAAACAATCAGAGAATTTCAGAATTTAATGAGGTTTCAGTGGCTAACTCACTCATCTTGGACAAACATCCCCTTGAAAGCAAACCTCACATGAATTCATCTAGTCTCTGATTGACCTTCCACAGTAGCCACAACATAGCCATTGCTTGGCAAGTTTTTCCTTACATGGACCTCAAATGTCCCTCTCCAAAGTTTCTGCCCATTGCTCCACATTCTGCCCTGCTGGGCCATGCCTTGCTTAATTCAGCCCATGATCATAATAGGGTTTTGTTTTTTTTTTTGCTACTTACTCATGCTGAGCATGCAATCCACTAAAACTCTGAGATCTTTCCCACACAAATTGCTGTTCAACTATATCCCACCCAACCCACTTTATCTACATATTGATAATTCTTTTTCTATTATAAACAGAGCCACTGAATTGTCCCAAATGTTAAACACATTAACTATTAATTTTCTGTAAACACCCTCTCTTGCATTTTCATGCTTGTCCTTTCTGCTATTTATTGTTGCTTCTATTTTCAATATTTTGCTTTGCTCTCCTGGTCAGTTCTCCTCTGGAATACTTTACATTTCTGTGGATTTTAGCATTTGGATCAGTCTAGAGAACCATTACCTCCTGAATCATGATAAATTTTAGTCTTAGGATGAGTTGCACGTTTTAATGGAATAAATATTGGAGTTGAAGCTAGAGTACCTAGTTTTGAATTCCACTTTGGAGCTCAGTGCTAATCACTTTCCCTCTCTGAAGCCTTAACTTCCTCATCTGTAAAATGAAAGGATTGAAGTAGATCTCTAAGGTTTCTTCCAGATTGTAGGCAACCCTTTTCTTTTAATATGCCCCACAAACTCTTCCCCCACCCCTGAAGCTATGGATTGCGTATGTTACTTTTCCCATAATCCTATTCTCTTGTTAGGGAGCATTCAGAAACTATATTGCTATTTCACCCCTTCCCCAAATCTTTCTATTTAATCATCATAACTATATCCTAAGGAGATGAGATTACTGGTCCCATTTTGCCAGTTAAGCCAACAAATTTAAACGGTCACACAAGGCAGGGTCCATGCAAAGCCAATCAGTCAAGTCAACAAATATTTATTAAACACCTCCTATGTGCCAGGCACTGTAAGAGTTCAGGGAACACAAAGAAAGGGAAAAACCAGTCTCTGGCCTTAAGGAGTTTACAACATAATGGGGGAGGAATGAAACTCTAATGTTAATCATGGATTTATAGTCTCTGAACAATTTTGTCTTCAAATATCAGCTCTGCTCAGGGGAGAGCTGAAATCAAGTGCAAATTTCATTTCCTTTACAAATTCATTTAATTTAAAAATATGCAGATGCGCTTCCTTGGCACTTAAACTAATTTTCAAAAAATAATCTTTCCTAGAATTTCAAAGGGGTGTCTAAACACATCACTGGATCACAGAATTTCACAGATCTGGAAGAAACCTGAGCAGTTATCTAGTCGAACCCATACCATAAAGAGTCCCTACTCCAACACACCTGATAAGTGGGCATGCAGCCTTTGCTTGAGGACTGCTAGTGAGGGGGTGCCATCACTTCCTCAGGCAGCTCATCCCACTTGGGGACAGCTCTCATTATTAGGAAGTTTCTCCTAAC